>NW_028277739.1:341684-683368 GCF_059751315.1 Micrasema longulum
GAAATTTCACAAGAAAACTTTGTCAAACGAGTAAATATTTTGACGTGGGAAACACTTTTTGATTATGAAAAATAAACGATAAGAAACTGTGGTCGAAAATGTCTAGATTCTGCAATTTTGCGTGTTATATAAAATTATTTTTAAAGATACGATAAATTATGAAACGTTTTCTTTCTACAACACTGCAAGTGAATAGATATATTTAAGATGATATTTTCCATTACATAAGAGAATCAAATTTCCTTTTGTATCTGGGTGGTTAAAAAATACAGTCATATTTGTAAAATAATAAATAAAATTCAGTCATTGTTAGGTTATATAAGTCCTGGTGATGAAGAAGTTCCCATGAAACTGGTTGACTAATAACTAAAAAATATATTGGTTTATACAAATTTAAAATCAAATATTTTGTAAAATTGAACCAAAATTATGGACGAGTGCTTTTTTTTACTTAGCTACTCTTAAATAAAAGTCCCAAATAAGAAAATCAAGAACATCAGTTCGCCTCATTGTAAAGTGGTTGGCTGGTTCGTCTCCTATTCTTGAAGTCTATATTGAGTTTGAAGGTTGTTCAAACTATTATGGTTTTTTTTAGTGAATGTTACTGAGTATGTAAAGTGGCTACTCAGACTAACCAATGAAAGGTCATAAGCCCTGTAAATATCTAGATTTCTATATTCCTTTCTCAAAACGTTTTCTCTCTCTGTTGCAGCAAACTTGGATTTAAATAACTCCCTACGGCGGAAATGCAGCCCGTCTACAAACATTTGGATATACTCAAAATATTGTTGAATTGTACACACATTATTATTATAAGAGCACACATAACAATATGTTCATGTGTGCCCTTTTTCAAAATTAAAAAAATACCAAGATAGAATTCCAAGAATAAAATATTTGAAATTCATATTGAAAATTGATCTCAGCGTGTAATTATCACGTTAAAGATTATTAATTATGCCATAAAATTTAATTAAGGAACCCCCAGATAATTTAAATTATCTCATATATCCAGTTTATTACCAGGAGCACATAACGCGGCCGCGGGGAGCGAAGTGTCACTTAAGAATGAAGAATACAAGGCGGGTGACCCGACTTTATCACTGTTGATTTTCTCGTTCCGTTTTAATTATTTTACCCTCCGTTATATGTGATCCTGGTCCCAATTATATGCTTTGAGCTTTTGAAAATATTTGTAATACGCGTTATCCCAAAATCCTACGCCCACGCAATGCTTTGCACCTCTAAAATGTTAACAGTACTCCCCCCAGATCTTAAAATAAACCACGTAGAAATTATATTTTAATGTAAGCCGATACCTTTTGTGAAAAATCAAAATAAAGTTTATCTGAATTTTACTTAAATGCGTTTTCAATTGAAACGATAAGTTTTGTGCGTAAAAGCATAATAGAAAGAAGGTAACTACGTATTAATTTAGAAAACTTGTAAGTTAAAAATAAAGAGAGTTTTTTATTTATTTATTTTATTTTGGCAAAGATTCATACTAAAAAACATACAATTTGAAGGTATTTGTCGATATAATTTCACATGTTTCTTCAATTATAGAATTACACAAATAAATGAAATAACGTTTGGTTTTTTTATTTAAATTTTTAAAGCCTTACTTATAAACCTGGTATAAAGATACGCGTAGGCGTACTTGAAGAATAATAATGGAAATACCATCTATATTCTACCACAATAATTAGTATTTTATTCCATTTCGTATTCTACTACTATATTTTGGCGTAACCTTATACCAGGTGAATAAATAAGGCCCTTGAAATTTCGCATACAGTAAACAAAACGATTAAAAATAAGTTGCACGTGTGTTCTTATTAACTAAAATTAATTCCTAAGAGAATATTCTAAAAAGTTGGGAGAGTATCATGAAAAATGACAAGTTTGTTATCTCAGTAGTAGATTATTATTTAATTATTTATGTTTAAAGCATTAACTTTGTGGTTACAAATTTCAATATTAGTACATAACCACTTACAGACTTTTTCAGTCTACCAGCTTCGAGACTTACCCGTCTCTTCGTCAGGACACCCACTACACGAACATGCAAATACTAAATTACACCTTCACTGCTGCATTGGAGTTTATAAACTCCAATGCAGCTTGTGTTTATCAAAAAACATTGGGAGAGCGTCACGTTACGTCAATATTTGCATCAAAAAACACATAAGATGTTTAAATAATAATAATTTTTCAAAGTTTGCTAATCATTTTATAACTTTAAATAACGATGTTGGTAGGGATAAAATATTAAATATTTTACATTCAAATAATAATAAAGGACTTAAATGAAATACTATGGAGATTTTTCACATAAAAAAGCAAAAAAAAATTATATTCCCTAAATAAATAATCAAATATCTTTTCAGTACAGCCCTCTGAGATACCTATTCTCAAAACTCAGTATTTTCCTGTTTGGGTGTGAGGTGCTACAACTTGCATCCATAGAAAAAAATAGGTGTTATGCAAGTGTTATGTAGGCGGCATTTGGTTTTCACTGAGTACATATTCCACAATTCCTCTTTCTTCTCTAACTCATATAGTGTCTACGCGGCTCGACTGTTTAATCATCTCCCATCCACCATCAACATTATCTTTGTTTAAATCACGTCTAAAGGAACATCTCCTTTCTCCTCCTTAATCTCTCCTCCTTTCCTTTTTACCCTTTTTTTCCTTTTGCCCATGGAGTAATAGTTGTGATTTAAGGTTATTTATAAAAAAATACGTTTATTTTTATTTTTATATATCTTAAGCCATTTAATCTTTATTTTCTCTTGGATATGTTCTGTAACTTGAATTATAAAAATATTTTTTAAATTTTATTGGTTGGTTGAAAGAAATTGCCATTTGGCAATAAGCCCGCCAATGTACAAATAACATTATGTACAAAAAAAATAAAATATCTGATCTCCAGACAGCCTTCATCCTGTTGAATGTGGCGCCTGCTTCTCCTAACCGCACTCCCAGTATTTTTTAAAGCTCCCCTTTTCCATTACTTTGTTATTTGAAACTCTCGACGCGCTCGATGAATTAGTTTGACAAAGTCAGGGGATTTTGAGCATCAAGGCACGAAGTGTTACACAGTTCATGGGTTCTTGCAATATTGATTTTAAACCCATGCATGCAAAATACCTATTTAGGCTTTTTACAGAGGCCTGAAAACCCGTTAAACGTAATTATTTGTTTAATTGTATTTAAAATGCAGTTGCATAAAAAGTTACAATATTTTTCAGTACTGGGTACTTAAAAAATATTTTCAATTTTAAAATACCGATTCTAATAAAAACACTGATTTTATTTAATAAAATAAAATTATAAATGTTCTTCTTTTTAACAGACCTTAAGATAAAAGGATTTTTTTGGGTGCAATGAGCGATAGAGAAGTAAAGATAAAAAAGATAGACGTCACAGTGAAATAGTGAAATGCAATCTGGACTAGGTACTCCGTGTTTGTCATTGTTGATTACATCCTGACAGACGCTCGTCTGCGTAAAGCTCTCTTCTCTTATACCGTCGAGTGAGCCATGAATACATAACGGTTTGCCACATCTATCTCCTTATACTCATGATACTCTGGGATCCGAGTTCGCTGTGAGTTCAGAGGATTTACAGAGGGGTGAATGGGACGTGTAAAATAAACACCAAAATGAGCAGTTTCACATAAAGTAAACCAAGAGGAAACGATTAGAGAGAGTGCATTTTTAAAACAACCTATTTATTGGAATGAAGGTCATTACAACATTACATATTTAAAAACTTTTTAAATTTTTTTTTTTCTGAAATCGATATATATTTTCTGACTCTTAACCGCTACAAAGAAAATGCTAAAGCCTTAATTGCAAAAAAATAGTTGTTGTATTATTTTTTCTAACTGTTTTTAACAAACGTTGTATGATATGTATTTGTACATATATTTTCATAATTATATTGATTTTTTCTTGATAAAAAATGATAACAATTTTGGGTTACTTTGTGTCAATCTATTGGCGATAAGATTTTTTTAGCGAGTTAGCGAAACACTTTTTATTTTTGCATGTTTTGTTTTCATTTCACAATGATTACAATATATATATCACAAAAAGAGTAATATGGAGTGACTAAGTGGTTGATGGGATTGGTTGGTTTGTGGCTGGATGGACCGCCAGTTAATTATGGTCCACCTATCTTACCCAGCCTGTGATTTCCCAATTGTTAATGTTTATTTATTCTCCTTGTAGCAATGGCCATGAGTAGTTACGGTTGCTATGAGAACAATTATTCGCATTCGTAGCAACCACCATCAACAATCTCAAATTTTCTCTCTTCACAATTCGTTCTGAAGACAACCGCATGTATTATGATTTTTCTGCCCGCATCCGCTCGCCTTTCAATCATCTGCCCGCATTCGCACACCTTTTGATCTTCTGACCGCCGCGCCGCACCGCGCCGTCGCATCGCGTCGAATTTAACGATATATTCCCCGCATAATTAAAGTAAAAGTTCAGTGTTCGTCAAAATAAAGAAAACACTACCCTGAAGCCAGGACTTGAAGATTGAGCATCCGGATACCTGTCCCTGATCCCCATTCCTGACTTCCCAAAGGTATCATTTTTGTCTGATTTTTTTTTTTTAGCCACATACTATTTTGTCCGCATCTGCCATCATCGCGCAAACGCATTTTTCTTACCCCGTAAAAATAAATACAGATCAACGATTCATTCAAGTAATACCCACGCAAATTGTAAATCGCTACCCCACAAGTAGTATGTTTTTTGTTCGTTTTTGGCATTGTATTGAGTAATATAGATAAAAGTATTATTGGCCTTAAATTTGAATATATTAGTAAACTCACTTTTTTCCTGCATTCAATAGTTGTTATTTAAAAAAAAAAAACGGTTTTGAGGATCCTTGACAGGGGTGAAAAGTACCCAACTTGCAATGAACACATAATGTTCTGCCTCATATATCTCGATAACGACACTCTGGGTTCCAGGTTTTCTCTGAATTCAGAAGACTTACGAAGTAGTGAATAAAATATGTATAATAATTTCTACAACCATCAATTATATTCATGTTCGTGGCACTAACTTTGTAATTATACATTACAATTGAAATTAAAATAATTTCCTACATTTTGTTCCAGTCTAACTTGCTAAAAACAATTGCCAAGTATCTATATAACACTTGACTCAAAGATTTTTTTTTATTTTTTAAAAGAAATATTTGCGTTCTTATGATTTACCCAAATATTTAATTTTGAGGGCCATTTTCAACGAGTTGTAAATAACTCACTATTAGAAAATAGGAATCAAGTTGGGGTCGAGTGAGATTCGAACCACAGACCTTTGGTCCGTGAGTCCGAGACACTAGCCACAGGACCACAACCCAAAAATGTATACTGTTTAAATCTTAAAATACCTATCTTTGATATAGGAGCACGTAGTAGTTTTGAAACATGTGGGCAATTAAATAAAAAATAAGGGGTGAAAAACAAAGCAGTTTTATTTTAATATCTATCAAAATAGTAAATGTTATATTTTTAAGGATCACCGTAAATTCATTAAAAAAAAATTAGAGCTAGGTACTCGATTATTAAAATGGAGATTAATAGAAATATCAAATGACGCTGAAACCATTATTGTATTCAAAAATAGTAGGCAAAATATTGATTTAAAATTCAATAATTTATTGATTTATTTAAATGTACAATACAGCACTAATGCCAATTACAAAATCCATAAATAATATAAATATGAAACTACAAAAAGCACAATTAATTACTAGGGCCACCAATACACGATACATAGCTACATAAGAAGAGTCTAAAACTGGTAATCCCAGCATGGAAAAAACCCACTTCTTCCGGTAGGTTGTACAACTGACCAATCGTTATTCCCACAGGCATCATCAAGGGTAAATTCGTTCTGCATTCTGGAAAAACAAATGGTCTGTGTTGCCTAGCTCTTAAATAGTTTCTCGGTACATATAATTTTATTCCCTTCAAAATGAAGGGATTGTAAACTGACCAGTTCAGAAGTTTAAAGGTCATCATAAGCAAGAAAATGCTCGGCTACATATGTTTACTTAAACTCACACAAATACTCAGAAATTCAGGATTTCTGTGAGTTAAGAGGGCTAAAATAAGGTATGCAAAACTAATTTTTCAGTTTTATTACAAAATTTTTCATTGCATTGCATTGATTAAAAAAAACGGCATGCTTTGAATGTAAGAATTAACCAAATGTAAAAAAAAGACAGATCCGAGATCAAATTTGTTTTTATTAATAAATCACGGTGTAAAAGATTCCCTTTATAAATGGACATTCAATCCACTGAAGCGCGTTGATTATATTTGGACTAAGAATTTGTTATCCCACGCTAAAAAACAAAACAACCTTTTTGTAAATATAATTTATTATTGACAATAATTAACAAGCTTATGTGATTATGTTGAAAAATTGTTTTCATGGTTGAAAATATAATAAAATGTAATTTTTGTGCATTTGATTAAGAATTACAACCTTTTTAATATGAAAACATTAATAAAAGCTTTATGAAATTTTGCTTCATACACAGCATACTTCAGAATTTAAAAATCAACAATCTGAAGAATGCAAATCAAGATTTTTTTACTAATTCTGGTCAAATTCTTCTTCTTCAGTGGTTAAGATGCTTGAATCACTCACGAAAGCTTCCTAGTTCAATTCCCAGGGAGTACTCAAAAATGTCTTTCTCTCTTCAATCTGGTTTTATACAAGCTAAAGTGTTCTGTGCTGTAATTCACCGTTTTAATTAAGCTTCTCTGGTGCAAACAAAAAATTAAATTAATAAACTTAATAAAATATATAAAGTAGTAAATTTCCATAAATCTTTTAAGCAAGGAATATAAAAAAACAATAGGCATAGTGACAACTCAAAAAAAAAATACAGAATATATGTCAATTTAATGCCTAAACACTCATATTCACACAAGAAAATTACAGGATATACGTCATGTTAATGCCTTAAAACTCATATTCCTTCTCAAAAATAATCCTTTTATACAAAAATGCACCAGTAAATATGAACATCGAAACAAAATAAATTTATGCTAACTCAGATATTTGAATATTAATAATAAAATTTGATTACTCACTTTTAATTGAATTTTTCAAATGAGTTTCAGGTTAATTGAAAATAGAATAGGTTTCAAGGTTTTATGAAAACCCTTTTGTTGTAAAAGGAAATAAATCTGCGTTAGTAAAATTGAAAATACAAAACTTGAAACATATTTATGAAAATCATTTCAAAAAGTCTTTCATCGTGTCTATTTTCAAAATTTTTAATTAATTTTCTGAACTGTCCTGTAATATTAACGAGAACAAAATAAACAGACCCTCCAGAAACAAATGTCTGAATAAAATCAAAATAATTTTTAGTCAAATAAATTAAAGTTAACTACGAATCTGTTTTGTGTAAAATACGAATTTTTTATTCTTACATTTTGGACGATCAAATAAGGCAAAATAGTGTATTAACCATAACATGACCTATAAATAAGTTCTACAATTTAATGATTACATGTTAACAAATAATGTAAATGAATTTGAAATGAATACAAGCTTTATTTAGGGCAGTATGAGGTATTGACCACGTATTAACCTATTTTTTTTTTTATTCTAGTATTTTTATTTATTTTCTTTCATGTGGCTTATGGTCTCCGGGAGATCATTGACTAGACTTGGAATGAAACGATTGGTATTTGTTTTCTAGAATATTTTGTGATTCACGGAATGACCTTAAGTTTTGATCTAGTGTTGTGAATGAGTGTCGTTTAATTGCCTATAAACTTATAATTACATTTATGAAATAAGGTAATAAATATATCGTTTTAGTATGTAGTAACATTTCAAACATAGGATTCTCTTAACAAGGAAATTCATTACTCGAGAAATAATACATCAGACAGCATTGATATCACGTCACAAACTATGCAATCAATCATTCTTGCCTCCATAATATTCCGTATAATCCCCTTCGTTGCTGTCCCCGGCAAATGATTGTTTTCTGTAAGAGTGAAGACTTCCCGGCAATGACATGGAAATTAATATTATTTTAATCGAGCAATGAGAAAATAGAACTAGGTGAGGAACAAAATAAAGAATGACGTGGAGAAATAATTACAAAAAAATAAGATAAAATTGTATATTAACTACAATTAATTAGTTTTAAATCATCTGCCGTTTGGTGATGAATACATTTTTTTTAAGGAATAGATCAAAATTTAAGTATTTAAGAATTTTAAGAGTTATGCTTAACTACATCTTTGAGATTTTTAAAAAATGCATGAATCTGTTTTTTTTTGGTTTTGTAGAGAATGTAACATGTATTAAAAAATGAGTGATGTTAATTAGTTAAGATTTGTAAAAACCAATATTTCACGTTTGTAATTTGGCAGATAGAGCGTATAAAAATATATATATTTTCTTAAACATTTTATTTAAGTTATAATTTTATTTATTTACACAAAACTGTAAAGTTTAAATATTTATAAATAGATACTATAAAAATAATAGGGTCTGCTATTCAATAACATGCTTCTACTAAATTGTAATAAAATAAAGCGACGATGGTTTAAATCATATGAAAAATAAAATGATAAGTAATTGAAACAATGTTATTCAGATAAATGAAAATAAAAGAAAAAGTGACAAAACAAGAAGATAGTGCGAAGGAAAAAGAAGGAAATTGATGAAGAGTGGTGAAAGATGAATGATAGAAAGTAGAAGAGGAAAATTGCATTTGATTTGATGACGAGAAATAAACAGCAATAAAAGACAAACCGTATTTTTTCAGTTATTCTGAATCATAATTGTTGGTTCATTTCAGTACGTATTATATGGAAAGTTAAATACATCCAGGCTTTTGAAATTTTTGTTCAACATTTAACAACAATGTTTGAGTATGTCCAAATGCTTGCAGACAAGTTGGATTTCCTCCCTAAGGAGTTGTTCATATTTTAATTTATTTCAACAGAGAGGAAAAACGTTTTTGAGAAGAAATATGTAAGTCTAGGCATTTACAGGGCTAATGACCTGTCATATTCTCATATTCCCTTCTCAAAAACGTTTTCCTTCTCTGTCGAAATAAATTTGAATATCAACATTTTACATATTATACGGAGTTATCAACATTGAGAGTGAAACGTTTTTGAGAAGGGAATATGGAAATCTAGGAAAAACTAGCCAATGACAGTCCTGTAAAGGCCTAGACTTCAATATGCTTTTTTCAAAAATTGTCCCCATAATTCTGTTGCAATAAATTTCAAGTATAAATGATTGTGAAAAAAATAACTTTAAAATGATGTAGTATATCGACGAATACAAAGTGTTATTTCTTAAACTTAGCAATAACCATGATCAGAAAAGTAAATAAACTTCTCAACAAGATTTTGGTGAACAATGCTACTTAAAGGCTTGATTCTAGATAAGATTCCGAAAAATGTTATTATTTACAATCTTAGGTTTCTGTAATAGTTTAATTCTGGAATGAAAATATAAAAATTGAATTTTTATAAAAACAATTATTTAGTTTCGTCAAAATCAACCAGAAAAATATATTTGAAGTAACTTAAGAGTATAAATTATTGCTTTTGATAAGAGAAAAATATCGCATACTGCGAATACCAAAAGAATGTGTTAAATGGATTTAGAAAAATGTTTTCAATCGTCTTTTTAAAAATACGCCTTCACGAAAACGTGACGATCGGGACGTAAATAAAGACGGTCAATTTAAACGATCACAAACTAAGGGCAAAATTTAACCGAATCGTAACCTAAAAAGGGCGGAGCAAATTAAATGAAGTGAATTTTTGGGAAATTAAAAAGGCAAATTAAAAATGATTTTTTATGCTACTAATAAATTTAATTAAAAAAAAAAAACTTAATTAACAGTATTTAAAGACCCCAGTTAAGTATTTTTTTTAAACCGTGGTAATATTCTATTAAACAATATTGATTTTACTAATTTGATAATGATTTATTCCACTTTATAATTAATTAATGCCACCGCTAAACACACAAAACAAAAGTAACTCAATTCAAATTTCACAAAAATTTCAAGCTTTATTCTGCTCAGAAAATTGTGTTACTAAAAATAAACTGATTGTTCTGCAATCATTTTTTAAAATTTAAATTTAACATTAAAACCAAAAACACAATTCATTCCTATTTAGTTCTGATAATGTTTCATTTTGCTTACGGAATTATCGAGTAGTAAAAATTGCTTAAAATTTAAATCTGAAAACAGTTTAATTAAACCTTAATTATTATAATAGTTTCCGTATCTTGCGCCTTTTAATGCATAGGGCACTGTACTGGTACTGGTAGCACTAAGTGGAGTTTGTGTACATTGCCAGTCGCTTCCAGGGCCCGTAATACAACAGTCAGTTAACATTTATTTAATTTAACATTACAGGCGGCCTCCGTGGTGTAGTGGTCAAGACGCTTGACTCACGCACGGAAGGTTCCGGGTTCGATTCCCGGTGAGAATACAAAAATTAAAATGTGATTTTTCTCAAGCCTGGGTGCTCTGTGATGTAATTCACCACTGTAATTAGGCCCCCTGGCCTGTTGTGGTGCAAAAAAAAATGTAAATGTAAAAAAAATAAAAAATTATCTTCAATTGTCTCTACCACCAATAAGCTACAAAAAGTGGCTTGGTGGGATTTTAGTTTTAGTAAAAATATAACAAGTGATTTTTATTTTAAATTGTAAAAACGTATAATTATACTATTAAATAAATAAAATAAAAAAATAAAAAAAAAGTAAAATTAAGTTTTCTGTATGAAAAATATAATATGTGTTGAATTACAGTCCTTGAAAATCAATATATTATCACATCCTCCATGCCAAGAATCAAACCCGGAACTTTAATCATGATAGGCGAATGCGTCAATCACTACACGCCCTTATCTCCATTGGATTTCCTTTTCCAGGATTTTTCCAAAAGAGTAGCCAACGAGTCAAAAATACTTTTACAGGGTTTTGGTTCTTTTTTACTGTTTCCTGTAGTTGACCGGACACACAACGTTTGTATTTTGTTTAAAATTATTTTCGTACCAGATTTCATGTTCATAGAGCGATTTATCAATTGGGATGACATGTTATATCGTTCCTTTAAGCCCCCGCTTGACAGAAACCTCTCAGCCATAATGTGATATTACGAGGCATAATCCCCGTAAAATGACCATTTCTCTACGTTCATAGTCCGTACTACTCCTTCGAGACAATACCTTCTAGATATTATTTGGAATGAAACTATTTTGTCAGAATGATTTCAATTTTCAACGCGCACAAATAATTACAAAATCATAAAACAATTTTGTTGTGAGTATTTTCTATTATTTGATTAAGTTTTAATAATTAAACGGTGCCATCAATCTTAATTTGGAAAAATTAAATATTGTGAAAGTTGAAATTTAAGATAAGAGTTGCCACGTTTGAGACTTAAGTGTGGCAATATAAAAAAATATTAATAAATTACAACAGGGATAGAGAATAACCTTTAAGGGGGTAAAATGGAAGTCTAGGCATTTACAGGGCTTATGACCTGTCATTGGCTAGTTTAAGTGGCCACTTTACAAACTGTGTAACATTCACCATTTAGCCTATGTTTGAACATACATATTTCTTCAATCCTTTCATTTGTTGATTTTAGTGAAGTTAAAGAGCTGAAACCTTTATCGATGTGAAGAGATTCATCTGACTGAATTATTTCACATACTAGGCAACACCTGAAAACAATTCTCCAATTTTTAAACTTCTTCTGGAAAATGGTGAATGTTACACAGTGTATAAAGTGGCCCTCTTAAAACAGCCAATGACAGGTCATAATCCATGTAAGTGCCTAGAGTTCCATATTCTTTTATTTAAGGTATTTTCCATCCCTTTTGTGATTTGTTAATCTTAATTACTCACGAAGGGGTGTCATTAAGATTTTTAATTTGAACAAACTTAAATATTGTAATAGAAAAATGTTTTTATCCCCAACTGATAAATTTTAAATACAGGAATCGCTAAAACGATAAACAATCATTGTGAAAAACTTTTATCGAACAGGTTATAACCGACAAGTGCGGCCATTACGATTGAGCTGCTGGTTCTATTTCGCACACAATGCTCTGTTTTTCATCCCCTTGGACCTGAATATGATAACAATTTATATAAACGGAATATATAATTCTAAGCATTTAAATGGCCAATCACCTATTATTAGCTGTTAAGCATTTGTTATAGGTCCTGTCGGATATACAGATCTGGTGGCTTCCTGTTTTTCTTAACATTTGGCTGGCCAACCGCCGGGTTAATGCAATAAATAGCATGATAAATAATAAATAAATATAGCAGTTTTGGAATATTTTCCATATTTACACGGGTGAAATTGTACGTTGCGAATTGTCAATATTTTGATATTTAACATTGTGTGTTCACAGATGTTCCATTGTGATCGCGAATACGATAAACAACCATGGAAAAAAAATGTTATCTCGTTGCTTATTAGCAAGTCGATAGTTATTTGTGATTCAGCTACAGATGCTACTCTCAGGTAAAAATCCGTCATTATAAAAACTCGAGTGGAGACAAATAGGCCTATGTGGTGTACTGTTTTTTGTGTTTTCTTGGCATTTAAATAAATAAATAAATTCATTGACCAAATAAATATATAAATAAATAATTCTAATGAAAGGTGTTAAAATAAATTATGACCTTTTTTTTTAACAAAAATAATTTCAAGGCTGTTAAAAAGTTTTGTAATCATTTCGGCGAATTGATCATGTCCAATCAATTTAATCCCAGTGAAAAATTCACTTCCCTCTTTTCTCAATCCAATGAAGTACATATTATGTACTTCTGGATTACTTTCTTTCAGCACAAAGATCCTAAGGCTACCAGATTTCAGAGAGCTCCTTTAAGCAGCTTTCTTCGTTTGATAATTAGTAAATTTTCCGTGTATGTGAGCTCCGCCAAGGAGACTTATGTCCTCAGATGCGGTGTGCGGTATGCGGTGGTCAAGCTGTTTAAACATTTGATTGGATTGAATTTGGTAAATTATCCGAAATAAAATAATTTCATTGGATTTAATTCTACTTTTATTTTTTTAATTTGCAAGTTTGATAATGTCCTAAGAAGACAAAACGCGTCACATTTTGAAATCATAGTAAACCATAATTGGAAAAATAATAGGAAAAAAAGTGGAATTAAATAAAATTAAAGTATTTTATTTTAGATACCTTACTAAATTTAAATATGGAATTCTGCCAATTATCTTCATAAACAATAAATTTGATAATTTATCTGACTCTGTTTACAATATTTATCTTAATCAACTCCCTATATCCTGTTTCAAGCGTAGAATGCAGGGTTAAATAAGGGAACGACATTTATTTTATTCTTCTGTATTCATTTTTAATTTATTCAGTAGCTCAATCACAAATAACTATCGACGTGCTTAAAAACATGCTTAGCGTTTGAGCGATCACAATTAACAATAATGAACAAGCTGTCATAAGTCAACGCGTGTGTAATCTCTAAATCAACGCTCGTGTCGTCTTGTTTTTTTGTTTTCCTTGTAAATAAATACAGTTCACTGTAAAAAATCGGCGTTAACTATAAAAAATAATACATTTGCAAAATAGTAAGAAGTATATCTCGCAAAAAATAAAAATTAAATTACAATTACTATGGCGACTGTTTTTCTTAACATTTGGCTGGCCAACCGCCGGGTTAATGCAATAAATAGCATGATAAATAATAAATAAATATAGCAGTTTTGGAATATTTTCCATATTTACACGGGTGAAATTGTAGGTTGCGAATTGTCAATACTTTGATATTTAACATTATGTGTTTTACGGATGTTCCATTGTGATCGCGAATACGATAAACAACCATGGAAATAAAGTTTTATCACGTTGCTTATTAGCACGTCGATAGTTATTTGTGATTGAGTTACAGATGCTACTCTCAGGTAAAAATCTGTCATTATAAAAACTCGAGTGGAGACAAGTAGGCCTCTGTGGTGTACTGTTTTTTTTGTGTTTTCTTGGCATTAAAATAAATAAATAAATTCATTGACCAAATAAATATATAAAAAAATAATTCTAATGAAAGGTGTTAAAATAAGTTGTGACTTTTTTTTTTAACTGAAGAAAACAGGAGAATATAAAAAATAAATACAAAAAAATTAGTAAATAATTTATTCTCATTCATCATTATACTACAAATTAATCAATTATTTATATCAATCTCATCGTACAGTGCGCAAATACCACGAAAAGCTTTGGCAACTTAATTGCCTAGATTGAATGCGAACAGAAAAGGGTCCAAAATGCTCATTTTTGTCTTATTGACATTCCATTTTGAAGGCTTGTAATCAAATAAAATAAAACACGTAACGTAACAACAAACATTAAATCTTGTGGAACATTTTTTTTTTTCTTTCGAACGACTTATAACATTTATCGTTTTGTTCTAGTTTTGGTGAACATTTTCCAATTTGGAAATATAGACAAAACTTATGTTAACACCTTTTTTAAAAAATATCAATCCACCCGATCTCATTTTATCGTATCGTGTGGATTTTTTCTATAGTGTGAAATGGGTCCTAAGGGTAAAATCTAGTAGGTACGTTATTTGGACATACTAAAAATACTGTCTTTATTTATTTAACTTATTTCTCTGCGAGTTTTCTGTGTTCAGGCAGATGAAAAATACAGTTTTGAGAGTGAAACATAAGATATATATTATAGAAGTCAAACTAAAAGATGGGTCATGGGGTCTACCACAAACTCTGAATTCGAGCAAAGAAATTTCAGGTTTCTTGGCCCTAAAATATTCAATATGTTACCCAAACATTAAAAACCATGACCCGAATCCTATTAAACAAATTTGTAATAAAATAGTTACTGGATTTAGGTAGAGAAAAATCGTTAAACTTACTTTAAAACATTTTTAAATTACAAATGGTATATTTATTGTATAACTTTATAATAAATTAACTAGACATAATCCAGAAAAATCTATTACCTAAGTATGTATGAAGCAAATAAAACAAAAAGTATTTTTTGTTAATAAACCATTTTTATTATTATGATTATTATTATTATTATTATTATTATTATTATTATTATTATTATTATTATTATTATAATTAATAAAGTAGGTGGAACATTCGCATACCATTCCTAGAGTCCAGGGTTTGATTCTTTCTAGGGCAGACATAAAATATTGGTTAGAAAGATCGCTCTTGTATCCTGTGTTTCTTTACTGAAGTTTAAGCGTAATACGGATCATTTTACCTTCCATGTACCAAAAATATACAAAAACGCTACTACTAGAGTAATAACGCAATTCCCTATGCACCAGTAGGTGTGGATAGGAAAATGATGATTATGATATGAATCTTCCTACACCCTCCGCTTTTAATGATGTAGAAATCTGTGTGGTTTCGCTCTTTAAAAAAGAACTCGCGATGAAAATTGAATTATCATTTTAGACATTGGGGCATAAAAACGAAATTTGCTACTGACTGATGATATGTTCGGGATCTCAAGAAGAGATTGATTGCAACAAAGATAAGACATGAATTATAATCTTAAGTATTTTGAAAACGGTACGTTTTCACTGCATGCTTCTCCGATGGCGACAAATTAGGTAATTGTTGTATTTTATCATCATTCCATGTACGCTCCCTAGTTGGAGCATATTGTGTCCACGAAGATTCTCCAGGCATCTCTGTCGGCTGCCAGCTTCTGTGCATCCTCTCAAGTCAGGTTCGCGTCCCGTAGTTCTGACATGAACTGCCAACGAACAGTCAGCAGTGGACGTCCAGGACGTCGAGTACCCGATGCCTTGTAAAATAGGCAAGCGTGGTTAAGGCTCTCAAGAGGCATCCGCAGTACATGGCTAAGCCAACCGTATCGCCTCCGCTTGATGACAGTTGTCACCGGAGTTTACTGGGTCCGTTCTCTTATCACTTCATTCCGGACAAATACAAACCACGGCACTTTTATTATTTGTAAAACTCACTATTTTGCTGTTTTGGGCCCTAGTGAGGTGCCACGATTCGCATTTATAGAAGAGAATAGGTGTTATGCAGACATTAAATAGGCGGCATTTGGTTTTTTATGTTGGTTTATTAAGTGTATTTCAAAATTGGAAAAATTACTCTTGCAATCCGAGCAACCATGCAATTCTTCTGAAAGAACGAAACTGGACAGTAGAGTGGGCTAGTATTTATTTTCCGAATTTTCAAATGAAAGGGGTCTTAAAAGTTGCCTTTTGGATAACTCAGAATGCAAAGACCATCAAAATTAATATTTAAGACTACTCTTGACCCTCAACCAGAGCTTAAAATTTTCAAAAAAGTCGATTTTTTGCGGTAAACTGGCTGTCATTTCGTATGAAAATCTGTCCAATTAAATTTTATAATGTGCATTAAATTTTATTTAATTAGTATCCAACGGCATAAATTGCACTTTGTTTTGTAATAAATCGGTAGCATTGTTTTAATGAGCCATGATTTTCGTCAATATTAACCAGGCGCTCAACGAAATCAGTTCCACGGAGTGTAAACTTTTTGCATTTCGGTAGTTTTAAAACGTGTTTGAATTTGTAATGTGATTAAGTAATACCTTTACAAACAAAATAATAATTTTGTCAATATAGATAATTAACAAAATGTTCAGACAGTGAAAAACTTCAAAAATTTGGTTGAGGGCCAAAAGTAGTATTGAATATCTTTTTAAATAATGTTCACGTTCAATGTTATCCAAAATCCAACTTTTTAGACCCCTTTCACTTTGATGTCTAAAAATATAAAAAAACTTTATACATCATCGGCCCACTATGCTAGACAGTCGGGATATGACTAGTGGGAGTCCTTTAAAATGGAGACCAAATTGTACAAGCATATAATTCGTTATGTTTTTAAGTCATGTTTTTTTTTTAGAATGGAATAATTTTCAGGAATTCATCCCTCTTTTATGCACTTGAATGTATGTTGCCGCACTGCATACCGCATCAGAACATACTTGTACAAATACTGAATACGGTTGAGATAGGTTTAGGAGAGAAACACAACAAATAACTTTGTACTGCAAATTGTATCACATAGATCCTTATACACGGTTTCTCCTCACAGCATTTCTAGCTGGAAAAAAGCGGACATACAACTCTCGGTATGTCTTTGATTTTTTAATTAAATTAAAGAAATTTATTTTGTTATAATAATGTCAAAACGAAAATGTATATGATTATTTAATTGACAGAACATTTTTTTTGTATTAATGTCATTTTACTTTTTTATTTTCGTTTATTTTATGACGAACGAAAACGGTGATAGTGAAAATTTCAAATGTGATAATGCAACTTCAACTCAAACTAATTTAATTGAATTTGTGCAAAAAACAATTCTTCGTAATCAAACATTTAAATGTAACCTGAGCAGGACCCTTCAGTTTTATGATCAGCGCCTACAACATTTTGGTCTAAATAAGTTGAAATTTAGGAGACAGATTCTACACTTGATATATCTTTACAAAATAATTTATCGTAATTTTAGTTTGACATTTTGTTTAGAAAATGTACCCCTGAATGTCCCCAGTCGGCGATTGAGATCGTACACAAAATTTTATCTTCCAACCCTCAATAATAATATGGCGCACTTTTATGCATTATCACGTACATGTGCTAAGATTTTATAACAGGATATAATCTATTGCTGATATTTATATCTTTAATGATAAATTGAATAATTAAAGGAAAACTGTAACGCAATTTATAAAATCAAATGGTCATTTCTGATAGTTAAGTAAAATAATTTGTAAGAACCTGTTAGTAATATTTAATTGTTATAACTTTTATAACAATCATAGAATTTAATTGAGCTAGCTAATTTAAACAAAATCTGTTATAATTTTTGTTTTCTTTATTTGTGAATGCTGTGTTCACACATAATTGATTAACAATTTCTAAAATAACGATTTGTGTTTATTATACCAATGTCAAATAAATTGTTTATTGCTTGTCTACCAAAATAAATAAATATTGCATTTTTATAATAACAGTTGTAGTATAAATTGTGGTGAGGATCCTCTCCCAGGTGTAGGTGGACAGAAGAGACGGTGTTGAGTAATTGAAGGTGTATTTTATTGCATTGCGTTCTATAAGATTCGATACTACGTTGTGAGTGACTCCAATGAGATGACTTGTTGAGCTGACGGTTTGGGCTGACTGGGCATGACCACACCCTGTGGTCTCTTTATGAGCCACGTTCCTTTGTTCTTTATGTCTCAATGGCGCGAATGAACTACATGACCTTATTCTTATTTAGATGAGCGTTTTCTGTGCCAAACTTTTAGTCTTGCAGAATATATTTCACTGCATTCAATATAAAATTATGACTTGCTTCATCGGTCTTCATCTTCACGTAAAATGAATGCATGTGTGTGTATAATCGATCAATAAATTATGAACCCCGCAGTGTGGTAGTTGATTTTGTCCACAAATAAAGCTGACAGATAACATAACATATTTGGGAGTTTTCGTTGATGAACAATCTCACGTACAAAACAGCTGATCGATAAAGAAAATTTATACATGCATTATACAATAATTTAAGAAATGTATAAGATCAAAGCTCTATTCGTTTGGCGTATTTTGTACTTTTTCAATCAGTATGTATGGGGTGGTTGTGTTCAGGCAATCCACATACCGTTCATGTTCATCCAAAAAACAATTTTTATATCAATATCCTACTACCTTGTCCTCTGATTCATTGTTTAAAGAGGCCAAAGTTCTTTGAATTAGATAAATTGACTTTAAATCATGTCTGATATACTTTAAGGCCACTAAAAAATAAAGAAACTAACAAAAAGTAATAACCGGATATTCCTTTAATGTGAATTACTGCGTACCAAAAATAAACACACTTGACTAAGAGGCATTTCTCTGTAGTAAGTTCAAGTATTTTTAATTTACTAGAACAGGTAATAAAATATATGTGATTCGTTTTCAAAAATTACATCTGTTTTGCTGGAACAGGAATGAAATGTGGAATAACTGGTGAACGAGCAATATGTTTCTTGATTGTGCCACTATAAACGATGTCCCTGTCTTCAATTAATACAAATACAATGTTATTTATAAATAAAAATTAAACATTTTGCCACGGAAGCCGCTGAATTAAATGTGATCATTATGATATTTGAATTAACTTGAATTTTTTAGAGTTACCCTTAAGTAGTCACGCAAAAAAGGAAGTGCAAAAGAGCAGGTTTTGAACCCCGGAATACTAATTCAAAAACCACGATATTATCACGGGACCACAGCTTCTATTTGTATGAAACCAAATTTCAATATTCCAAGGGGAATTTTTTTTGAAAACCTACGACTAAACAGATTGAAATATTGTGACAAACATACAAAGTAAGGTGATCAAAAGGTAGGATATTGTAACAGCTGTATTTTATGGAGGAGCCTTGATTGTATTTTGTACCCATCATGAATTAAACATTTCTTTTAGACCACAGATATATTTTGCAGACTTAAATCAAAAATATAGTTTGCAAAACAATTTCTTTTTCTGGGTTCTTGTACAGTGTGGTATTATTTATTTCTAATGCAGTATTGTTGAACCTGTAATTTTTTTCAGGTACTTACATTTGAAATATTTTGCTTGTCAATCGTTTTGCTTTTTAACTCATCCGGAAGTTCCGTCTGAACGTGGACTTTACATGCTTGTATTCATTGTGTGTAAAAAATAACAGTAAATATACTGACGACTGTGTCACGGTGCAAAACATGAGTATAAAATGTAATACGCATGAGCTGTTTTTTCTTCCTACTTGCAGAACCAGCCTGCCAATAGGAAGACTCATGTCTTAACCATAAAATTAAGAATAGTCCAGCAACCGCTTACGAGCATCAAACAAAAGGCGACTAAACTACTTATAATTGAGTAGTTTTACGTTTGGACCCATTAGTTTATTTGTAGACGTCGCTCAGTACGCAACTCCTGATTTGAATTCTTTGCCGTGTTGTGTCCTTTAAAAGTGTAGAAATACTACTAGGATCTAAAAAAAAATAGGGTGGGATCATATTTCATGTGTAATTAGCAAATTAATGTGTAAATAGCAAATACATTAAATTATTTTTTCATCTGCCAGATTGCCGAAAAAATTAAAATTAAAATTTCGTAAGGTTTGCCAGGGTAGTAAGTTTGCAAACCCTACTTTGCTCACCTAATGAGAGAACTGATGCAAATTGGACCTCGGATTAAACAACTCTGTGGTAAAAATTTTACTAACATTATCTTTAAAATATCAAATATTATTTAAAATGATATAAAAATATCCATTTTATGTAAAATAATATTTAAGTATATATTCAGTTCATATATTTAAATGTATGTTAAAAGTACAAAGTTCATAAATTAAATTACTTTTATTAAATTACCCTTTACTTATCTACTCTGTTGTGTCAATCAATATTCCGCGTGCATAGTAAAATTTTAGAGAAATTAACAGATTCCTTTTTTTTTGCCATACATTTGTGTTATGATTATATTTTTAATGCGCGTGGCATAAGTGGGGCATAGTGGGGGCATTTTCGGACACAGTTTGATGTATTCAAATATTATTCTAGGCTCCTTCTGAACTATTCTTAATTTAATGGTCTTTACTAAACCGTATCTCTTTGGATATCGACATATTGTTGACACGTGTTACTTTCTGAAAAAAAGTTCAGAGAGGATAGCTTCCCTTTACTCTAATTACTAAGTAATATTTTTTTTTCGATTTCATCACATTTAAGAGCTTGTTCAGAAAATGCCAATAAGCTGCGATTCTCTCGTGCGTAATACGCGCGACCGTTGCGTACAGAGGAAGCGTACCAACGCGCGAGCATTTGGGCTGAACAAAGCGCACTTTATATGTGCACTAGCTCTGGAGTTCACGAATAAAAACATCAACAGATGAAAGAATTGAAGGAATATTGATGTCCAAATATGGGCAGAATGGTGAATGTTACAGTGTGTAAAGTGGCCACTTAAACCAGTCATTTACAGGTTATGAGCTCTGTAGATGCCTCGACTTCTATGTTACCTTCTTTTAAATGTTCTTCATCTCTGTTGTAATATGATAATATAAACTGCTCCCCGGGGAGTTGAATCCAGTTGTCTACAAAAATTTGGACAAACTCAAAATATTGTCAAACAATGAACTTTGAATAAATTTATTTCGATGTTTTGTTAAAACTAGATTCATTTTCAGAATCAGAGACCTGCCGAGTCTGTAAAGGCAACTAACATAAAACTTCTACGGAATATTTCACTATTAATATTAGTTTCTTGCAGAACCACACAATGAAACTTTGTTTTTCTTTTTCAGTACTTTAAAGACACTGTACTTTTTTAGAAAAGACTAAAGATTGTTTAACTTTTTCAAAAGTCCACGTTGTTACTTTTTCTTTGAATAGCCTCTTGAATGTATACTGATTTCGCGTAATTCCTTCTTTCGAGTGCAAATAATTTTTCAAGTATTAAAACACTTTAAGATCAAGTATAAATATAAATATTGTGTAGTAAACACTATATAGAACCATGAATACTATCATCGAACTTTTTTATTTATTGCTGCCCCTTAGTGAAGCATATTTAAGCAAATACATTCCTTCACATACTTGAAACTATTTTAAATACCATCAGTTTTACATATACAAAAAAAGCAAAGTTTTTGCGTTGTGTTGTTTTTTAGTGGTGATAAATGTGCCTTGTGGTGTAGTGGTTGGCACGTTCGCCTACTACGCTTGAGAACCCGGGATATATTCCTGGCTGAGAGGGTGTATTTTTTTTTTCGAAGATGGTTCTTGACTACAGTATTTCACTGGCTGCCTAAAGTGTAAAATTAATCACCTTACATACCATATAACAAATGGATCCAGATGCACTACGATTGGAATAGGTGAAACTATTGACGGTTATAACGTATGTGAATTATTCTCGTATTACTTTGTCGTGTTCCACGACTATTATAAAAATAAACCAACAATGATCGGAGCTTAAACAAATTCAAACGTAATAATAATAAAAAAAATAATCGCCATTTTAAACAACTTAAAAAGGTCTAACCGTCGTTCGAACCGAACTACACCGGACGACCGCGTGACCATACTCTCCAGTCCTTTAAAACACGGCTGGCACGCCAATCCATTCCCCGCTGGACCTTGGGCAAGTGTGCACGTCTCTATCGGAACCCAATAGTTCCCGCACGAAGCGTAGAAGCTTCCAGCATTTTATTCATACAAAAAAATGTGCCGATCATAAAATGTTTCCTCAGTAAACCTGCTTGGTGGGTAAGCAAAAATAACGTTTAATTAAATAATAATACTCACTTTTCCATAAAGTTCAGTGCATAATTCGCTTCTCTTTTACAGATAAATAAATCAAAACAACGCTCATTTGAAATAGCGTCCGTTAAAACAAGCCGTTTTGTTATATCAACGACTCTCCATATTGTAAGTATCTTTTAAAGTACGGATCAATTTGTTTAATCTTTTGTCTAGTACCTTTTGTAATTAAATGCTTATTCTAGCATGAAGCGTCTCTTTACCCCCACAATTTAATCGGATCCACGCACGGTAATCACGTAATTGCGTCTCGCGCGGACCTTCAACTCCAATAACTTCTTTAAAGCGGCGGATAGTCAGGCTTTATCTCTTTTTCATGAAAATTCGCTAGGATGGTTTGAATCTACGAATAACCGGTATTTTCTTTGACCATCCATTGTCAAAGTTTGTGGTTCAGATCCTATCCAACACAGTGCCTTTGTCATCAGGAAAAGAGAATCAGACTATTTCCACAAGAGAACCCCTGGCCAAATTTATTTGGGTTGTTATTCACTTAGAACTAATTTTGCTTAATTTTCTTGTACATTATTAATCCACTAAATTAATATCAATCAGACTGTTTCCACAAGAGAACCCCTGGCCAAATTTATTTGGGTTACTAGTAACTTAGAAATAATTTTGCTCAACAATTTTGTACATTATTAATCCACTGAATTAATCTCAATCAAACTGTTTCTCGAAGATAGCCCCTGGCCAAATTTACAAATAAAAAAAACTTGTGCTTGAAAATAATGGTCACTGTTATAACATTTGAATTCTCAGAGGAATAACCCTGTAATTTGTTCTAGAAATACTGTTAACTGTTGTACACACTGTAAATTAACATTGTCCATTTTTGATGTTCTGTTTCTTAATAATTCTTAGAATAAACTCAATTGTAACGAACAACTGACTTATAATTCTGTTCTTCCAACCGAGTTACTCCTAAACAAGGAATAATTCGGGTACCTGAGGACCCATGGCTTCCTTAAAAGAACTCCGAGCAATACAAGACCAAGTTCTACCGGAGTGAGTCGAGGGCAAGATCGTAGTAGCAGAAGTAATACGATAATTTTAATTCAGTTTTTGACAGAGAAACAAGCGTACACAGTTAATTAATTTTTGTTTATTTCCAATGCAATGTAATAGCATAATATGATAATCTAAGTAGCATTTGCATTAACAAAAACATTGTTTTAAAATACGTTCGAATGCTAGATGCAAATAGAGGCCCAGGTAGTGATCGGATACCTCCAGTGTTCACAATTAATTGCGCACATAAATTATCTATTTTTTTTGCTCATATTTTTACAAAATCACTAACGGAAGGATTATTTCCAAGCAAATTGAAGAAAGCAAACACCATACCAATTCATAAAAGTGGGAAAAAAATTGGATCGAAAATCATTCCCCTATTTCCATACATCCAGTATTCAGTAAAATGTTCATAAAAATTGTTTATGATCAAGTTTGTTTTTTCATTTGTGACAAGATCTTTTGCAATGGTTTACTTTTTATCTGACAAACCAATGTCAGTCTGTTGTAATCGGTGGTTTCTGTTTGAATTTTGCTTCTATACCATCAGAAGTGCCCCAAGGTTCACACCTCGGGCCACTCTTTTTCAAAGATCATATTTATGATAACGGTGAATGTTTCAAATTTGCACAATTTAGTATTTTTGCCGATGATATGAAAGTATACTAACCTATCAATTATGATTAAGACAGTATACATTTTTCAGAAAGCCTGAATAGATTGAATACATATTGCATTAAGAACAGATTATCTATTAACATTAAAAATTGTCAGCAAATTTCTTTTTACCGCATTCGTTAAAAAAAAAAACTTATTTGAAATCAACGAGTTAATCATGATTTCTTCTTCGGAAGTCCGTGACCTTGGTGCTGTACTTGATAGTAAACTTACATAAAACAAACTTTTGGAAAATAATTGAGAAAAAGCTTACAAAAGGTTAAGGTTTGTCATACAATCAACCAAACCCCTTACATAAACTAATGCAGTAAGAAAACTTTTTTTTGTATGTACGTAGTGTCCTAGAGTTTGGTTTTCTGATTTGGAATCCTCAATAGAATACTCACAAAAATCATACTGAACATATTCACAGCTGTTTTAGATCATTTAATTTTTAAAATAATGTTTCGGTTTCAAGTAAGGCCGAGTCCGTTCATTTTCATGAGGTTCAAAATCTTTCAACTCGGCGTATCATGTTGAACATGCTTACTTTATAAAATTGTTTAAAACCTAATCGATAGCCCAAAATAGTTTGAAGCATTTCATATCAAGTACCTGTCCGTAAAACTCGTCATTATGTACTTTCCGACATTCCAAGCTCAGACTAATTATATGAAAAATAGCACTCTTCGAAGAACACAGACTACCTATGACGACAGTTTTGGTGACATCGACATAGTTCACTATAAATACTATATTTTTGTCAGATCTGTTAATGAAAGTGTCATTTTAAATCTATCTCCTGCTTATCTTTTGTACATAAAGAATATCTACTACTCGTATCTAATTGATCATTGTTGGTTGTGAATTTTTATTAGGAAATATAAATGTTCAAACTAATATGAACTATACAATGTTTTATCTATTTCATGCACTTTTTATTTAATTTGGTAATGTATCCAAAATAAAACAAGTTTATTGGATTGTAATTCTACTTTATTTTTTATAAAATATACAAAGGGTATATTGTGACGCGTTTCGTCTTGTTAGGACATTTTCAAACAAACTCATTTTCAACAAGACGAAACGCGTCACAATATACCCTTTGTATATTTTATAAAAAATAAAGTAGAATTACAATCCAATAAACTTGTTTTATTTTGGATACATTACCAAATTAAATATGGAATTCTACCAATTATCTGCATACACAATATATACACTTTTTATTTATTTAGTTTTTGCAATATTCCTTTTTTTAGTAATACTCTCTTTTTGTAGTCATAATAAATTAATGCGAAATCTGCAATTGCTCTTAATTTTTTTTTTGTTTTCTTGTACGAAAAAGACTACGATTTTCATAATAAATAAATAAAAATGAAGTGTTATGTGCACCACTGGTGCAAATATAAAGATCATGATAAATTATTTGTCCGCCTACAAGTCCAGTGGTCAACAAATTTGTATACAGTGCAAGATATCACGGGTTCCATTCTCAATATGGTTGCCATTAACTATTTATTAAAAATAAAAAAAAAACCGCAGTTTTTTGTCGTCACTATATTAATACTTTTAGTTAAAAACTGATCTTAAAAGTACAAATTTTAATTGAAATAAGCCGAGACATCTCGCACAGTAGACAGACGAAGACGAATCAATGTAGATCAATTTCTATTCTTTGATTTTTCGTTTGAATTTTTCTATTTCAATTTTACTGACACACTCGTAACAATTTCTACATTTATTTCCTAACCACATATTTCAAAAATGCAACCACAGATCGAAAGCCAATCTATTTCTAATCCCAAGGCTCGAAGAATCCATCCCCAGTATGTTTCCCTTACTACCGTTCAACTGTCTACCTAACTGTAACACATCTCACTTGTTCTACCCCCATTAAATTTTATAACACCTTCTTCGCAAAACATTGCAGTCTATTTCAAATAACTTATATTGTCTTAGCATTTTGATTTCAAATATAAAGTATATTTCAACATAAAAATTGAGAAAAACAACACTTAAACAATAACATATTTATTATAAGCTTCGCGAATTCGAAAACTCATATTTTCAAAGAAATTTACGTGTGGGTGATTTGTTGTACAAAACTGCAATTTTTGAACTAATAAAATGTAACTTAATATTTCTTAGTATTTGTAAACAATCAATTACTGACCTTTTTTTACTGGTTTCGAGACACGCCCGCCTGTGTCGGGAAATTATTCACAGTTTATTTTCTCGCCACATTCACGCAAAAACTGAGAATTTTAGGGACCATCAAAATGCGTGCAGGGAATATCACCTCTTTTTAAATTAAAATTATTGGGGGTCTTTCATATACTGTCGAGTAAAAAAAACTTTATTTGTTCTTAAAGTGGCATAAAAAATATTTTTGAATTTATAATTTTAAATTCCCGCGAAAACGGTTCGTTGCATTGGCCATGTCTCTAATTCGACATGATTCGGTTAAATGATGAACTTCGTTTGTGACCAATCAAATTAAAAAAGAACATCGTTACAAATCCTGACCTCACAATTGTCAAGGTCAAATATGTCGCGTATTTGAGAAGACATATTTTTTAGCAATTTTATTTTATTTGTTAATTTGAGCACGAATTTGGCTCAGCGGCACCATTTTCTCCATCGTGTCGATATTTTTTAAATATTTTAAAAGACCGTATTAACCTCTTAAGGACAAAAAAAGTTTTCAAGACAGGGGTTCAGGATTAGATTTCCCTTAAGAGGTGGGATTTGAGGTGGAGACTGACGATTTTTTAAAATTATTTGAGTAGCAATAAACTTTCAAGTTGATCAAATGTTTGTCTTAGTTATTTTTAAGTTGATGTGTTTTATGTTATTTATTAACCCTTATATAATATCATTTAAAAAAAAATATTTCTGATATTAACTCTTGAATGGGAGATAAGAAAAACGTGTTGAAAAGAGAAAAATTAACAGTGCACTAAGAATAATAACAACAGTAATAAACAGTAGAACGAATGAGTGATGAAAAAATAGTTATACTAAGTAAAAGACAAAATATTCTTAAGTTCAGATATTTGAAAAAAAAACATTGATTTAAACAAAAATATAGTTTAAGCCTGTTAAAGCAAAATAAATTTTAAAATCCAGTTAATTAAAAAAATACTGATTTGAACGAATGAAAAATACACACACAACTGATGTTTTACTTGTCTTATGCATTGGACGTATATCTTTGCCATCTAGATGCTGTTGTCTCATTCACACAAACACCTTCCACGAAACAGTGTCTCTGTCTTTTTTGTTACAAGTTCTATACTCGTGCTCTTTTTTACTCAGTTTAACATTTTTATTGTATTAGCATCACACATTTAATTATTTTGGTAAATGGTTTGGTTACCAAAACTTATTTAATTACTCTTCGCATAGCATGAATGGATATTTTTAAATTAAAATCCTCAATATATATACAAATTTTACCCAAATCCGGTACAAAAAAGTCCATTTGAAGATTTTAAAAATAGAACTTTATCATTAACTATTTTAAACAATCTAAAATACCTAGAATATACGACCAATATAACAATATATTTATCGAGGCTGATATTTTTTGTGATAATGTATGTAAATTTAGGTCAAAAATTATAGAAATTTTGAAAAAGCAGATATTTAACTTTATGATTATACACATAATTTTTCAATTCGTTTCTTTTACATTTATTATATTGAATATAATTTAAATTATTGTATAAAGTGTTAACAATTTTTTTGGTGTGTGCACGAGTGTCTTACACTAATATACAAAGATTTTGGAAATATTTGTGTACATACTGTTTGTTTACCTAATAAAATAAATAAATTAATTAATAAATTACAAAAAATACGAGAAATAAATCAAATTTTGTATCCTATATAGACTCATATTACATCATAGTCACACAAGAGCTTATGATGATATTGTTTTGTACATTATTGTTGTGTTATGTTATTTAATTATATTATTCGTCCAAACTCAACACGGGACTTCCTATGGACGAATATTGCGAATAAATAAATATTGGAACATAAACATCTAAACACTAACTACACCATCACTACGGGTAAATTTAGAAAAATTAAATAAATTCAAAGTAAATTTAAAGAATTTTTTTGAACAAGTGTAAAAAGTGCATTTAATTTGAATTAGTATGAATGTATTATTATTTTCTATTTTTTTTTTATGTATTCCATAAGTTTTTTTTTCTTATGTACTCGTGTATTCAAAATTATATAATGTCAAATAAATAAACGACTATAACAGTGTAAGTCACTCTCCAAACACAAGAATTAGTCTTTTGTATTTGAAAGCTACAGTTACAACATTTAATAAATGTATAAAAGAAGATTTGCATACAATTTTAAAAAACATGTACTATTTATGAAAAATATTATTTAATTTTTGAAAAAAACATATCCTTTAAATGATGTGTTCAAATTCGATATATATGTTTATTATGTTTATAATGATATATCTGATTTTGTTTTTCTTTTATTTTTTTCTCTTTTTGATTGAGCTGATACTGTTTTACTACCGCCCTTTTTTTACTGAAATTGTTTATGTTAAGATATTTATTTTTAAGTAGGATTAATATTTCTATAGGTAAACTTCACCAACAAGCCACAAAAAGTGGCTGGGTGAGGTTTTCGTATTTATTAGTTTTTTTTTTTATGTGTCTTAATTTTTATTCATGTGTACTTTTAAAATTAAATAAATGAAAAAAGGTAATTTTAATTTAAAAAAAAAATAACAATTTAGGGGTTATAATCAAATAAAATAATATGTGTGACGTGAAAGAAAAACACAACATCATATAAAGCAGAAAAACATATTTCAAACTACATGTAACATTAAAAATGTTGTTTTACTCTTGGTGTTCATTTTTTGATTAGGAAAAAAATGAGCACAACGTATGTTATCATTAAAAACTAATTAATTTTAATCTGCCTTTCTTTTATTCAAAAAAAAAAATTAAAGATAAAGTTTTAATTTTTAAAAAAAATCGTATACTTCTTAACTGCAATATATGCAGGAAAGTCTATTAGTAAAATATTGAGTCGAAAATTACGAAGTTCAGTTACTCTGTATCGTCAAAGCTGTAATTTTTTTATTAGCATAAAGCCATCTCCCACAAATTGACAATCACGTGGAAAATTTTAAACAAGTTTTCATTCCCTCGCCTTATGCAGCTAAAGTAATCCACTTGCATCATTCGGGGAGGCGTTTACTTTATGGCATTAAGTCTTACTCTGCTTCGAATAACACACGAAAATCAATATGTGAAACATGCCACTAACTAAACCGTAAAGGGAACCGTTTTCATTTTTATGAAACTGGATCGTGTAATTTTACTCAAGTCAAAAATTTATTTATTTTAACAACATGACTATCGTGATCCCTGATCTGAGATCACTATACTTAGGTATAGTTAAAATCATATTAAATTTATAAATTCAGTGAAATCCGGATATGAGAATCGTGGATAATGTTATCATTCGAATATTCATCGTCATCGTCATCGTCATCGTCATCGTCATCGTCATCGTCATCGTCATCTAAGGGTTAAATAGGTTAATAAAAGCTAAATTTACGTTAACCCTGCTTGGAATCAAGCCTCGAACCTCAAGTATGATAGGCGAACGCGTCAACCATTATTATTTTTTATCAAGTATAAATACTGATTTTTTATATACTACCATCATTGCCTACAACTAAAATTATTTGTATTCATTTTACAAAATGTTCCTTATTGTTTAATATTTATAATTTTACCTTGTTAATTGCTTCGAACAGATCACGTTATATACTCGTAATTGCTATACTTCGGTTGAACAGAAAAAGTTAAGAGAAAATCTAGACTATTAAATTTCATCATTTCAGTATTTGCTCATGTATGGCTTCTATGAATTAAACGCTTAAAAAAATAATATCACAAAGGAATTTTCAGACACAATTTTCGCTCCACGCTTATAAAATTATTTTGTTTCTAAGAAAATGTGAAAGGATTTTAAATGTTCCATGAATTTATTTTAGTTTTTATTTTTCAAAACCTTGCCACGTGGCCAAGATTTTTTTTCTCAAAAATCCGCTTTGAGATGTAAAGGTTAACGTTCTTAGCACTTTTTTATTAGTAAAAAAAATGTTAAATACAAAAATAGAATAAACAGGAAAGTTCGTTACACAGTGAGATAGAACCGTATTTATTCTTTCACCGAGAAAGATATTACAACTAATTTTATGTATAGGCACCTATATAAATTATATTTTGTGTCTGCCTCGTGCCCAGCGTATTTGCCTACTATGCAAGAGGTCTTGGGTTCAATTACCCACGTGCTGGACATACAAATATTTATATAAAAAGGTGTTTGTAAAGTAGAATATTTCATATTCGCAGGTCTGGCACTTTAAGCCTAAGACTGATAATCTGACCTACATACTGAACAAATCCAAGATATGCTTCCATTGGTGTACCAATGCAGTGTTTTTTGCACCGTTGGGTGCGGAAAAAGAACGAGAACATGTTTTTCTAATTATGAAAAATTGTTTAAAAAATTATAAAAACAAATATGAATAATACATTATGGTAAAAAATAAACGGGAATTTGAAAAAAAATGCACAATTTTAAGTTTCAATCAGTTTTCATTATTATCTCTTTTACAAAATTTGCCCTTTGCGGCAATATACTGATGCCAGCGCTTAATTCAATTGTCCATGCACTTTTCAGAGGCTTGCAAAGATATGGCCTTTAGCTCTAGCAGCAAATTATCTTTTATGGCATCAATCGTCTCAAAGCTCGTTCCTCTTAATAGCAAGATCTTGGGAAAAGAAAAAAATCAGACGGGTCTGGAAAATACGGTGCTTAGCTGATGAGATTATTCGAACTTTTGGCTAAAAACTCCGAAACAATCACCGCTGTATGAGACGGCGTTCTATCGTGGTGTAAAATCCACGAATTGTTCTTCCACATTCCTTCAGTGTTTTTGAGACGAGGGAGGCAGTTGCGCATTTCATCCCCAAAACATTTCAATGATAAGATGCTCAATAACACAGCAAGCTCTCATTGACCGGTTTAAGTTTACTTTTGTAAATTTACTTTGTTTTCTCTTCTGTTCATGAAGCATTATATCAAAAGCTCGTCGACTTGTGCCGATCACTATACAATTATACAACAGATGGACTCCACACTTAGGATTCTTACTTAAGAGTGGCTATTGTATCGCATCCATGATTTGAATTCTCTTTCACGCTTTTTCTTTCCCTTTGTGAAGCATTTGGCTAACACCAGTCAGCTCTACTCAAGCCCTGTCTTGCGTCAGCTCCTTTGCTTCATCCCAAAACAGTTCAACCTCTCAACGCTCTTCTGAGAGCAGCTAGCGTACAGTCATTAGCGGTAAAAAAACTTCTTATAGTTAACAATTATGGTTGATCTTATGTAAGATTTACAGCAAATAACAGCCATTTTCAGAGGAGCATTTTCATGAATACGCTTTTCAGACTGTCGGGTTTTCCTTAAAATTTCTTCGTCCCTGACAATGTCAGATTATTCAAAGTTTTTACTGCAAGCATCTTTTTAATTGATTCATTATTTTTTTGTATTTTGGTGAGATAACTCGACTCACATCCGTTGAGCAACACTTTCAGGATGCATGTGTTAAAAGAATGATACTCCATTTTCGTCGAATAATGTAACGAATCCCAGACAAGTATTTCGTTGAAGAAGTTGATAGGTGGACCTCTAGAACACAAAATTGTAGACCCTAGGAAAATAAAAGAAAAATGGGAAGACCATAGACGAGGTGGACTGACGACATCGTAAAACTCGTGGAAATGAGTGAAAACGGAGTGCCCAGGTCAGAAAAATATAGTAAAATTTGAAAGAAACCTATATCCAGCAGTAGAGAGAAACGAACTATTAAGAAAAAAAAGACTAAAACTCTTGCTATATTTTGTTGTTAAGCTCTTTTTGCATACTATCGTCTCTTGTTATGTTTGTTCTGTAGCTATTAACTTTGGCAATTGGTCATCCATAATATATAAAGTACTAATCGCAATCAGAGCAGGTTATGTAGGATGTTACATTGGTATTTTTACATTAACCCTAAGCTCTTCTTAATATGAGTTTTTTTGTAATGAGTGAACAAGATCTTTTTAAGCATCGATCGACGGGCGACGCGCGACGTTTACCGCGTTGTTGATACGTAACTGGTTTCTTTATTCTAGACCAGATAAAGAAATTGAGTGATTGTAACTAAGAAAAAAAAGTAATGTTTTACTATTGTCTTCAATGCACCCATTTACAGTAAAAAAAATCATTTAACATGAGTTTTATGATTTGCAAAATTTTTCGAGAAAGAAGAAATAATTTTTGAAGCAAAAAGTTAGTTAATTTAAATAAGTGTGAGCTAACGAGCCAACCGATATCAGAGGCGTCTCTCGAGAGAAGTGTCAAGTGTAAATCCGCCTAGAAATTACACCCGGGAGGGCAAACTCTCCTTGGTGTCCGGTATTTAAGCCGTAGAAGAGTTAACAAGAGAAAAAATAAAATACTACGTGGAAAAATCTTACTAAGAACGAATTTTGTAAGGAAAACTTGAAATATTTTGTGCAAATTTAACCAGCATCATTAGGGTTTCAGCAACAAATCAAAAGATTGCGGTAGGAAATTCAAAAAACTTGAATGCAAAATATAATTATGAAAGTAACTGGTTATTTAACGTCAGTGAATTATTTTACTGTGTGGCGGTGCCTTGAAATTGCACAAAATACAATACGACACCGGTCAGCAAAGGGCGCTGTCAAAACGTGAAAAAATGAGAAAACTAAAAATATCACTATTTTCTACGCCAATAGCCTCAAAACAAATACGTGATGTTAAGCTTTTAAATATCTTGATTTAAAAATACTGTTATTGGAAATTCGATAAAAGATTTTTTTCACGAGAATGCGTCATCGCGAATCATTTGATAATCATGATCTGTCTAATAATCGTAATTAAATATAATCCATTCAAGATATTTTTCCAACGGATTAAATTTCAACATGGCTGTCTTTAGCAGCCGTTATAAAATTAATGAAAGAAAGACAATTAACCAAGAATGTCATTTTACAAAATAAAACTTTGACCGTAGCGCGATCACAAGCGAATGAATGTAACTAAGTCATCACAAATAAATATACTTGGGATGCTATTTTTAGTAAACGCACGAATATTAGTCGGGCCAATTAAGCATACATTTGTCAAGGTGATTATTTTCGAATATTTCCAAGACGTCATCGTTCAAAAAAGTGAATTTATAGTGTCTAGTGTATAGTGCAAAACAGTGTCCGCCTGGTAGGGCACACCTGATAGGGCATATTAAGAAGACGAATGTTTTTTTTTAGTTTAGAGAGTAAATTTGAGCCAACAAACTAAATTTCTCAACTTGCATCCTTTATTGCATTAAAATACGTTTAAATGAAACTTTAAAAAATAACTAATAACATTCAATAAAAAAAATCGCTGAATTTCCGTAAGAAACAAAACGTGTTCGATACTGTTTTCACCCCCCATTGCGCATTTCTCTTTTGTTCTGTATTTCGTTACACCCAGTAAACAGCCCTTAAATTACGTGAGTGATTTTTCGCGTGTCACATACGATATACTTTGATTATACGTAACTCGAATATGGAACTCACAAGGGGTGGGATTAGGGAGGTTTGGTATTCTGATTTTCTAGCATGTGCGAAGAAAAAATATTTTGAGTTGGTCCAAATGTATGTAGACAAAAACTGGATTGCAGCAAAAGAGCTTATCATCATCATCATCATCATAACACTATCCGTTCCTGACGCTGAGTGAAAATACTAAATAAAACATATCGCAATCATCTGTTACATAAAGCTAAAATGATCAGTTATACGTTTCAGTTACCAGTCAGAGGAAAATGAAATATTGCTTCGAAAAATAATATTAAAAATTCATATTTAATTTTGACCTTGCCAGTAATCAAGCTTGGTAGCTCAAATATGGTAGGCAAACGCACCAACCACAATATTACGAAGAAGACTTATCCGCAATTGATTTCATTTTTCACGATGTTTCCCATAGAGTAGCTGTTGAGTCAAAAATACAACAGAAATGAAGCACATTAAAAAAAAAAAAAAATTGAAATAAGGGTTTTTTTTATTTATTTTTTTCTTATTTTTCCACTTTTGTTTCTTTCATGTGACTTTAAAAACCTTATCGCCAGCCAGCACTCTCTTTCCTTTCCACATTTATCTCACCTCATTAATTTCTGCAAAATACAACCGAAAAATAACTGCCTCACTCTTTATTTACAGTTCTCTATGACGCAGAGAGTCCATAGGAGTGAAGAAGAGGCTACTTGGTTTAAGGCTCTACTGAAGCATCCGCAGCACGTGATTATGTCAGCTTCCTTACCGCACCTTCAAGATGCTATTTACTTGAGTTTTGTAAAAATTACCTCAAGGGGCTTCCTTACTTCCAATGTCTGTCAGTCAAATTGTTTTTCTCTTTTTCAATGCTGATGATTTATCAGATTTCACAACAAACGTGTAATGGACGGTTTCGGTGTTTGCTCAAAATTCTCAACACAACTATCTAGGTCCCATTGTATTGCTGCAATCTGTAGCTAACTTCGTGGTCAATAATCATATAATGGTTTTTTTTGCATAGGTGACTCTATAAGGTTATTATTCTAAGGTTGCAAACAATCACTGCACACTAACCGTTCTGCCTATTAACCAAAAAACCACGCCAGGAGACCCAACTACAGTGGTGAGTTACAACACAGAACACCCAGGCTTGAAATAATCGCATTAATAATATGGCGAACTTGAATGCATCATCACGTATGTTAAGATTGTATAATAATGTGGAAAGTAATGCTGATATTGATATCTTTAATGATACATGAAGTAATTATAGAAAAATTGTAAAGCAATTTATAAAATTAAATATTCATTTATGCTAGTTACGTAAAATAATTTCAAAAAACCTGTTAATAATAAATTATTGTAATAACTTTTAAAACACAATAGAATTGAAATAAGCTATTCAATTTAAAAAAATATAAATTATAAAGTTTTTTTTCTTTATTTGTGAATGCTGTGTTCACATATAATTGATGAACAATATCTGAAATAACAATTTGTGATTGTTATACCAATGTATGGTTTATTGTCTGTGAACCAAAATAAATAAAATAAAAATAAAATATTTATTTTGTGTTCTCACTGAGAATCGAACCCGGAACCTTCCGTGCTCAAGTCAAGTGTCTTAACCATTACACTACAAAGGCCGCCATTGTATGTAGTTATCTTTGTAGACTGAAACTAGAACCTTTTACATGAAAGCCTAGTATCTCAATAGAGATAATGGAAATAACTGATAGTATTCATTAGTAATATTTCTATAAAGACTTCACCAAAAAGTCAACAGATGTCACCTTTGTGGAAATTCGGAATAATGTGATAGAACTTCTGTTTAGACAAGATCCGGAATAAAATAGGGAAAATGACGTAGAAATCACAAGCATTTTGCAGATTGATGAATGTTAGATAGTTTGTAAAGTGATCATCAAACTAGCCAATTGCAGATCATAAGCCATGTAAGTGCTTTATAATCCCTCTTGAAATATCAATAAGTATTCTTTCTTTCAATCAGAGGCCTAGCGGCCCCATCTGTCGTACACAAATAATGCAAAAGGTTTATTTTTGTATGGTTTCTTCCAGTACAAACTTTATTAGGTTGTACGGGGCAAATTCCTATCCCAGAAATTTAATCCCCGCTGGTTAAAAGAGTAAGAATGGATATTCAAATAAATGTTCAAGAAAAAAGTTTGAGACTTCAATTGCATTGTTTGGAAGCCATGTTGACTTTTTTTACTCACTAAGCTATGTTGCACGTGCAACAAAGATAAATATTATGTAATAATTTTACCAAACGTACGAATTGCCTGCTAGTTTATTAAAATTATTTTATCATTCTCTGGAGGATCATATCTGACTCATTTTATCTATGGAATTAATGAACAAACTCCATACCTCTAACTTGTCACTCCACAAAATAAACCATTAAGTTACACTCATTTGTGTGAAAAAATGCAAATTTGTATATTTTAAATATTTTCTTCAAGCCGTTGAAACTGACAACAGATTTATTTTTGATTAAATACAGTCCAAACTAATTTATTTTTTTGCTTTTGATATAAAACACAGTTCAGCCAAGAAATGTATACTGACGGTCTCCGTGGTGTAGTGGTTAAGATGCTTGATTCTTGCGCGGGAGGTTCTTTGATCGTTTCTTGGTGTGATAACAAAAATAAGGATATGTGTTGTATCTCAATCCGGGTGTTTTGTACTTTAATAACACTCAAAATGCCTATGTTTGTAGATCCCTATTTTTAAATTCTTCTATCTGATCATGTCTAAACATCTACATACCGTATAAAAAAAATGTCTTTTATTGTACGTATATCAATACTATTAACATTATTAAACATATTTTGTAAATAAAAATCTGACGAAATTTTAATATTGCTGTATGGTTACATTTTTGGATCAGTTGCACCGAAAAAAGCTAACTGATTATAAAATCATGGCAACGTTTTAGTCAAAATGGGCAAACAGCTTGCTTTAGCTAATCCTTGTTCATAAAAGTAATTTAGTCCATTTTAATAAAACGTGACAATTATTCTACTTTCAATTTATAGAAACTTAAGGCAAATTAAAAAATAAATTGCAGTGTTTAAAGCGCTTGCTTAAATAAGCCAATGTCAAGTTATAAGCACCGTATAAGCATATGTTCCCACATTTTTTTACTCTTAAGTTCTCTACATTCTGTTATAATACGAGAATCTGGCAAAAAGTACATAATTTACTTTACTTTTTATATTTATACAGTAACATGCGCACTCCTCATTTGTTATGAACAGTTGACGTATGCTTCTGCGCACCTTTATTGATAGCATATGTTTTAACTAAAATAACCTTATTGTTTAAAAAAATCTGAATGAAGTTTTACATTAAAAGAATTTGAGGAACTGATGAAAAATTTAAAAAAAATTTAAATCTTATTACAGTATTTTTTCATTATCATTTTTCAATTGTGTAAAACATAAATAATTCAAATTATATAAGGTATACTTATTTACATTATATGAAGTATTATTTCGGAAAAAATAAATGTATTTCAAATTAATTGAAGGGTATATTTTTAATTTGTAAAGTGTTCTAGGAACGAAAGATGTATTATTCCAAATAAATGTTCATCTGACTCACCTGCTTAGTGAGACCCCTTAAGTTGACGTATTCCAATTATGAAAAAAGCCTCGAGCGCAAAAGCCTTTCCGGTTGAATTGTCATAGCGTGCGTGCCTCCAACGCAACATACAAGTAACTTTGTAAGTATACCTGCACTCAAAATACGTACACTCTGAATAATTAACCGGCGTTTTGATTGACTACATAATTTTTTACTGTCCACTCAAACCAATATCGTAATACTAATTTTATAATAGTTTTCCTCGTTACGGAACTCCATACGTACCGTTTGGCGGCAATTACGAATTACTCACGTTCGAATTGGATTCTATTTCTACTGTTCAAATTGGGCGCAATCACGCGTCAGTTATTGACGTGTGTGTGACAAACCGTGATATGTCATTTCGTAATTTCGGGGTTGGTTGGCGGTGCGACGCACGGGGCGCGGGGGGAGTGTTGGAATGGCGAGACGTACTCCTCCCGCGACGTTTGGGGGGAAACTGACTGGCCGGGTTGTTCCCGCAGCTCCGTTCCACCCCCAGAACCCTCCCCCACTCCCTTCCCTGACCTATCCCCTTCCCTAAACAGCTCCAAGCCATGCTACCCTACCTTCACGTGTATTGACTGTACGCTAAAAGATACGTCAAAGACGGTCCAAACTTTAAATTCATGAAAAGGAATGTATTTACTGTTAGTAGGTAAAAAAAAAACATTTGTTTTAATAAATTGTGGCTAAAAATTGAAAATACTATATCTAGTACAGCTTGAAATTTTTTTCGGAAAGCGTAAGATAATTGATGAGATAATTATTATAAAACACGTACCGTATGCTATGACAAAATTAAACAGTAAGTTCAATAAAAAAATAAAACCATTGTTTAAGAAGTAATTTGAAAAATTCATCTGTAATTTGAAGGCTGCTACCAAATGCTTATTATAACCAACAAAAAAGTTATTGAATTTGAGAATATTTCATCGACATCCATAAAGGTTTATGCTTTTTTTCTTATACTTATTATGGACAAAAATATGCATGTTCAAACAGACTGGTTAATACATATTTATATTTGTTTTTATAAATATATACGCGAGAGAGAGGCGCAAAAGTTCATTCCTCGATAGCTTAGAGACCGCATGAACTGATCCAAGATGGTCCAACAAGGTCAGCCACCACACACGTTACTAAGGACGTTTACTGCCACTTAATATACAATGAAAATCGACTTACCTGTGTTGAAGTGTTCTCCCTTGCTCCACCAGATATTATTTTCGGGAATGATGCGGGTGTACAGTTCTTTCTTTTCCTGCTTTGTGCATCAGTCTTTTTGGATATTGGATGCGGTGATGATAATAATGCTGACATTTTAGCGGTTACTTTATATAGCAAGATAGCGGTACGAATATTATTTTGTGTTAGTTTTTCATGCGGATAACAGAAGACCATTAATTTGTTTTAAGAAGAATACAGTCAGTTTTATTTGAATATGGAATTTGTGAATTGTTGCGGTGCGGTAGGTACTGCCAGGTTGGTCAGTTCCTACTTCTCAAGGAAAAACCGCAATCAAAACATATAAATGGCAGTAAATATTCACGCGTCAATAATATTAAATGTATATTTAAAGCATTAACTTTAGAAGACGCTGTCAAAATTTATAAAAAAAGGATAATATTTATTACTAAATTGTACCTTGATCAGGAAGCTTGTATGCTTTTGAAACCAGGCGGTTATTAAAAAAATTGAAAAGTGAAAGAAAGAGTGAATAATATCAATATTTAGTAGTGAAAAAAAAACATGGTTTTTTTTTACTTTTCATCATGGATTGGTTAAAATTGAACATTAGGAAAAGCGATAAATCCAGTGAAAAAAAAAGAAAATATATTTTGCTCGAATACACTAAAAAAACCCTACCAATACAGACATACTTTTTATAGAATTTCCAGAACAGACATTAGGCAAATATACATAAAGACAATTTTAAGACACTTTCATCAATACCCTGACAGACATAATGACGGACAACAAATTTACGACACTAGGCAAATACAAAAAACAACACTTCTGCTACCAAAGAGAAAAAAACTAATTACGAATAAAGACACTATAATTTTCTGGCTTCTAAGCTATACAACTTTTTAAATATGGATATATTAGTAAGCAAAACGAAAAACAATGTTTTCAAAACTCTAGTCCATAAACTAATTACCAAAAGGACTAGACAGAAAGCTAAGGGATATGTTTCGTAAATCAGAATATAATTTTAAATTCATGAAAGTCCTTTCTCATTTTATTCATGTAGGTTTATTTTTAAATCTTTATATATTTTTTTTTTCAAATTTTTACACCTATATTTTTATGTGACTTGACAATTGATGTGAAAGTTTGTACTTTTATAATATATGAAATAAATAATACACTGACACTCCGGAACATGCCTGTGGGCTAGTGGATTGGCTACATCCATTAATAAAAAGTAAATGTTATGAAATGTACAAACAAACAAATAAACAAACAAACCATCACGCCGTTTCCCCGTAAGGGTAGGCAGAGAGGGTAGAACGCCACAACACTCTATCTTTGCATACATATCTCGCTTCCTCTACATTCATACATCTTCTCATGCATGCACGCCGATTATTCCGACTGTTGACATGTCCATCTTTAAGTATTTTTTGGATTTGGTCAGGCCACGTTTTTCTCGGTATTTCTCTATTTCTGCATCCATCAACATTTGCATTGTAAATATTCTTAGCCGTTCTTTCGCTGTCCATTCGTTCTACATGTCCAAACCAGCGCAGAGCTCCTTTCTTGATTTTGAAATGAAATGTACATATTGCATTAACATTTTTTTGTAAACTATGTATTTGAATTATATATTGGATTAAATAAATAAATGAAACAAAATAAAGTAATGAATTATCATATTTTATCAATTGATTAATGTATTTGACGTTATAGTTAATAATTTTTAAATATCTTGTAAATAATTCAAAAATGAGTTGTAAAATAAATAAGTCTAGATGTATTTACCAAAACCGTAAAATATTTTATTTATTTATTTAGGTGCTTTTTGTTTTTTTTATCTAAGTACTTGTTTTGTCGTAAAAAAAATATAGGTGTGAGAACCTATGAGTTTATTATGTGTTGTATGTATTTATAGTGCAGATTCCGCATTGATGAATCATCAGACCGGCGGCGCTCTGCTGCCAGTACAGCGGTCGTGTTATGTTAAGTTGTAACAATAATGATAAATGTGTTTACTGGTGAAATGTTTACAATTGAATGTTATGAAAATCTGGATTGAATTTTGAAACTGTCAATTTATTGCGAAATTAAATTATATTATTTTTATTTCGAAAGGCTTTAAGAAATACCTCGCCCCGTAGGACAATTTAGAGTAAACTGTATTGTTAGGGAAAGAAGGTTGCGCAACTCCACTTAACTGCTGATGATGAAACGTGACGTGTGATGGAACCTTGCTGGTGAAGCTGGCGGTCGTTAGACGCTAGCACAGCTTGTATGGAGCTGGAGGTCTAGATGGACGATGGCACAGCTCGCTTGTTGAATAATTATTTTAACACTTTACTTGTTTGATGTAAGATTAGTACTAAAAATGTTATATTGTTTCCGGCACTTACACATCAAATTATTGTTGCGTGGAGTGGGCTAAGAAAATGGGACGGACGGATGGGTAGATATAGGTTGAGACTTGTTCCAAATTTAGGTATTTTTTTATGTAATTTGATGGTAGCAACATTTTTATTTAATGTATTTATTGTTTTGGTGCAAATGCACTTTAATTTTTATTAATTTATTAATTTTATAAAAAAGTTACCCGCTTGTAAAATGATTCAACTTTGTGTGTAACAGTTAACGCAAGATTTTATACAAATAAATATTAAAAACCCCCGCGTCAATTTTATATTTTTGACTGTAAAAACCACTTAAGTAACTACCAAAGACGATGTTTTTAAAATACAAATTTAGGTTAAACGTGTTTTATAAAACAGTGTTTCTTGCTTTATGGGTTTATGCTGGATTTTGTTCATTGTAAGCCAAAAAAAAAAATTTTATCATTTTTTCCTATCTTAAACATGTTTAATTAACATGAAGAACATGTAAGAGAAGGTAATATAGAAGTTCAGGCATCTACAGGGCTTATGACCTGTCAATGGCTGGTTTAAGTGGCATGTTAATATAAACATCTCTCCAGGGAGTTGAATCCAGTCCTTGTCTACAGAAATTTGGACAAACTCAAAATATTGTTAACAGGTTTAAGTTGATTTTTTATTTGGTAATTTTGTAGAATTTGGTTCTGTATTCTAAAAATGTTAATTAAACTCTCATTTGAGTTTACAAATTTTGTTTTTTTAAACTAAAAATCTGACATGTTCTTAATTGATTGACATATCATGAAACCAAAAAAATAGAAATTAATATTAACGGCTTATCAAAAGATAGTACTGAGCAGTATTATTTACTTTGAATTGGGTTTTAAGTAAGGTTCCGGATACATTTGTCATTTTTAGAATTAAAATTACTAATAATACGAGTAACTCTAACCAACTGGAAAGTCCAATGAAAGCGTTATAGAGGTAGATCAAGATGGATATAAATAAATCGTTGGCAATAAGAACAGAGCAAGGCAGTAAATAATAATAAGTAAATAACATTTGCCAAACACAGGAGCAGTAGTAAATAATGTCCTATATCGTTTAGATTGTTTAGAAAAGGTCTTGTTTTTGTACGCAAATAAAGCAATGAAAACAGCCCTGAGGCATACCAAAGAAGTGATATAAATATTATGAGAAAGATGAAGAGATTGAAATTGAAGGAAATGTAAACGAAAAAAAGTTTTTCGAGACAAAAACCGATGCAGATAATGCCTAAAAAATTATATAAACTTCTCCTGAAGCTTACCATTGAAAATAAAATGACTCGCTTTTACAAGTAGAATTCTAGAAAGAGGCTGACAAAAAAATACGGATGAGAGACATTTAAAGCTGGTCAGTAAAAATGGCCAGAAACAGAAGAAAACTGAGAGTTTCCCATTTTGGAAAGTGTCTAGGAGAAAAACAATCATTAAAATTATTACTTAACCATTGATAAGCATTGGCAATCAAGCCATGTTATTCAAATGAAAATAGTTAAAACAGTAAAATTATACATACCAAAAAACAATTATATTTTTTTATATTTTCCATCTCGCTCCTAGAAGACGAATTTGCCAGCCTTCACTTTCGTTTTCTGCCACGCCAATCATGCGTCCCTTAGTTCCGCCAAATAAATCAGAAAAATCCTCTTCGACGCCGATGGCCTTCTAAAACAAATTAATATAAACCTTAAAAAAAAAAATTTATTCCCTGGAGAGTATAATATTATCTTAGACGTACCATTGAGTGTTTTAGTCAATAAAGTTTAAAAATACGAATACCGGACAGTCAGTTTGTTTTAAATTTAATAAAAAGTTACATTTTAATATTAAAACGTGCTTTTAGCGTTCGATCGAAATGTCTAGACAAAATATTAACTATAATCAGCTTATAATGAAAACCGCTCAGAGAAAAAAATAAAGTGAGGCATTTGAGAATTTCAATAGTTTTATTTTCAATTCTTTGATCATCAGCGTCGATTCAGATAGATTAGATATTCAAAAGGATGTACAGCTCTAAATTATTTTTTTTAAATAAAAATAAGTGAAACTTTAACTGTTTGAAAAAAAAAACTTATGGAAATCTGTATGAAAGTTCAATAATTGGATTAAAAATGGCTTGAAAATTTATTAGGATCTTCGCGAAAAAATACACAAAAACTTTTTTTACATCTTAACCTTTCTTCTACTTTTTTATCTTTTCTCTCCCCTCAGTGGGGGTTGGAAATTATCACAGCAATTCTTGCTTTGTTCGCAGCTACTCTGAATAAGGACTGAGCGCTGCAATGGAACCAGTCACGCAAGTCAAGAGATGCGCCTTCTACCTACACTGCGTCTTCCTTCAATCCTTTCCTTTGGAATGACTTGTAAAATGTTTTATTTTTCACCTCTTATCACATGCCCGAAGTACTCAGTTTTCTTTTTTTATGGTCTTAAGAACCTCTTTATCTTTTTCCATCCGTCGGAGAACGTCATCTATTCGGATTCTGTCCACCCAGGAGATTTTGAATGTCCTCTAGTAGCGCCACATTTCAAAGACTTCGATTTTTAAAAGTAGCTTGAGTGAGTGTCCTTAACCTTTTTTATTTAAAATCAATAAATTATGCTTAATCTAACAAATTACACCTACGATTAACTGCGTAATTATTTACAGTAGTGAATAATCTGTGTTGAGATTAAAACAATGCAATGTAGTAAAATTAATATTGTTTTGACTTTTTTTATCACATAACGTTCATTCATATAAAATAAATAAATGTGTCTGTATTACATTCACAAAGAAAAGAAAACATCTTAATTTTTATTACAAACTAAACAATAATGTACTAATAAGAAAGCACGAAATTAAAGATCTTGGGATTTTTTTAGACTCAAAACTACTTTTCGAATTGCATATCAATAAAATTATCTAAAGTATTGAGCATGTTAGATTTCATAATTCGAATGAATAAATACTTTGATAATCCAAAGACCCTTATTTCATTATATTATACATTTGTCAGAAGCCATTTGGAATACGCTTCTCAGATATGGAATCTCCAGTATGCCATATATATAAGTAGAATAGAAAATATTTAAAACAAATTTATAAAGTACCTTAAATACAAAACCGGTATTTCTTATGTATCTACTCTCACTGCCTCCACCTTCCATGGAATCATTTCTCTACAATACCGCAGAGTGTGTGCGGACCAACTACTGCTTTACAAAATTATGACATGAATGGTTGACTGTATAGAGCTGCTTGGTGTAATAACAATACATGTGCCAGCCAGGATTTGTAGACGGTACCACCTGTTTCATGTACCAATAAGTAAAACATCGTATGTTAAAAATGCTTTTTTTCGTAGGACTTTTTCAATGTACAATACAAAATTTAAAAATATAGATTACACAAACATCACTCTGTCAGATATAAAATTTACACTGAAAATGTATTATGTAACTTAGTAGACATTATAATAATAAATATGTACATCTCCCCTCCCCTCCTTATCCTTTCTTCAAGCATTTTTGTCCTTATCCCGCCCAATTTACAGTAACTTAATGTTCTTAAAATAAATATCAAAATATCCTTGATTACTGAGTACATGAAAATAACATTTTTATATGTATAAATTGTTTGTATTTATTTGATATGTAATATTTTATTTACTAACTTTGTATACTATGTGGAAATCTGTTATTAGTTCTGAGTTAATACACTATATCTGTTTGTTTACTAAAAATATGTATGTAGAACTGTTGATTTCCCAAATAAAATAAAATAAAATTTAAAAAAATATTGGATTAAAACTCAACTATATGGACTCCGTATTACAGTTCTCACCAATATACTCTCGAAAGAGTTCAAAATATTTTTTAAAGATACGTTAACTTTAAACTTGGAATCAGATATGAATTTATTAACTAGGAGTTTTTATTAAAAACTTTAAACTTGTTAAAACTTACTGAGAGAAGAAAAACTAAAGATTTACTATATTTATTTAAGATTGTAAACTTTACATGGAACTGTTCAAATCTATTAGCACTCATTAACTTCAAGGTACCTGGACGAAGGACTCGTCAAGTACCTCCGTTTAGTTGCAATAATTTGCGAACAGTATACTCATATAATGCTAATCTGAATCGACTCCATGTACTCGGCAATAACTATTACGACGTTGCTTATATTTTTAACATAACGTATAGTTTATATAAATCTACCCTATTTAATCATTTCAAAGATAGTAAACGGTAATTTACATTTTTTATATTAAAGTGCTTTCTATGTTGTTTACTTTTGTGTACCATATTTAAGTATAAAGTTATTTTTTAAATTACTTTAATTGTTATTATTATTACTATTTTTGTGGATTTTTATTTTGAGAAAACAGAATTGTATGTACCTCTTAAAGAAAAAAATATAAAAAATATTTTCCCTTTAAAATTTTATCCCCACACATTGTTCAATTATTTAAAAAAAATCTAAATATGTTCTTCATACGAAACTGCCGTGTTAAAGAATTTATTTAACATAACTAATTTGTTTAGTGTTGATTTTTTAGTTGAACTATAAAGTTATATTTCATATTATATATTACATAATGATTTTTTTAATGCTGTGATTATTTCTGTAAAACTTTTTACTCTAAAAGGTTCCTTGGACCGTTAATATAAACATAAATAAATAATACTTTTTCATTTTATTATGATATTCACATATGGATGTGTTTATATTATTTTTAATATAATATGTATATCAATAAGGTAAAAGGCACTGCGTATCGTGTATATTAATAAATAAATAGATAAATAAATATAAAATAAATACATATAAACTGGTAGCCGTTTTAATAAAGATACATGTAAATATATTACAAAGGATATGAAGAACATTTTCTACAAGGGAATATTGAAGTCTAGGCATTTACAGGGCTTATGATTTGTGGTTGGCTGGTTAAAGTAGCCACTTTACGCACTGTGTAACATTTACCATTCTGTCTATGCTTGAACATCTTAATTCCTTCAATTCTTCCTTCGGTTGAACTTTGTTTGAATAGAGACCAGTTGTGTTTAATTTACTTAATGGCTTAATTTATGTACCATCGTAACTTAAACAAGTAGTATTCGGTGTGCTGTTCCTTGATCAGCACAGCACAAACTATTTCCCGATTGTGTTGCATTGTAAACTTGAGAAAAAATCCGTACTTTTTTCGTGGAAATTTTTACTTGATTTAAACAATTATTAAGATGGACCAGACCTTGTCTTGAGGTAGTAATTTTAATCCTAGCTTCAATTCTCTTTATTTGTATTTTATTTTAACGCTCATCATTCAATATCATTCCCTTTCCATTCACAATGATGCATAGGGCACTGCATTGGTAACCAATCACAGCGTATTTTGATTATTTTTTAAGGTAAGATCATTCATAAAGGTAAAATCATCAGTCTTACGCTTCAGGTACCAGTTCAGGCACTTAAATGAAATATTAAAGTGTCAAAACACGCTTTGAAATAAATAGTTTATATCAACCATGTCGGGAATCAAAACCGAGACCTCTTGAATGGTAGGCAAACGTGCTGAACATTACACCGCGAGGCCGACTATTTAAACTCCATCGGTGTATATTATAGAAAAATGTATATACCCTTGATAAATCGACATAATACGCCCGTAAATAAATAAATAAATAAGACTTTCGTAATTAATCCAGGAAAGTGGGTAGGATTTTATGAATTTAAGAAGCTGAAGCCATTATTGATGCAGGAGAGATTCCGTTGTATTATATTATTCCATTCTATAAAATATTCTCAAATTTAGTTATAATATATTAATATTTACAACTCTTAAAGGGGTTGCACTCAGTTCTTGTCCACAAAAATAAGGATAAACTCAAAATATTGTTGATAAAATCTGCTGGTCCAAGAAGAAGTATAAAAGTTGGAAAGTATTTTCAGGCGTTGCTTATTATGTACAATAAATAATTCGGCCAGAATCAAATCAGCATCATTAAAAGTTTCAGCTCCTTAACTTTAAAAATATCAGTAGATGGAATAATTAAAGAAATAAAGATGTCTAAACATAGGCAGAATGGTGAATGTTACACAGTGTGTAAAGTTGCCACTCAAACCAGCCAACAAATGGTCATTTGACCGGTAGATGCCTAAACTTCTATATTCTCTTCTATAAAATGTTCTTCACCTCTGTTGTAATTTACTAATATAAATAACTACCAAGGGATATGAATCGAGTTCTAGTCTGCAGACAAACTCAAAATATTATATTATAAAAAGAGATAGACATAATTCTAAACTCACTATTTGATGCGCTTGAACTACTGAGCTCAATAAAAGTAAATATCCTAACTAGAAACCTCGGACAAAACTAACTCTTTCATACCGATAACCATATAACTAACTATGGTTTTCATTCCCCTATGCCCGGAATTTTTAGGTCTACCAACAAACATACCAGTCTTGATTTCTTTGATAACAAGTTGTCTTCTTTCAAACGATCACTGTATGAAATTAAATTATAAACACCTCTTTTCCGCTTCCACTCGCGCAAAGTCTACTGTATACCATTGTTTCTTTACTTTTTTTATAATAATTTTCTATGTATAAATATGTCCTAAAAATGCCCATTGGCGGTAATATAAATAAATAAATATTTTTTGATTCAAATAAGTTAAATTTCCGATAAATGCAATAAGCCATGACATTTTTTTTTAAACATTTTATGTTTTAAATGTAGGCATACAAGAATTGAAATTTACTTCCTAAGAAGTTTTTTTTTGTGTTTTTTTATTTATTTTTCAAAAATATTTACAAAATAGTCTTAAAATTGAAGTCTTGCTGGTTCGTTTAGTTACAATTCTTCAGCAGGTTCTTATTGATTGCTTCGATCATTTATACTGCTTTGATTATTCATACATTATTTACATTAACGAAGTCAAGGCATCCACAGACCTTAAGTTACCATTAAACATACTGTCAAATATTCAACATTCTGCCTCTGTTTAAATATCTTAATTTCATCAATTATTTAATAAGTTAATTTTTGTGAACTTAAATTGTTGAAACCTTTTTTTATGCGAGCGAGATTCATCTTACCCAATTATTTCACCTAAATATTTAAATCAGCCAATAACAGGTCATCAGACCTGTTAATGCCTCGATTTTCATGTATCTGTCCACAAACATTTAAACTCACTCAAAATGCTGTTATTTCTACTAAATAGTATATAATATAAAAAATAATTTCGTACTTCATAAATCAATAACGTCTGTTAAAGTCCAAAATTAGATTTATTCATTCGACGATCTGAAGTTCTCTTACAAAAGAAAAGTAATTTCGCCCATTGTTCGCAAACAGTTAGCGAGGGAGTGAAAAATGAAATAAGTGCATTATCGTTGGACTCACAAAGGCCTACTTGGGTCGCCATTTTGTGTTTCGGTGAGATATGACACCGTCCCGGCGGCACTCGAACCCGGGACTCAAGAGCTCAAGCGATTCCTAAAAGACACGTTCCGTTGCACTCGACATACTTTACCGAGATTACTAATAAAGAAATGAAAGCGGAATTTTTTTCAAAAAAGGAATGTTTTTAAATAAGGCACAAATATACTAAAACTATAAATATGGAAGCGTTTCTGTTTGTTTGTTAAGTTGTATTTTGTATCTCACCGGATCGACATATTTTTTTGTATAGATGCTCGTATTGCACAAGAGGTGAGTATAACATTTATAACACAGTATAACACAGAGTATTTTTCAATCCCAAATAAAAAAAAAGTACAATGAAAAAAATATTTAATTTATCGATAATGAGCCATATTATTTGAGAATGAGTAAGCAACTGTTCCAGCTGATAACAAATCTACCGAAATCTATCGATTTATTCGTCTGAATCTACCGTTTTAAGGTTGATGGAGGTTGGCAATGCTTCCCACTTCCCATTTCCTAGCGCGCTCCACGCAACAATAAAAACGCGTGTAGTGCCTGTCAAAAACACTTTAAATTCAATTCAGTACACAAATAACTTTCTACGTGCGAAGTGCTTTCAGCAAACAAGATCAACAACGGAGCAGTGCGACCGTCTACCCAGACCGCCATCTCCAAACAAGCTGTAACCGCCAGCTTCTCCACCAGGTTTCTGTACCACGTCACGTTTAAACATCAGCTGGTTAGTGGAGTTGCGCAATCTTCCTACTCCAACAATACAGTCTACTCTTTAAATTATCCTCCTCGAGACGGAGATTTCTTCACACCTTGCCCACTCTTTATTTTAAACAATTTATTTTTAAAATCTTTATCACTTACATATGCACACCAATTGAACGTAGTTATGCAGAAAGCAGCCAGCTAAAGAAAAATGAAACTGAGATAATAGCACTTTTATGAAAAGAGTAAAAAATCGAATTTACACAAAAGTTTGAACGTTTTCGACTTTGACAAATAATAAACAATGAATTCATGAGTTTTAAACTATTCGAAAAACGGGAATCTTGTGGTGTATTTTACCAGTTTTATTGATTTTTAAAGTACCGTAAGATTTTTTAAGTGTTGTGGGTGTTTTTTGCAAATTGCGAAATGCCGTTTTTGAGATCGACACTATTTTGAGTAGAGGATTATTACAGTTTTTTTTATGAAAGCGGTCTGGCTGTTTTTAGCAGAACATCGACCTTACTGCATCCGGTAACACCAAAATCTAATTTTTTCAAAATTGTGGACTGGCTGCTTTCTGCATAACTACGTTCAATTGCACCGTATTACACATGTATCCAGGAAATCCATCGGGCCCGGTAAAATAAGGGTGGGTTAACTTTTTATTTTGTTTTATTTTTTTATTTTCTCCTCACCTCGGTGAAAACTTTGCTAAAGAAGATGAAGGTAGATTGTATGTAATGGTATGGGTTAGCTCGAATTTCAAAATGTTGATCGAGTTTGTGAGTATATTATAAACCATTGTTTTATTATCCTTGTTTGTATTTGCTACATAGTTTTATGCTCTTATTATTCAATTTCTTGTACATATCGTTCGCATCGTAGAACAACGACGCATGATATTTTCTTCAAGTTTACGAGAAAGTGGTTTTAAATTATTTTTTGACGCTCTTTGTTACTACTCGATCCATCAAAAAGTAAACCATTTAATATTTGGGTTAGTTATCCGTATATTTTTTTTCAAACCTGGAAAAAAAAGCCTTTTTATAACTTTTTTAATATCAAAAATAAAAGAATGTCAATTCAATTGTCAATTGTTTATGTCGCATTTTTTGCACATCTGTCGTTGTTCTACGATCCCGACAGTATGTTTCTTCAAATAACTGTTGTTATTGGCTTAGGCCGTATATTATGTATACTAAATAAATATGAAAAATCGATTGGAGATTTGTCGGCCTAATGGTGTGCTGGTTAATATGATGACCGGCCATTAAAAATTAAAAAAATAAAAAAAATATTTTTAATTCGATAAAAGTAAAAATATCTTATGTTATTTTATTGGGTAGGGTAATTTTTTACTGTGGCGTGTAAACGGCCTATCTTGTATCATGTCGTCGCCGGAGATTTGAATTATTGTAAGGAGTTTAATTTTGTTTTATTTGCAATTTTTTACTCAAGCAAAAGATATTATTTATATAAATAGAAAAATAGAAACCAAAACTACAAAAATACTTCTATGTTTTTAAAATTTTTTATCTTACGAATTATTCATGAATGGAAAACTAGATATGAACGTAATTTCCATAAAAAAATATTTAAATCCTTAAATTTTCATATCGCTAGAAAACTTTATATGACTTTCATGAAAAACCCCTCCTAGCTTGCCTAAAGCTCGACTATTGGCTAACCCTGCGAGACTTATAACTTTAAATACATGAAAATTTAGCTTCCATCTTGTTGCGTTGCTTAATTTTTAACAAACTGCGTCTAAAGTGCTTTAAAAAATTATTTGAACAGATAAAAAAAACTAGTGTTAAGGAGACCGTAAAATTTACATTTTTAAATCTAGTGTGTGTGTAAAATTAAAAATAGGATTACTATTCCTTTATATAAATCATAATTGTTGTGAACAGTGCGGTATAAAATACTGATTTTTAAGGTCATTAGTTTTAATTCTCAAAATAACTAGTTTAGAGAAATGAGAAAATTAATCATGATAAAATACTCACCAGAGTTCGAAGGATACATTATTTCACTGCACATCACAATATACATATTTTGTGATATTTATTCATTTGTTTATTTATTTAAATCTTAAAGTAGGGCACACATATCATACATATTGTTATGTGTGTTCTAATAATAACATTACAAATATATTTAATTTATAAATTGTTTATCACATATGTCTTGACCACTATTTTAATTTTTGATGTGTTTTTTTCTTCATGAATATTTTTTTCCATTTCGTAATACTTTTTAATTGCTTTAAATAAAATTGAATTTTGTGACTTTGCCATATTTATTGCAGATATAAATATTATATTATTGAAATTGACAAAAATTAAACATTTGTCTTTGTTTTTACTTGATATTCCGTCCTTTTTTGTCGTTTTTGTAATATTTTATTTTTATTTACTTTCAAAAATAATATCTTAAAATCTAAATAATATTTTTTTTATTTTTTTTTATTTTTATTTAACTTTTTGTACATAATGTTATTTTTACATTGGCGGGCTTATTGCCAAATGGCAATTTCTTCCAACCAACCAATAAAATAAAAGTTTTATTTTTATAATTCAAGTTACAGAACATATTCAATAGAAAGAAAAAAAAAGATTAAAAAGTTAAAAATATATAAAAATAGAAATGAACGTATTTGTTTATAAATTACCTTAAATTAAAACTATTACTCAATGGGAAAAGGGAAACAAGTGGAAAGAGGAAGGAGAAGAGATTAAGGAAGAGAAAGGAGATGTTTCTTCAGACGTGATTTAAACAGAGATAATGTAGTAACATCTTTGATGGTGGATGGGAGATGATTCCACAGTCGAGCCGCATGGACACTATATGAGTTAGAGAAGAAAGAGGAATTGTGTATGGGTATTAAGAGAGTGCCTCGAGAATGAGAACGAAGAGGTAAACTATGAACTGATAAGCATTGAAATTTTTCACACAGGTATATAGGAGCGTTAGAACTATGAAGTACATTGAACAGAAGTGAGAGGGAGTGATAGTCTCTCCGCTGTCTAATTTTGAGCCATTTTTTGTTCCCGCAAAGCTAAGACTAAGCTAAGTCTGTAGGTTACATTTAAGAAAAGAGATATTTTATATTATAATGTCAGCCTGTATGTCAAATTCAACAAATACTTGAAGATAGACATGTCAAAAGTCGGAATAATCGGTGCGCGTGCATGAGAAGATATATGAATGTAGAGGAAGCGAGACCTGTATGCAAAGATATAATGATGTGGCGTTCTATTCTCACTGCCTACCCTTACAGAAAAAAGGTTGATGGTTTGTTTGATTGTTTTTGTTAAATTGAAAATACAATTCAGTGTGTGAAATAGAACCAGAATCTACGATGAGTACTTTCGGCTCAATAGCTACTCCCGGGTACTAACTACTCTCTACCCCGAATGAGGAAATAGAGTGGAATAAATCCGCCTCATAGTGTAGTAGTTGGCACATTTTCCTACTATGCTTGATGTCTCGGGTTCGATTTCTGGAAAGGTCAAAGAAAATATTTTATAAAAAGTTGGCTTTACACTGCAACATTTTGTATTCGTAGACTGGTACCTGAAACGTAAGACTGATCCTCTTACCTTCATGTGACATAATTGATTAGGGTACATTATATTTGATGTACCAATAGAGTGCCCCATGCACAATTAGAGGGGACATTTAAAGTTATAATCAATTTTCAAAACGAAGTATTTAACAATATAACGCGGATTTTTTATTAAGGTAATGTTTTTATTGGAAGAGAGCGTATGTTTTTATGATATTTTTTTTTGTGATTTCAAAATAATTCAACTAAGCGTAACGAAAATAATATTGTAACAATTTTTCATTAAATTTAAAGAGCGCTTTAATTTGTAAATATATAATTTACTGTTTTAAAAATATACTTTTTTTTGAACTGTTATTCTTGACATTGTTCAATATGTTGTAATGTTTTTTTTCAGTAAAAATTATAATCTTCTTATACAGGCACAGCTTAAAAAGCTGTGATAAGTTTGTGAATATACTATAAAATTTAATATAAATACATATAACCAAATGAAAATGATCAAATCACTTACAATTTGTAATTAGCATAGCAATCATATTAATGAATGTACCACTATTTTCTCTCTGAAGTACTGTGTATTTTTATTTCACAACCCCTTTGAAACTCCCTTCACAGCGGTATAGCGCATTCACAATAATTTGCATAAGAAGTTTACTGTTTTAATAAAAGTTCTGGTAAAGCTTCTACTAGGGTTAGCCACAGAAGAGCCAACTTACTGTACTCTATTCATTTGAAACCTGCAATCAACTACTAATGAGTCGAACGCTTTGTTCGACCTCTTTTTGTTATTAATTTATTGTATTGTAAGTATCTATAATCTTTAATGGGGTTGCGAAACACGTTGTTCTATGCAAAACTGTTGAGTTTAATTAAGATAAAATCAACATAATTATTTACCTGATGATGCATAGAGCACTTAATTGGTAAACCAGTTATATCATGAAGGTACGTATACTGATAAGTTTTATGCTTCAGAGCCTCGATTATGATGGGAAGATAAAATATATCTTCAATTTTATCTACAAAGTAAAATGAAGTTTTCTGTAGGAAAAATAAAATGTGTTAACAATTTTTTTTTATCTTAACATATTTAATTATCAGTTACCGACGAGGATATTCGAAATTTTCATACAAATATATTTTTTTTATTTTTTTCCATGTATTTAATATATAAATACATGGAAATATTTTTTTTAAATTTGAACAAGAACGATGGAGGAAAGAGCGTTTTACATAACTAGTGCAACAGACTGATAGACGAAATATATGTTTATTTCGTGTCACGCTAAAAGCGATGTTGAGTTTTTTTTTTTTTTTTAAATTTATTTTAAACTTTAATTAGAAAAAATAAGTACTTTGGTGGACTTATTTCTAGAAGCAATATCTTCCAGCCAATCAAAAAAACAGACTGGTCAAAATTTTGTACTAAAAAACCATAAATTTATAACAAAAGATACATACATATTTAAAGATGAAATTAAAAAAACGTAATTAATTCAAAATACCAGCTGTTTTTCAATTGGGAGATAAGGATTAAACATATTAACACGAATAAAAAATTTAAAAAGTACATTATGTTATACGTATTAAATGATAAAGAATGTGGGATCAGATAATGAGTTTGGAAAGAGAGAGAAATAGGAACCTAGAAAAGAAAAAAGGATAAAAAAAATATATTTGAGAAAAAAAAGCCGTAAAAACTCAAGGAGTTCTGGTTTCTGGGGATATATAATAATGTATCAGGCTTTTCTTGATTTAAAAAAAAAATTGAATTGAATTTTGACAAGCAAGTTTAAGGAGTCTTATTAATTATATAATAATTTGTATAAAAAGCCTAATACATATATAGTGCATCTTTTTTCAAAAGTAAAAAATCTATTGACGATAGGTGCAAAGCGTTTTATTGTTTTTATAATCTAGGTATTTTTAAAATTTCTGTTGAACATTTTCAATCCTTCCAATGTATATTATGTATTATGGTCTACACCCGACCAATGAAAACTCCAAATTACTGCATACAGAAGTGTAGTATAGAGTCTTCAAAGTTTCTTAAAGGGTTTGTTCATGATTAAAATAAAGCTCACAATTCGGTAACATTTTTTAACAACAAAATTTATGTGATACCCAAACAGCAATCTATTATCAAAAATAACTCCCAAGTCTAATCTCGCTGCACCGTGAAATACAATTATCTTAGTAGAAATTTTTCCTTTTTTTACATTGAATAAAGTTTTGAGGTATTAATGTAGAACTGATTTTTATTATATTTATCAATTAGACGGTAAAGATCTTCTTGGATATTTATATTCAACCCATTACGTTATGTGGACGATAAATTTTTGAATACATACAATATTATTTTTGCGTTCTTTTAAAAAAGATTTCTTAAAAATAGTTTTAAAATGCTTTTATTTATGTTGTTATTGATTTTATTTGATTTTACTCTCTTAAACATTTTTACGTAAAGATACGTAAGCAAACATTTTTTATTAATACAAAAAACACTGGCGTGCTTGTGAACCAAAATATATTTTTTTAAATTAACAATTTGTAAGTAAATGAACACGACCAAGTTTGCAATACAACCTTAAGACCCAAATCCATTTCACTAATCGATATCTCAGTATCCCACTCTACCCTACTTGATTCCTATTTTCTATCAATAAGTTATTTAAAACTCATTAAAAATGGACCTGAAATTGAAATATTTTTCATTTGAAAAAAATATTTTAACAGAGGGAATCGTTTTTTGACTCCAATTAAATGAATATAACCTTAAATCCAAAGAATTAAGAAAAGTCTAGAAGGAGCGTAGAATCATATTTTAAAACGTCAGACTGTGCCCAAAAAACATGCATGAAGTCACTGCGCAATATTGCCAGATCGCGAAAAATATAACCATAACGCAAATATAAGATAATTATATTTAAATTATTATTTCTCTAAAATTTTATTTTTATCACGGAAACATTGATTGACACAACAGAGCAAATAGTTGATGAACTTTGAACTTCAAAAATAAATAAAAAAATATTTTCCATAAAACAGATATTCTTACGTCATGCAAAAAAATATTAGATGTTTTGAAGATAATGTCAGTCAGAAGTCCACCACGGCGTTGTTGAATCTAAGAGGTTCAATTTTTATTAGTTCTCTCATTAGATGAGCAAAGTAGTCTAAAAAAAATGACTACCCTGGCAACACTAACAAAATGTTTGTTTTGTTTTCTTTGACAATCTGTCAGTTTTTAAACAAAATAATTCAATTTTTAAGTAATGCATTTGCTACTTACACGTGCATTTGCTACTTACACATGAAATGTGACCTCACCCTGTTTCTTTAAGATCTCAACAGTATTTGTACAGTTTAAAACGACACAACACGGCATAGTTGAATTTAAATCGGGAGTTGCGTAGAGAGCGACATCTTCAAAGAATCTAATTGATCAAAACGTAAAACTACTCGTTGAAGGGGAGTTTAGTCGCCTTCTGTTTAATGCGCGTATGCGGTTTCTGGACTACTGTTAATTCTATGCTTAAATCAAATGATGTATTTTGAAATAAACATCTCCTTTTACATCATTTTTCAAAAAATATTTACGAAGGTTTTTAGCAGACAAGTAATGGATATAAAATTTTTTTCAATAATTTGAATCATTATATTATCTATCATTTTTATTTATTGTTTTTTAATGGTGCCTCTTTACTTTTAGGTAAATTATTTTCATGGCAATTTTTATTTTGTCCGTAACCACTCTGACTTCCAAGGACTTCCATCTATACAGGAATCACTCTCTTAGGTTTCAAGTCAGCAGATAGTACTTTTTTACCTTCTCTTTTGCCCTTTCTTTATAATATTGATTGATTTCAATCAAAATAACAGTCTAATTTTTTTGTGGCCTCTGGTAGTCAGAATCATTTCGAAAATTCTCCAATTGTCAGACTACACAGGCTAGGAAATGAGTATGGAGTAATTGAAATGTTTTGTTTTCCATTGTCAGTGCTTAGAGTAAAAAAAATACGGCGATAAAATCAAAACATTACTCGAATGCTGTTAAAATCAATCTGAATTTTTCTATTTTGCTTGCCTACTTTAAATAATACCTAATGTAAGGTTTAACTTTACGCATTTTATTATATGCTTGCCTACTTTGACGTAGTATTTCCCATTTACTGTATATCTATAAAGCATAATGTAATTTGATACTAAAAAAAAAATATTGTTTAATAAATAGCGTCGTTATTATTATTTTTATTTTATTTGGATAATTAATACAGTGCCATTTTTGTAAAACTCACATCAAGGGCGCTGTACTGTGAAATAAAACTTCGGCACGTCTTGCAGCTGCAGAGCGCACAGACGATTGCGATTGTAGTTCCTCTTTTCCAATTATGCTTTTTTACAGAATAATCGATAGAATCAAGATTACATGAAGTCTTGCAGCTACAGAGCGCATAAACGATATTAAATCTGGTCCCATTATCACTCTGTTTTAATTTGACTATAAAGTTTAGTGTTTGAATAACATTTGAAATATATATATATTTTTTTAAAATAGGAGTTTAATTGTAACACGTCTTGCAGCTACTGAGCGCATAAACGGTTGAAATTCTAAATTTCTAAAATTCTAAAATTCTAAACACAAAATTTTGGCATTTGATAGTTGAAAACATTTACATATTGAAGCTAGATTACCAATCGTCTTGAAGCTACAAAACACATGGATGAGTGGAATTTAAGCAATTTAAAATAACAAAAAATAAACATTGAGCAGAGTACATAATTTGTCAAGTATTCCTGCTAAAAACTAAACAACCAAAATTTTAATTAATAAAGCAATGTATAACATCAACGTAAAAAAATAATTCAAAGGGTAGCTTTTGAAGATTGTAGGTATCGTGGTTACTGCTGGACATGTAGCTAACAAGCTGCTCGCTGATTCCTGGAAGATGGCAGATGCACATTTATGCAGTTACCGAGGGATGGTGTATATTGTTCCAATGAATTGGTGCTCATTTTGGTCGGAATTATTTCGTTTTAGGATAGGTACGCACCATTCCCGCTCATTTGTTTTTTAAGGTTAATTGCGGATAAATGCGCGTGTGAGAGTGGTATAAGGATTGATTTATCATTTTAGATGTTATTAAAAGGAAGGTATTTGAAATATTTTGCATTTAAAAAAAATATCAGTTCGTTTTCAGTAGCACTGTGGTAATTTATTATGGGGGTAGTGTTAGAGATATTTAAATTTGGGAACCTTCGAGTCTTAAATTAATACATTTTTAAACGTCTTTAATGGAATCATTTGAATTATTTTTAAATAACAGGCGCATTGCTGTTTGAATGTTTCCTTTGTTCACTACTTGTCACATATTTTGGTTAAAATAAAGTGTTAAACATTGCAATTTCGTGTATAATCTTCTTTACCCTTTTTTGTCCACAAATTGACCACTAACAGAATGTTTTTTTAACAGTTAACTTTAAAAAAATTTAAGGTTACGATTAGAAAGAGGAACTTTATTTCGCGCCCAGTCGGGACGGAGGTTGAGCGTTGAACCCCATACCCATAGCCCTTTGGACGTATATGGGTCACAAACAAATATGTAAATAATAATAAAATAAAAAATATTTTTGTCAAATTTGATATTTATTGCAACAATGAGGGAAAATGCAACATTTTTGAGAAGGGGATATGGAAGTATAGGTTTTTTCTGTTCTTGTCAAGACTTATAACCTAGATTTCTATATTTCCTTCTCGAAAATATTTTTTCCCTGTCTTGCAACAAATTAAATTATTGATAATTTCATTGGTAATGAAATCCAGCCATGTCGATAAACTTTTAAAAATACTACAAATATTGTTTAATTTATTTATTTACCCCGTTTTACTATGTCCATTTCAATTAAATGCGGTGTTTCAGGGCCAGACCACGAAAATTTAGAAGAACATTCCCCACTTTTTTGAAATCCCGATAGTATTTTTTTATTTTTTTTTTAAGGAAAAAAATCTCTTTTTTTTATTACAAGAGAAAAATAAATTTTAACTGAATATATAAATTTAAAGCGTTCCTTTTGTTAGTACGTTAAAATTTTAATGTCCTGTCATGTCAGAATAAATTTTGCGGCCTCCGTGGTGTAATGATTAAGACAGTTGACTCACGGGCGGAAGGTTCCAGGTTCGATTTTCGGTGAGAACACAAACATTAAATGTGATTTTTCTCAATCCTGGGTGTTTTGTGTAGTTAGGCCTCCTAGCCTGTTGTGGTGAAAAAATAATAGATATTAAAAATTGGATGACTTTATAATGTTAATGGAATTTTTAAAAATATGTTATTAAAAAAAATGTGTTGTTTTCACATATAATTGATTAATAATATGTAAACATAACAAATTGTGCTTATTTAACCAATGTTGGTTATATTGTTTATTGTTTGAAAACATAATTAATCAAATAAAATAGTGTATCCAATAACAAGAGCTAGTCCCTTTTTAGGAAAGTGACAGTTTTGAGATAAACTAAATATATGCATAAAAGTAAATTGCAAAAGAAGAAAAAACACTTTTCATTTTATGTAATCGTAAATTAATAAGAATAACTTTTGATTGACGTACATTTTTTTTTAAATAGATACGTCAGAGTCATCGTGAATTGCGTATAGAATTGGAAGGAACAGTCTCTCAAAACACCGGAGGTATTCTATAAACAAAACTTTATACGAGAATTACACATGCAAAAAAAGGTTGTCTTTTGAATATAAATAAGGACATTTGCACGAAAACGAAAAAGCTCCCGGAAATGCGGTTATATAAAAACGTGTCATAAAATAAACGTATTTTCGTGCGAACGACAGATGGATAATTTTTTTGGCTTAAGGGTTTTATATTATTTTATTTGTAATAAAGTTGCTTAAGAAAACGACTTTTTTTACATTTATTTTAGGGGGATTCAAGTAAAGTACATTTATCTCATCTGAATTATTTATTTATTTATACATATACACGGCAAGTAGTGCAGATGAACACTTCAAATAATATAGAGTAGGTAAACGAAAAAAATAAAAAGCATAAAAAGTATACATGTACATATTATACACAGTGGTTTTGTACAATAATCACGCTAACATATCGTGGAAAAAATAAATCATTTAATGGTATATAAAAATTAAAAAGTTAGAAAAATCTGAATTTTTCTAGTTAAAAAAGGACAAGTCGGTATATCTTAAATCATAATATGTATGTACATAAAAAAAATAAAAAAATTACCAAGCTGGAGAGAAAAAACGTTTTTTTTATATTTAAGAATAACAATCCTAAAAACATAAATATATATTTACAAAATGTAGAATTTTTGTTTTTAATGAAAAGCCAAAATAAAATTAAAATTTGTAAGTATACAACAATAGCCTATCAAATAAAAGTAACCGTTCTCCATTTTTGAAATAGTTAAATAGAGTTGATTTATATAAACTTTATTTTATGTTAAAAATATCACCAACGTCAGAATAGTTATTGCCGAGTACTTACATGGAGTTATATATTATACATACTTAAATTGTTACAACGCATCTTTTCGAATAAAAAATTTTCACGATTTTCAAATCACTGAGGAAAATCAATGGATACGCTAAATGAATTTAATAAAATAAATAAACTTTCAATGAAGACGAAAAACGATAAAATATCAATCAGATAAATTTTTTTTTTCTTTCTATTATTGTTATGATTCATCTCGAGTTTTGCAATAATTTAGTTTCCGGTAAGATAATTTGCAAGACCATTTAAAAATGATCATTTAATAGTCGGCTTCGTGGTGTAATGGTTAGCGCGTTTGTCTACCATGCAAGATGTTTCGGATTTGATTTCCGACATAGTTGATATGAAATACTTAGTTAAAAGGGCGTTTTTACACTAAAAATATAAATATAAATAGTCAGGAAAAAAAAAACAATTTCAGCTGCGATTGATGTGCCAATGCAGTGCCCTATGCATCATCATGTGCGGGAAATACATTTTGATAAATAATTAACTCACTTCCATAAATAAAACAGTAACTCCAATGAACACAATAAATAAAAATAGACAAATAATAAAATAAACATTGCAATACCGTAAAACTAGGTACCACATAATTTGTACACATTGCAACTTAAGCGATTTTTCACACATTTTTTACACAACATTCATTAATAATTCAAAATGAACGTAGTTATGTTGAAAATAGCCAGCAATAGAAAAGTGAAACTGAATTAATAATACTTTTGTGAAAAGAGTGAATAATCAAATCAATAAATAATGCAAGCATTCATAATGCAAAAAAGAATTTAACTATTAATTCGAACATATTAAATCATTTTAATGTCAACCAGATCTAAAATTGAATGAAACATGTGACATTCATTTTAATTACATTTTGACATCATGAAATTTTCAGAAGGTGATTAGTACAGTTTTTTTTATGAAAACGGACTGGCCGTTCTTAACAGAAAAAAGAATTGGTTTTCTTGATTCTACAACACCTAAATCTATTTCAAAATCGTGGACTAGCTGTTTTCTGCATAACAACGATCAAATAGTCATTGTCCGAGCAGATAAAAAATAAATGTAGTGAAGTATTGACACTCGCTTGTTACAAGATGTCACTACTATGCTCGTCGTGTAAGTGGGCGGAGCCACGTGGAACATGACAATTAGTAGGAGGCCGAAAGAAAATCATTACGATTCCACTCAGATTCAGCGCTCTAGCTATAGGAAGTATATGAAACTCTATCTTCACAATAGCAATCTTTTCCGTGGCCACTATTAAGTTTTTACAATTTGTAAATTTTTGTGCGAAATAGAACCAGAATTCCGGACGAGTGTTTTCGATTAAATGGATGGTCCTAGGTAAAAATTCTAGAAAAATAAATCAAGTGGAAAAAAGCCCGCCTCGCAGTAAAGCGGTTACCGCGTTCGCCTACCATGCTTGAGACCTTAAATTTAATTTCTACGAGAGCCGATTTGTCGTACACCTGTGTAATTAATGAATAAATGAAAACATATTTAAAAAAAATTAAGGACAAAAGTATTTGCCTTCATATTTCCTAAGCATTTCAATTTTGGGTTCATTTCAAACGAGTTAGAAAACTCTTCGATAATGAAAATTTTTTTTAGCGGAGTTTGATTCTCAAACCTTTGATCCGTGAGTCCGTGACACGACTCGAAATCATCGTCATTATAAAACTATTCATGGTGGTCTTGAATTTTCGTTTAATTTTTGAAGCAATATAGAAAAAAATATTAATCGTACAAATAAACAATCAAACAAACAAACAAACGATGCTCCCCCGTGAGTAGAGACAGAGATGATAAAACGGCATATCAATCTGCATTTGCATACTAATCTCGCTTCCTGTACATTCTTACATCTTCTCATGATGACCCGCTGATTATTCCGACTTTTGACATGTGTATCTTCAAGTATTTGTTAGATATCATCATGCAAGTTTTTCTTGGTCTTCCTCATTTTCTGAATCTATGAAAATTCCCATTGTCAATCTTTTTAGTCAATCTTTTGCTGTCCATTTGCTCAACATGTCCAAACCAGTGCAGAACTTCTTTCTGGATTTTGTCTATAGTGCTTATCTCAGCTTTACAAAATGTACTGACATCGACATTTATGCAACTTTTGTACATAGTTTAACTACACATTAATCTAAAATATCACATTTTGACCATGATTCACCTTACTTTTATCCTTGTTTTTCCAATTTTATAATTTGCTCCCATAAACAAGCGTAGGCACAGATACTTCATTGTGAACTTCTAATTTTTCTTCCAGTTGCAAACTTTTATTTGGCGAGATTGATAAAAATGCTCCGTTCACTCTTTTTTGGGAGCTCACTTTTCTTCCAATATCTTTCTCAGTCATTCCATTCCTAATAAATATACTTTACATACATATGAAAATAAAATCAAAACATAATGTGTTTATTTTTATTAAAACTAAACAAGAGATGAATAATACACGGTAAGACAAAGTTTTTTCTGCCAAGCAACATGTTTTACTTTACATAAATTATACTGTCAGTTTGCGTTGAAATTTAATACTCATTTTAGCCGAAATATAATAATAAATGAAGCTTTTTTTCAAAGCTTTGTGACGGGTCGTAAGGATGTAGCTAGCACAAAGGACTTTGGGTAGAAAACCTAATGTAAAGGTAATTAATTTCAGGTTTTATAACGTGTAATTTCTACAAAGTAATTTTAACGCAATTTATAAGTGAAAACTGTCAGTTGCATTCGGTCCAAAGGGAAAATAAGATTATTCTAGAAAATTGTCACAAGTTCGTGGACAGAATTAAAGAATTCCCTGTCTAGCTTTATGACAATGTTCAACATTTAAAACACATGAATACAACTTTTTTTACCTTTTTTAACTTCCGTTTATTATAACAAGAATATAAAATACAATCATAAAAGCATCTTTACAATATTTTGTCATTCAAACAACTATGCAATATAAGTTATTCATAACTTAGGTCTAATAAATAAAATAAAAATCGATTATGATATGTAAATAATGTTGTGCGAATTTATGTGAACTTCAAGCGGTTTGATTTATGATTAAAAAAAAACGCATAACCTATGATGAATTATTTAGTTATTGTCAACGTCAATCGTTTTGCTCGTTACTTTACTGAGTTGTACAAGTATTTGTGGATTTTTGAGGTATTTAAAACAAGATGTTGGCGAACAAATTTTCCAGATTTTGAATTCAGCTCCACGTCATATTGTGTCCATGAAGTTGTTTTAATACTTCATGAAGAATATGTTGAATCGTTTTAATTTGCCAGAAAATTCATTAGATATCAATCGAAGGGCTTAAGGGTGGATTTCTCGCAATATTTTTATAATAAAATTTGAGGCATATTTTCTATTAAATAACACCAAAAAATGTTTATTTTTTTTCAAAAAATACATTGAACATAGATCTGCCTTTGTTTGTATTAATTCGCCTATTGTATATACTATAAAATTACCGTCATAATCCATCAAGTCGCTGTTGTAATGATCGTACTCTGAATTATATTGTTCCGATGACGTATAAATAGACTTTTTCTTAAAGCTAAATTATTATGCAGGTAATAAAAAGGTCGAATGCGTCAATTCATTTCAGTTTTAAATAAACAATAACGATACACTTTTATGATATTCATAATTTTATTTTCATTTGTTGCAACATAGAGAGAAAACGCATTTGAGAAGAGGAAATGGAGTCTACGCATTTGCAGGACTTATGACCTGTCATTGGGTGGTTTAAGTGGCCACTTTACACACTGTGTAACATTTACTATTCTACCTAAGTTTAAACATCCACATTTCCTCAACTCTTCCATCTGTTGAATTTTGTGAAGAAAAAGAGCTGAAACCCCTATCACGTGGGTGAGATTCATTCGGCTGAACCAATTCACCTACTTTCTAGTTAATTAATTCAACAATGTTTTGAGCATGTTCAAATGCCTGCAGACAGGCTGAATTTCCTCCCCAGGGTGTTGAACAACTCCCTGCCCTTTGGATTCGATCACTGGACTTCTCACTGTACGGATGCCGACCGCGGCGTTTTCTTCTGGATTTAATTGTTCTTTTAAGGACAACAAATCAAATCGGCTTTGATTATAGTTTAGGGGAGTATGCGCTCAGTTCTTCAACTTCCGCTGCCTTACAATCAGCAAAACGGACGGACTAGTAAACGTCGTGAACATGCTAAACTCGCCGGTAGCGCGTCAGGTTCATGAATTGTGAGTTTGTAATTTTCTTTTATATTTTATTAGAATCCAATATAAATTACTTAAAATATGAATTACTAGCTTTTACCCGTGGCCTCGCTTACGTGGTATAAGAGAGAAATTGTTTAGGTAATCAATTAGTTCTGTTCCCCATAGAATGAAATATTTTATTGGAATTGAAAGTAGCTTGGTCTTCCAACAATCACTGTGAAAGAAATACCACGATCCGTTTGTCTATGGTAACGTAGCATTGTTATTCTGTTCACAAATCCTACAATAAAACCAAAACGAAAATCAAACTACATTAACCATAGATAAAACAAGTAAATGAAATAATTAATTTCAAATTTATTATTTGTCCACTTATTATCAAATAATGTTGCTCATTGTTAATGTTACATATATTTTTTCACTGCGCTTTTAAAAAAAATATGTATTAATGATAAGTATCCTTTTATACTTTTCAAGTTTTCGGCTATCTCTATGCAAAAATAATATGTCGATCGGTCGCTCTGTTGAGACGTGAAGGAAACACAAACAAACAAACACACTTGCGCATTTCAAAGGATTATTAATATTTTATCTTTATTTGTGTATGTCTATAAAGCATGATGTAATTTGATACTAAATTAAAAAACTATTTATTAAATATCTTTATATTAACTTTTGAGATATGAAACGTTTGAATTTTAATTTTGTGTCTGTCATGTAAAACCTTCTGGGTCTATTAAATAAATCAAAAACAAAAATATACACGATAAAATACAGTTTATTTAAAAATAAGATATTTTATAGTGTAAGACTTTTTAGTAAAGCTGATTTTCAATGTATTTTTGTGAGTTTTTCTTCAAATAACCAATGCGTCTTGATACTGGGTTTAAATATTAATAAAACCAAAACGCCATAACAAGAACAATCCATCATGCCGTTTCCCCGTAGTGGTAGGCAGAGAGAATAGAATGCCATATCACTGTCTTTGCATACATACCTCGCTTCCTCTACATTCGTACATCTTCTCATACACGCACGCCGATTATTCCTACTCTTGACATGTCTATCTTCAAGTACTTGATGGACTTGATAGTGCCATGTTTTTCTCGGTCTTCCTCGTTTTCTGCATCCATCAACATTTGCATAGTTTATTATTTTAGCCGTTATTTCACTGTCCATTTGTTCTACATTGTAACGCTTATAGTCGGCTCCGCATTCTAGCGCCACAGTGTAACGCTTGAGCTCGCCCTACGCATGTAGATGCTCATAAGACCACCTACATGGTTTTGACAGCCACTGAACAAAAATCAACCGTACGAATCTAGCTCACTTGCAAATGGGTAAAGACAAAATTACAGTCTGATCCTAGATAATGAAAGGGTTGTCTCTTTAAAACGGATCAGATTAATAAATAAATATAAATGTAAGAGTGAATTCTGAACGACGTTCAAAGCGCCCTCAAACGGATTATACACATAGGTTTCTAGTCAATAGATGCCAGAGAAAAAGGGGCATCATTGAAATAGATAAATAAATAAATAAATATTACCCGTTTGTAAATAAAATCCAATTTACTGAAGAAATCAATAAATTAAATATTATATGGCCGACTTTTATTACAAACGCATTCACCAAACTAGCTCAGTCAATCAAATCCTGCCCTCTGCGTTTTTTTGTTACGGTTTTATCTGCCCGGAAGTTTTTCACAAGTCACACAGTGTTGCCACTCTCAAAAATTTCAACTCGCGTGCCGGCAATGTGTAAAATGTTCCCAGCTGCGGAAATTAAAGTAACAATGCATTGAAATTGACTCGTAACAACATGTCCAAACCAACGCAGCACCCCTTTCTTGATTCTGTCGATAATGCAAGTCTCAGACTTACACAGTTTACGAATCTCGACATTTGTGCACCTATCATACATCGTTTTACCACACATTCACCTGAGGGATTGCATTTTGACAGCATTTACCTACTTTCATAATTATTTTTCCGATTCCAAAGTTCGCTCCCATAAATTAGAGTTGGCACTAGAACTCCATTGTGAACTGCTAGTTTAGCCTCCTGCGACAAACGAATGTTTGCCGAAGTAGATTTCAGTGCATCGTTTATCCTGTTCCTAGCATTCACCATCCTCGCAATATTCCATCCCTAGTAAATATACTTCCCAGATACACAAATTCTTCTACCTGATTCAGAATATCTTCGTTCACTCTGATCTCACATTTAGTTATATTTTCATTCCTTTCAAAAACCATCACTTTCGACATATTAATATTCATAAGCAAATCGCTTTTCTTGCATACATCGTGGACTTTTGTTACCAAGAAATGCAAGAAATGCGAGAAGCACGCTAAAAATCCATGTAAGGCGAATATCGTATTTTAAAAAAACGATCCTCAATTTATGTAAATCGTAAAAGTAGAAAGAACAATACAAGTTTATAATATATAAGAGTATAATATGGAAGGGTAGTAAGTCACTCCACCACTAAGCAGCTAAACTAACTTGAAGTTAGGGCACTTCGCATTGTAAATGCAACGCGAACTTGTATTTCCTGCAAACTTTCCTGTGTGCAATAGTCGCTTACCAGACCCGGCCAATCTAGGTCATTGGGAAATGCCTATTTCCTATTGGATGACGCATTTACATACAATATCATTATTCTGCCACAAACACGAAATACGAAATCAAATTACCGCATTGAAATATTTTTGATCACTGTTTCGATTAATAAATTTTGTACCTCAGAGGCAGACGGATGCAAATCCAAACGTCAAATGTTCAACAATAGCCTAAAAAATCTTCTTTCTCTAAGTTATTTCTGATAATTCAGAACATTAATTTGTATGTTCGGTATCTTTATACATTGGTTCTTTTATTATACAACTAACTTTTTTTTTAAACCATTGAACATGACCATAAACTGGATACGAAAATCGAAATGTCATTTGATCAAATTATGGATTTGCATCGGTTTCGCAATTTTTAAAGTCCGAATCAAACAAAATAATTGGTTTCAAATAAACGCAGTTTTTACATAAAAATCGCAATGATCTCGTTTTAGCCGTGTACTTTTCATATACAATAAACATCAAAAATTAAATAATGAAATATTGCGTAGCTATAACAATAGTTAACAAATAAATAAACAATATTCAAAAATAAAATAAATATTGAGGCGAGTAAAAAATAAAATCAATCTTAATTTTAAAATTGCAATCTAAATAGAACCTAGCTATTAAACTTTATGTACAAATTGACAAAGTATGTATCCGGGCGGATAAAGAATACAGATCTTTATATTTTTAATCTGTATTTAGTCATTCTTTAACCGCCAGCCGATTTTGACGTGATCTTGATATTTTGAAACCCGAATGCCTGATAGTGCGCGAAAAGGAAAAATTGGTGTAACTCTTCGTTAATAAGTCACTTGTTTATGAATGAATTCCAACTCTAAAAATGATTCATTTTGAAATATATAATTAGAGTAGGTACTTAAGTACTTTATTATGTTTGAATTTCAAAACATAAACGAATTTAATTCTCAATATACAATTCTTTTTGCAGATTTCAAACTCTGCTCTTCCACTAACAGTGGTGCACTTTATGTAGGAGTGCGATTTGTAAAAAAGTAATAAATATCATTTAGTATTATTTTATCAATACTAAGGTTTTTTTGAAAAGAATGGCGGGGTAAAAATTATAAGACATTTATAAAAATAATGTTGTTGATGTGCTCGTATACGGCTGTCAACCTCATTTTTCGACCGACTCTGAAGACTACAGAAGCATTTATTAATTTAGAAGCGGTATACAAAATGTAAATAAACACACTGTTTGCATTTAATCATCACGACATCCTCGTATTATTTCTATTATAAGGTACTTTTAATTTTGATGTTCTCAAGAAAAATATAAAAAAACGATATTGTTATTCTTCGCAGATCAAAAAGAATCCCTTTTATTGTAAAATACATCCCATTAAATGGGTTTTGTCATAATAAGTCCAACGGGATAATTACTCACATCAAAGATATTTTTTCCAGGCTTTTTTAAAGGTAAAAGACGCGTCATCAACAGGGGTAGATTTTGATTATACGGTAAAAATGTAACAACAAAAAAAAATACTTTAGTATAAATTTAGCAAATACTGGTATTGAAACGAAAAATTTTTCCAGGATGGAAAATATTATTGAATTTATTTATTGGGTTTTATATGACCCAACCCGCATTTTCACACTTAGTAAATAGTACACAATTCATTAAAACCTGGGACATAAAAAAACCTAATAGTGTTAACAGAAAATATCAATTGAGTCTAATGATTATTCAATTCTATGAGGCTTCTAGTAAAATCTGCCGGAATATGAAGCTGCATTTGGGCAGTTTTTAGAAAACTTAGACACATACTAGAAAATAAAGAGATTCCGATTTATCTCAAAAAAGAAAATTAATTAATCGTGTGTACTGCCAGTTACTATGCAAGCATTAAAGACCATGGCCCTTACAAAAATAAATGTAGAAAATCTCAAATGCATACAGCGATCCACGGAAATATCCATGCTTGGTATAAGTCTAAGAGACAGAAAAATAAATAAGGAAATTTAGAACAAAACCATCAAAATATCGGTATATCACGGATCGCGTAGCAAAACTGAAGTGGCGATGGGCAGGACATGTTGCGAGACAAGACTCCACAAGGTAGATTTCTAAAATTCTGAAGATGCAGACCTTGGGAGAATAAACGAGGCGTCAAAAGACCTAAAAAAGATGCTTCGACGACAAAGCCGCTGTGAAAGGTAATAATTGGCTGTTAGCAGGAGTGGCGAATGGTGATTTTATTGACAGGTAAGCTTTAAAAAAATATCATATTTTTGTACCTACATAAGAGGTACATAATATAATGTAAGTTATTTATAATATAAATTTATATTTTGCTGTGATTCTGTGTGATACAACAACTCTCATCCATGAAATTAACTCAAACGATGTAACTTCGTGATAAATTATTTTACATGATATATTATCCATTTCATTAATATATAATTCATTAAAAAATAAATGGAAAATACCACTATGAACTCAGTCGATATTATGTATTCAATCGAAATGTCAACTGGCCGAATTGTTCTAGTAATTAATAGTGCTATAAACGGCCGCGCGGAGCGCTATATGTCCTGCAAAATGACGGATGAAAGTAATTGTGGTCTTATGTCAAAAGTACCATCTCAAAGAAAAATAGTCCTTAAGAAATGATGCTTGAAATACTGTTTTCCAAATCAAAAATCTTCAAATAATTTTAGTAATCTGCAAGTTTAATCAAGGATTAAAAACCCGCACTGGGGTTAATACATTCAAAATATAGTTTACTTATTTGTATGAAAAAATAAGCTAGAAGAATTGGCTAGTTTCTTGGCTCACCGCAGGCGCTGGGCGCGCTTTTTAAAAAAACATAATTATATTAGGATAAAAATACAAACAGTGGAAATAATTAAAAATAAATATTATTTTTTTATTTGTTTTTCGGTAAATAAAATGCTCCTGGTAAGCAGCAACCGACCGAAAGAAATGGAAGGATATGGAAAAGCCCTTTATCCAGCAGTGGAGGACAGAAGGCTGAAGAAGAAGAAGAAGAACATAAAATACCTACCCGAGTAAATTCAAGCATAAAAAAATACAATAGAGAATAAACAATCCAAAAAAGATAGGTAGGTACATGAAATCATAATAAACAAAAATATTTTTGATATATTTTTAATGAATGGTTTAATATGAAAACGCGCGTTTATCGCTGTTCTCGCGATGTAATCGAATCTTAGGGGTCGTTCAGAAACGCGTTAAGAGTCTTAAGTATCGTTCATCAGAGCTGCGGTCAGCATAACGCACTATTAATATGTCGTTAGGTCCGCAGTTATGTCTCTTCGCCATAACTTATGGATAGTTAACTAGAATTATGAATTACAACATATATATTTAGCAGAGAAGCGAAGCTTCCTGAATAGAAAGCCTCTAAATTGTGCGTAAATGGATACCAAATGTTTTGTAATTAGCAAGTTCCCAACAACCAGAAACAAACAGAGACAAAACTGTTTGATTTATTGAAACATTAAAAATAAAAATCTTTTTTTTTATGCATAAAGCGATGTTGAAGCAAAAATATCAGTTATTTACGATTTTGTTATGTTGAAAAACTATTACGTAAATAACATAATATATCAAAAATAATTTGAGAATGTCCAAATATGTCAAATACATATAATCGTTCATTGTCACTTATACCCGTATGCAGAGACAAACCTTAAGGTGAGGAAAGTACATTCTATTGTCTTTACCTTCGGGTTATTTTCTGCATTTGAAATTAGAATGTACTTTCCTCACCTTAAGTTTTGTCTCTGCATATGGGTATTAGACTTTGAATCAATATTGCTTCTTAAAAAATGTTTTATATTTCTGTTGTTATATTTATTTTTACGCCTTATGGGCTCTTAAATTTATAAGCAATACATCCAAGTGCAGCAGTGTAACATAAATATATAAATTAAGTTAAAGTTAAGAATGACATAACAAATGCTAAAAAAAAAAAATCTTAAAACAATGAAATGTACCCACATATATACGTATGTGGGTTATACATCAAGATAATAAATATATTTATTTAAATAAATATATACACATATGAATATACTCTCTCCCTTATGCATACATACATACTCATATATATATATATATGTAAATATATTTACACACATATAAATTTATGTTTATATTATTATTGAGATACCGAAAAAAAATAAACTTAAAGTTAAATTAAGTAAATAAAGAATAAACAAAAAGAAATTTTATACAGAATATTATAAAGCCTTTGGAATATTTAACATATAATTATTGCTTTTATTTATTTATTATTTATTAAACGGTACTTCTTCTTCTTAGTTTTTCAATGGCCATTTCACCTCTCAACTCGGGTGTTCTGGCCAATATTAAACGGTACAAGTACCTTTAACAATATAAAATGTAATTTTAAGTTTAAGTGTTGGTTAGAAATACAAAAATCATAAAACAATATTAAAACATGGCTATAAAAAAATAAAAAATAACAAGAACGATTTATTTACATGTATGTATGTCAGCATACAAAAGATTAAAAAAAGCCGATAAATATATTAACTCATCTAATACATAATAATGAATATTAGATGAGTTAACCCAAAATTAATAGCATCAGTAGCTTTTGCAAATCATTTGTTAATCATTACCATAAAACATCAAAAAATATTTATAAAGAGATGATTTAAATTCACGGGGACATGAATTAAAAATGTCGGTATGAGAGGTACATTCATTTCCTAGTGTGTGTATACGCGGTATAGGAGAGTGACAAAGATAGTTGGTTTAAGAAGGGTGACAATATTATAGAGTATTTTGTCTATACGTGTTGGTGTATTGATTCTTATTAAATTTATCAAGACAACCTACACGCATCCATTTCACCATTTCACCATACTGGTTATCTAGCCGGTATATATAATCGCAAGTCCATACAAAAATATGTCAACATTAAATATTACGTATTGTTCATTTTGTAATTCTATTGCGAAATAGTTGAATACTGTCAGATTTGAAAAACACAAGTTCTATTTTATTGAATAAATAAAATTAATACTATGTTTTCATAAACCACCCCCACGCTTGTGGTTTTGAATAAACAAAGCAACGTTAGTTAATGAATAAAAAGATGACAAATATATTTTTACTAGTATAAACTTACATGAATATTAGGTAAGGTAAAATGTGTATTTTGAAATAAGGGAAAACGGTATACATCGAAGAGTGAAACATTTGGCATGGCACAAAATTAATTAAAAATATTTATTTAAATATAATACATGTTTATCTGCAAATATATACAGTTCATTATGTTACATACACATTTTCATTTTTTTTCCATAAGCTTTTCACGCCTAAAAGTGCATAAGGCACTGCATTGTTACACCAATCGCAGCGTATCTTGATATTTTTTTTGTAATATAAAGGTAAGATGATCAGTGTTACGCTTAAGGTGCCAGTCCAGGAACTATGAAATATTCAAGTGTGCAGATTTTTAAATAAACATTTTTATGTCAACCATGTCGGGAATCGAACCCGAGACCTCTAGCATGCTAGGCAAACATGCTAACCACTACCTCACGAGGCTGATATATATATTTATTTATTCTATAAATATAAATATATTATAAACATATGTGAACTTCAGTACGATTAAAAGAAAACACAATTTGAAAAATATGAAAAAGCTTGAAAAAAAAGCCTTTAGACAAGATCTGTTCTAAGTAATTGTTTTCATCTAAAAAGACTAAAACTAAAAAAAAAATCATGTCTCATGTTTACAGTATGACACAGTTGGAAAATGCAGGCCATAGTTTGTGCTGTTCTGATCAAGAAACAGCACGTCCCGTCGTTATTACGGAACCAGCTGACTAGAACATTGAATGCCACCTGTTCCAGTAACACGGAATATCAATTAAGATATACATATTCAGACAAGTATATACTCGTACTTACTTCATTTAACCTTCAAAAGATTTCTTGAGAAATATTTTTACAAAGATAGAAATTATTTTTTAAATTTAGGATAGAAATTTAGACGCAATAAGCATGCTGTCCGTATCTGGACGGAGCAAAAATATGGTTCTGCATGTTTTTTTTTTTTTTTAATGGGGGAGACAGTGTTATTCACTTTGCTTATAATGTATAGGGTTTAAATTTCACAAGTGGATTTTTTTTCCCGAGCCAGTATTTTAGTTGGAAGTAAAGAGTTTCGTCAATTTTATTTACAAAGTAAAATTAAGTTTTCTGCATAAAAAATATAAGATGCATACATTTTTCTAAACATGTTCTACAATATTGTATACGCTCATACAAATAACACTTAAAAGACTGAGGTAAATAATCCCTTTGCGCGCGGTGATGTTACTACTTGTAAAAAACTGTTTCATAAATATTTCTCATATTTTTCGCAAATAAACATAAAATGTAGCCCTGTTGTAGCAAAATAAATTAAAAATAATACATCATAAATACGTAACTCATATTACGCGCGTGCGTCCCTCATTGCTGTCATTAAAAGACTGAAGACCGAATCTGTTTTACCCATCACCCGCCCCAGAACAGCGTCTCTGTCTTCCTTGTTATGAGTTCTATCTTCGCGCTCTCTCTCATACAGATATGTTGTTGAATTAGCGGACATTCATTATTCGTGTAGCAAGGATAAATATTTTTTGTATTAACATCCAGCAAAAAATTTACAAATTTTACTTTACTAATCCGGTGTGAAAATGTCAATTTGAAGATTACAAAGAGTGGATCATTTAAAAAAAATAAGAGAAATATATCAAGTTTTGTGTCCTAAGTCGACTGGTGTGACATCACAGCCACACAAGGGTTAAAGACAGTCGAAAATATCTCTGTTAACCTGGCTATTTTTTTTTAGTTCTATCGTAAGGGAGGAATTTCTGCTGTCGACCTGTAAAGAAACTTCTCAGCATTTGCTCAGAGATAACAACAGAATCTTCGACAGCAGTAGGCCTTCCGTCTCACTTGAAGTGATCAAGGCATATTATACCATGTAAGATTCTACCTCTTGTAATAAGTCATTTTGACTGATTACGGAATGGATGTAACTTTGATCCTCACAACCGCTTCTGCAGCTTACACTTTCAAGCTGTGACAAACTGTGACTTTTGTAAGCTGTGACAGCTTACGCTTTCACAGCTTACAAAGACAATTTGCCATAAGATCTTGTAGAGGATACAGAACCATTTCACTCATCTCTGCTCAAGCTCTAACAGGATTTACACCGTTAGACCTTAAAATTCAAGAAAGGAAGGACATTTATAATGTTAAGAAATTTGGTAAGCTGTATTCCATTCCAGATGATCGCAAGTATCAAGGAACTGCAAACTATTTCGATTTACCTCACCCGTGCGAAAGGATTCCCGAAAATATTCTTTTACTTGACAAAGATATACCTCCTTATGCTCCCAACGAAATTAGAATCTTTACGGATGGTAGCCTGCTCGACGGAAAAGTGGGAGCGGCATTCGTTCCTTTTGAGAGTGATAAAGAATTACCAGGCAGAACATTTAAATTAGATAATTTCTGCTCAGTTTTCCAGGCTGAACTACTCGCAATACGAGAAGCTCTCGAATGGTTATTAAAGAAACCACCAGAGAGATGGGTTATTGCAAAAATATTATCAGATTGTCGTTCGGGCGTTCAAGCTATAACAGATACTCGGTCGGTAAATCCATTCATTGTAGATATTCAGAGTAAAATTAAGCATCTAAAAATAAGAGGGATGAACATTCAAATATGCTGGATAAGAGGACATGCTGGTATCGTAGGAAATGAGAGAGCGGATGAACGAGCAAGATCCGCAACTTGTAAAAGAACGGCACCTTTCTTCTCAGAATTTCCCCTTAGCTTTGCCAAACGCTGTATAAAACAAAATACGCAGCAGCGTTGGGAGGATCATTACCGCGCTTCTTCTGCAGGTAAAATCACTAAAATGTTTTTCCCAACGCTGGCTGATGCAGCAAACTTCCGTCATCATCACCAAAGTACTTTCGAAACGACTCAAATTTTTACCGGACACGGAGCTATGAGAAGTTATCTATATAGGTTTAAATTAAGGAATGATGACTATTGTCCATGCGATGATATTTCTTCACAGAGTATAGAACATCTGTTATTTCAGTGCCCATTTTTCAGTTTGCAACGCCATAATCTTGAAGCAGAATGCAGGAAAGATGGAATATCCTTAACAGATATCCACACTGTAGTAAAAAGTAGTTATCATGCGCCATTGTTCTTGAACTTTGCAACAATGGTGATTGGACTCATAAAGGTAATAAACCAAAATCAGTGATCGAACATCCCATTTCCAAGACAAACAAAAACTTTTTTTTCCGAGTACCTTAGCCTTGTACATGACACGTAAGGCTACTAAATACAGGAGTCCAAATATATAAAAAAATAAAAAAAATAAAAAAAAAACCGCTTCTGCATTGTGCCTCAAGTTATGTGTTTCAAAGCTAAAAAAAACGGCAATGCATCAACAAATTATGTAGGTAAATATAAACAGACCCCTGAACAAGTGTTTTCGACTAAATGGCCAAAATTCTGCCTTGAATTGATCGATTTCTGGCGGAGAATGTGAAATATTGATTTTAAAGGTGATTCTACACTGAAGTTAACACTTGATTCAGGTACGCTGTAATTGGATTACCAATACATTGTCCTTTGAACAACTGCGTGCGTATAGAGAAATTTCGACGAGGAAGCATAAAAACCTCAATTTGCTCACCGACGTTCATTCTGGCAAAACTATACATTGCATGTCAATTTGACATAAAAATTGTTGAAGACAATGTAACCTTATACGCATAAATTGGCATTATCATACAAAAAACGATAAACATGAAAATGACCTGAGAAAATAAAATATGGAAATAATGTTTTACATCAAATACGTTTTTGCTATTCTCATAATCTAAATCTGGACTAAAAATATATTTTTTAGGCCAACAGTATTTTAAAATGAATTTTTAATAACGTCCTTGTGGCAATATTGCTGAGATTTTTCTTTATTCGTTTTGGGTTGATTCTTGGTGAGATCGAAACAAATAATTAGTTTTTTCAATAAATAATTGTCACGTTTTTTAAAAAACTGAATTGTTTATTATAATTTACAGTTAAATAAAATAAGGGTTTTTGAAATACTTCAGAGTAAACAGATTTTTTTTGTGCTTAAAAGTAGGTAGTTTAAAAAATATTTTTGGATTTTATATGTAAAATTCTCGCAAAAACGGTTCATCGCATTACCCACGCCCCTAATATGTCACGATTCGGCAAAAAATTTACCTTTGTTTGTTGCCGTTAAATTTAAATAGAACGTCTTCACAATTCTTGACGTCACAATTGTCAAGGCCAAACATGTCGCGTTTTCGTGGAGACGTATTTTTTAACAATTTTTTTTTTTAAATTTAATAATCATTAAATTTGCATTTACTACTTAAACATTCGTTTGCTAATTACACATTAATTGTGATACCATCCTGTTTTTTTTTTTAATCCTAGCAGTATTTCTACACTTTAAAAGGACACAACACGGCATAGTTGAATTAAAATCAGGAGCGTACTGAGCGACGTCTACAATGAAACTAATGGGTTAAAACGTAAACCTACTAATCTATGAGAAGTTTATTCGCCTTCTGTCTGATGAGCGTATGCGGTTTCTGGAATATTCTTAATTCTATTTTTACAGGTTACGAAATATTGTTGGATAAGCAAATTTATTTTTTTGTTCACAAAAAAAAACAAAATGAAAATAATTCATAAAATGCGATTGTATAAAATCCCGTTTGTGGATGAAATAATTACTTTTACTTACGCTGGTTAGGTACTCAAGCCCAAGGCTTGAAATACTAAGAAATAAATAAAATATCTTTACGATATGTTATCTCTGTCTCTGGGAAAAAAAACAAATGAAGTCATATTTCCAGCTAATGCTTCAATATTCTAAATTATATTTTTATGGCGTAGTGAGTGCCCAACATAATATACGGTTACGAGCATAATTTTTTTTCGACCGCGTAAAACTTGAACAACGGTTTTCAAATTTCAAATTTTAAGTTCTAAATCAATGACGAGCTATGGATTATAATAAACTTAGTAGATACTCCCACGTATAATAAATAGACTCTCAGACGAAATAAATAAAAGTGAAATAAGTAAAACTAGAGTTTATTTTTTTTTATAACATTCTAAATTTAATGTGTTTAAAAATAAAAATCAAACAATGTTCAAAAAAACGGTTTTTGTTTGGTATTTTTTTTATATTTCAGTATTAAAAAACTTTGTTTTTTTACTTTTATTTTGTTGATTGACATATTTGAGAATTTTTTATATGTTCATAATACTATGGAACTTAAATATTTAAAGAGTGAAATTCCTGCAAAAAAACTGATTTTGCAGTTTGGCGGGAATTAAATGAATTTTTGAAAAAATACTTTTGTAAAAGAATTTCAACAAAAAAAAGGTGAGCACTTGAATGATTCCGTGTATAGTTTGATATTCTTGTCAAAGCGTCAGACTTTCACCATTCATAAATTTAATCTTAGATTTACTTAACTGTATTTCTGTTTTATTGTATATATTATGGTGACAAAATATCACGAAGAAGTTGATGAAGCCAAGCATTCACAACCATTTATAGTTTTGATTTTATTTAAATATTTTTTGATAGTCATACAAAAGCAGACTCCTAAAGATTGTTACAGTTGATACAAGGAAATATGTTATTTTTTTCTCTATTTTGCTATATGGTTATGTTGTTTTTATTGTTTTTGCCAATAGAACGTGGAGCAGTCACCGGATTTCAAACTATTCATATATGTAATCTTGCAAATATTTGTATGGTATTTGCGATATAATTTTTCAAGAATGAAATATGTTGTTCGTAGAAGGAAAATATTTATACTACCTTGTTCGCGTTTTTCCATGCAATGTTGAACCATAATATTGCCTTGTTGTGTGTAAATATTTTAATAACGGAATACTAAACTTCAAACTACAGAAATAAAGTAAAATTATTGTTTTAAAACAAAAGTTTAAAAATAAAATGACGTAACGCTTTTGTGTAAGAGTTTCCCGTCGACCTTTGTGTAATGGATCCTCCCACGAGAGATTCGGCTCAATTTATCCTTTTTATTTTTAGTAACATATTAAAATTACCTAATGATAAAAGTTTGGTTTGAACCTAAATTATTCAATAGAAATAAAACGTTTCAGAATATTAAAAATCGAGGCATTTATATAATTATTATAGCGGACACCAATTGTTGTGTAGATCGCCAGTTTTTATTTTTCAAAGGAATAACCCGTTAGGCTTCTATTTTAGAGGCTTGTTGACAGGTGGAATAGGGGATATACGGAAGAAGGTAATGAAAAATACATCATAACACCCAGACCATTTGAGAAAAAAATCTTTCATGATTTTGTTTTCTTGCAACTGGTGGGAATCGAACCCACTACACCAGTTTCACAGTGGGCCGTCCAACCAACTGCGCCTGTTGGTTGTGGTGAACTCATTAGTGATCGGCTTATTTTAGACTTTACTATTGGCGCAGTAGATACGTCATAAGTGTGTATAAACTACGCGTAGATGTTTTTAGTCATGTGCTACAAGCTAAAATGTGACGTAGGGAGTCGATTTACGTCTTACATACGAAATAAAATCGCACGCGTGGTCCCATTTTGTTCTGAAAAAGGTTGTTTTACAATTTATAATAATTTAAAAGTCTGTACTCACAAAAGTTTTGGACACTATTTATTAAATATTAAATAAATTTTAATTAAAAATAAACGAAATTGGTTATTGAATATATTTTCTTTATAAATGAGCACTAAAGTAAGAATTTATATAATATACTCATTATGCGGTTGGCAATTATTTCGAGTTGCGAACATCTTGGATCTTTGTTGTAGGTGGCGAGCTGCAAAGGTAGAGAGGAGGAGGAGTGATCAGTGCGTCGGTGTTTTTATATGCTCACCTACGTAACTGATCCTCGAGTTGCCAACCTATCGTGTTTGTTGTCTATTGTTATTATTTTGATACTTTCCGGTACCTACTTTTATGGCACCACATAACTATACACACCGTGAAACGTTTGCCTTTTTGTCTATGGATAGATGTTTTTTTTTTCAATCACTGAAGATCACTTAACTTAATCTTGGAGAGATCATAAGCTATGTAAATACCAAGAATTTTGAAACTATTTAGATAAGACATTAGTATTTTAGTAATATTGGACATTTGTTAATCAGTCATCTTTCTAAAGAAATAAATGTTTAAGAGAAAGTTTTCTTTAGATAATTTTTGAATTTTTAGCAAGGCTTTATTTAACAACAATGTTTGAAACCACTCCGTTTGATTTTTGGTAACAAAACACCACTAGAAAATATTGTTCATGGCTGGTTTGCAAAATTTCGTCATGTCCGTGCTTTCGTCAGTGCAAAATTGTCTCAAGAGTTGGTTTGAACACATGCAAAAGTATATTAAACTTTTAAGAAAGCAAAATGATTTTAAGCAAAAAAAAAAACTTTCATTGTTTTTACAAAACCTTGAAAATTAACCCTTTTACGACAGTTATAAGATAGCAAGTTTAATTAAAAAATATTTTACTAAAAAACGTGTGGTAAAACTAACATAGTAATTAATGTAATGCACGTCAGTAAAGTTTTTTTCTGAGGAATGTCTACTAACAAAGTTTCATAATAGTTTTTCTTTCAAAGTATTTTAGCGTTACACAGTTGAAAAATGTTACAAAATAGTAGAGATGTTTATAAAATGCGGTTAGATTATAATGATTCGGTGTTTTACCCTCATTTCCATGGATTCTAGCATCCTTTGAGAAAATACTTTGCTCATCCACAAAAAGTTTCAATATTCCTCGCTGAACCACGCTGTGGTTTTAAAACCTCCAGATTCCTTTCACCCGAAGTTCGTTAGTTTTATGGAAAAAAAAACAAAAGTTTTTAAGGTATTTGCGGGCCTCCGCCTATGAAAATCGCCTGCAAAGCTTGGAACTGAGAACACTTTGAGCTTTCGGTGTCAACCACGAAACTTTGGGCAGAAAGCAGAAAACCATTTGGCTGAGAGAAAGTTGTAGAAATATTTATTATATGAAATCGCGTAATGCCTATTTCAGAAATTATTATCTTTAAAATTAAAAAAAAATTGCATAATTAATAACGTCCCGTATTTCAAGTCGATGATAAATGTTAACACGATTATACTTAAAGGCATTGGTAGAATACCGTTTTTATAATATTAGATTGAATTGATTTTTAAATTTTATTTGGACTTTTTATGTAAGATTTTTCACCAGTGATTGACATCACTGTGTATCATAGCAACCAACACCAGTCTTTGATTTCGGTTAATGGTAACAATTCTCAAAAAAATTTGGTCTAAGGGAAGAAACCATTGCAGGAGACTCCTGCAAGATATTGCATAGATTTATATAATTTTAAGCGTATTGTCCAGATGCCCTTTTAAATATATCGTGGGCATACAAGAGAAATTGACCAAGTGACAAAATCAATAATGTTCAGGGGAGCCCTTTTAGTGTTTTTCTAGAATTCAATTGTCTCTCAAAGATTAGATTTTTCAAGTAGATGGTTGGTAATTTTATGTTATATGAACCATACTTTCAACTTTTTTGTAAAGTATAAATGTATTTAAAAAAAACATTATCACTTTTATGAAAAATATAAAAAAAAACTTAGTAAAATTTACTTGTAAAATTTGTCATGAAATTTTGCAGATAATCAGTTTGTTTCGTTCATTGAGGGAGGTTGTTTATAATTTATTTTTTTTTAAATCTATTTTATAACTTTGAAATATGTTTTTGGAATTATTTATTTCTTATTTCATTTTTTAAATATTTATATAGGTCAAATAAACACAGAAATACAAAATAAATGAAAGTGAACAAATAATTCATAAGTGTAATAAAATAAAATAAATAAAACAACTTTGTTAACCACTAATTTTTATTTTTACCGACCGGTTTCAAAGCAAACAAGCTTTATTGTGAATGTTTACGTAACTAATGAATTGATTCCTTTTTATTTTATTTCTATCATGTTTACTAAATACTACACGTGGACTCAATAAAAGTGTTTTTTTTCCTTTCTTTTTTTTCTCTTACACGGGTAGTAATCTGATATCATTATTTTCGAAGTAAGACAAGAAAGGACTAAAAGAAATATTCTTTATTTGGTTATTAATTATTGTTTTCTTATTATGAATCGCTTTTTTAATTTCTAAGATTTCTAAGTTGTCCAATTTAAATATTTTATTTTTAACATGAAGTACTTTTAATCCAGTGTTTTCATTGAAGTTATGATTATTTTCTATCAGATGATTTGCGAATTCAGAAAAAAATATTATTATTTTAGCATCTTAAGTGTTCTTTTACTTTACTCTAATATTAAAGTTTTTTTTAGTTTTTCCAATGTAGATTGAATCGCAATCATTACAATTTAATTGGTTTATTCCAGATTTATTATATTTATGGACTTTGCCTTTGTGATTTTTTTAACAATGTTCCTATATTATTAGTTGTGTTGAAAGCATTTTCTTAATTAACTTTTGATAAAAAACCATATCTGTCAAAATCAAAACGTATAACTAACTTACGAACTACTGACCACTAACTCTAACTCTCACTCTTCACTAGTAACATCTACCTACAAATAAAATTGACTTACTACTTTGTCAATTCTTTGAATCTTAAATTTACTAATAAAAGTGACTATGTGTGTTGGTCAGTTTGACTTGTCAAAAATTTGAGCTTCTATCAAATGGTCACATATTTATAGAACGAATTTTTTTTGGAGTGTCGGATCGACTTGGCATTTTTACCAGTCAGGCATTATGCTAATACAATGTCGAATAATCAATAATCTCAATTTCGTTATTTTCGCAAATGGCCACTTTTACTAATAAAACAACCATATGTTGTTTATTTACTAATATTTCACTACCATATCAGCTATTTTTAAATTATTTACGTGCTTGCATTTTCCATTATATTGTCTCTAAACTCAACACAGGGCTCTTGGCCTCATAGAGTTTGGGATAGGTGTTATAATATTTTTTTCTTATATGTAGGTATTTGTTTATAAAAAAAAAAATACCCAAAAGTACTTTGCAGACATTAAGCCGAGAAGCAAGCCACTGTCGCGGGCTATTTTGTCCCTCTTCACCGGCAAGTTCTGATACCTCAACATCCGCACAAATACATATGACCATCTTTATATCAAGATTATTTATGTCCATTTTTTTTCCAAATTTAAAAATGAGCACTAAATTTAAATCAAAATAGTAGTTTGGTAGTCAGATGGCAGAAGGAACCATTAGTATTTTTGTCAATGTTTAAATTTTCAAAGGTTTCAGTAAATATTTCAGTAAATACACGCAGAAATAAAAAATCAGCGTCACTTATAATGATAATTTATTATTGAAAAGCAACACTAAAATATTTCAGTTTGTGGATTAAAGTCTTGAAATTGAGACGCATTTCAGCTCTCCGGAACATTTTTGAAAATTACAGATGATTCCTTTTGCCAACTGACTACCGAGTTATACGTCTTTTAAAAGAAAATCTTCTGCTTTTCAAGAAATAGTGTTTACTTTTACGTTACATAAATTATTTTATTTTATTACAAGACATCAAAATGGATGTCAAGTAGATGAAAGTGAGCATTTTAGACATCGCATTTTGTTCGCGTTCTATCGAGTGAATGAAGCTGCCATAGCTGTTCGTGATATGAACAAAAGAACAGCTCGTTGGTGGTCATTGCGTTTCAAAGACAGTAGGACGATTTAAGATAGCGGTCTACACTCATGTGACTACAATGCATCTGCTGCATGCATAATATAGTTTAAGCGATCCTCATCAAAGTCTACTGGTCGTCCGAATCACTCAATGTCTTATAGGACTAATTTACTATCTTTGAAAAACAAAAACTATCAAAGATCTATCTTTTTATGCATAGCATCTTCGTCATACACTGCGTAAATATCGCCACTAACTTTGGCAGCTATGTTCCCTCAATTGAACGCGAACGAAAAGGGATATTAAAAAAAACACTTTGGTTTACTTGGCCTTATATTTGAAGGATTTATAATATTTATACGTAACGTAAAAGCAAAAACATTTATCAAAATTGTTTTTTCCATTGGAATCACGTGTAATTTTTACAATTTGTTCTAAATGCATTATCTAATTGCTTCATTGTTTACGTACTGAAAAATTCGGTAAGAAAGCTTTAAATAAATTAATGTACATTCGTGAAGTCATAAATATTAATACGAGCTAAACCAAAATAAACTATGGCGACATATAGGAATTAATAGTCACGCAAAAATTTAGGAACTTTAGCCCTACGGGTAATTAAATACCATTAATGTTTTCTTGCGCGCGGTAAAAATTGGAGAATTAAACTTTACAGAAAGTTTCCTGAAAATGTATGGAAAAAATTATAACAAACACTTACTTACTTACACTCACACAAAAACGGCCTACTTTAAATGACGTCACTGGTTCATATAAATCAATCTTTGAAATGAAAGCCATGCCATATTTCCGGTTTGCTTGCCATAAATGGACCAATGAGAAGAATGGAATGAGAATACGCGAAAAAGAACCTTTGACGTCACACGCGGAGTTTTTTCAAAAAATACAAAACTTTAAAAAATCGGAGCGCTGATAATACGATGTATTTATATATTTTTATAAATGGCTTAGTTTGATTTTGACTTAGTATATTTACAAATAAATAAAAAAACACTCTATTTCCCCATTATCACCTTCACATCGTGGTCATTTTTTAGCGTAGTTTGAACTATAACCATTTTCCTTCTTATTCATGTATTATTTTGTTTTATGTAGTAAAATAATGTTTTTTTGTTATTTAATTCCTTACAAAATAAATGTTGAAACGTGTAGAATATATTTTTTTTGTAATTTAAATTATAATAATAAAAATACATGTATGGTTTTATTCCACTTTTATTTATATATTTATAAATGCAAGTGGAATGAAACTATAAACGTATTTTTATTATCATAATTAAATGCAAGTTTACCAAGAAACGTCAGTTGAAAAACTATCAATTTAAATTAATTTAAATAACCTTCTAAATAACTTAATAAACATCAACAGATGATAGAATTTAAGGAATATAGATGTTCAAATATGGGCAGAATGGTGAATGTTACACAGTGTGTAAAGTGGCTGCTTAAACCAGCCAATGACAGGTCATGAGCCCTGTAGATGCCGAGACTTCTTTAATTTTCCCTTCTTTGTTTTAATATGTTAATATTAACAGCTTCCTATGGGGATGAATTCAATTCTTGTCTTCAAAAATTAGGACAAACACAAAACATCACTCTGTTAGATTTAAAATTTACACTAAAAATAAATAATGTAACTGGGTAGACATTATAATAATAAATATGTACATCTCCCTTCCCCTCCTTATCCTCTTTTCAAGCATCCTTGTTCTAATCCCGTCCAATTTCAATAACTTACGGTTCTTAAAATAATAAAAATAAACTCTTTGATTACTGAAAAATATTTACGAGTACACGAAAAATTTTATATGTTTAAACTTATATGTATTCGTATTTATTTAATATGTAATGTATTTTCTTCACTAACTTTATATACTTTGTGGAAATTTGTAATCAGTTCTGAGTTTACTTTGAACTGTTGGTTTCCCAAATAAAATAAAATAAAAAAAAACAAAGATGTTGGATTTTTATTTTGAACTATTTTTTTTTTCGATAAAAGAAACCAAATCGGTCCATAGCGCCCTGTAAAATGCTATCATTTCAGCAATATACGGATATAAATAAAGACATTTGATTCAATTTCCTTCCTGTACGGTACTTCGTGACAGAACGTGCTTGCAATAGGAAGTGTAAAGACTTCCTGGGATTATCTTCTCTCAAATGACCACTAACCACTCGCGGTGAACTAACGTCGCAATGAAAATCGTCTTATACAGATCAAACCAAGGGTTTTTAGTAAAACCATCTAAAGACAACGTATTTTCTGAAATGTTAACTCATTTAGTCTTAATTGTAGTAAAGAGAGACAGCGCACTCATTATAATGACTTTTTAACATCTTACAAACTTATGATCACGATTCAAAAGCGTAATATGAATGGTTTGTCTTAATTGGTCTATAAAAAACAGTGCAAAACATGTGAAAAATAAGTATTTCCGGATCATAAGACTGTTATATAATGTACTCAATTTTATAAAAAAAAACATTTGAAGTTTTTTTTGCTGATCGGGAGTCTTACGTTTAGTTTTGTCTGGTATTTGATTGTATAATTTCATTCCCTGATTTATTAGTCTCGATTGTCCTTGTCTCGTTTTGGGATGTTGTACCTGATATTGTTCTGATATTCTTGTATTAAGTCCACGTTTATTACATTTTTTTTCAAGTTTTAGTTCTTTGTCTTCAATTATATCAGTAGCTAACTTATGAATAAATTTTAAAGATTCTAGTAGAAAAAGTTCATTGACATTTAAAAGTTTAGTTTTTTTAACGAGTTTTTTAGTTTGTGTTAGATAATGGAGGTCATATAAGAGCCTTAATTTTTTATTTTGCTGTCGTTGTAGTCTGTTTATGTAATTTTTCTTTCCTGATCCCCATAGTTGTTGCACATAACATACTTGAGATTTGAAATAGGCTTCATACATAAGAAGTTTTTTCGATTTTGGAACAAAGTTTTAGATTTTTGAAAAAAGACTCGATAATGTTGCTATTTCGCTAATTACTTTATTGATGTGAGTTGTCCGTATCGATTGTCTTGTCTATTGTAAGTTCAAAATATTTAATATGTTCAATTTCAATAAGTTGTTTGTTGTTTATGCAAGCATCTATTTTACGGCTTTTTTCCTATTTATATATATTTTTTTTTTTCATTAATTGTAAGTTTGTGTTTGTCCATTTAGTCGACAAAGTTAGGTTTTCTATGTCAGTGTTTGTTGATACGTCAGTTTGATTTTTCTCTGAGTAAAAACTTTATGCTACGTTATTAACATTAATTGAACGACACGTTTTATGATAAATATCATTTTGTTTTTATTTTATGCGTGAAACAATTAAAAATCGTACTCCATTTTGTCTTCTATAGTAGGCCACGTGAGCATTGAGGTAAAATTGTAAGCACGGGTACTCTAGTGTTAAATTTGTCAAACTCACAGTCGTTCATTTCTACAATCAAATACATCAAATCCAATAAAATCATTTTTTAAATCTTCTGTTTTCTTTTGTTAACGATTTGAAAATTTAATAACAATATTTTGAGTTTCTCCAATTTTTTGTAGACAAGGACTGCATTCAACTCCCCGGGGAGCTGTTAATATTAACATAAAACAACAGAGATAAAGAACATTTTAGAGAAGGTAATACAGAAGTCTATGCATCTACAGGGCTTATGACCTGTCAATGGCTGGTTTAAGTCGCCACTTTATGTCGGTAAAATAATTCAATTTGATGACTCTCAACTGCATAAACAAAGGTTTTAGCTCTTTAACTTAACAAACATCAACAGATGAAAGAATTGAAGGAATAAAGATGTTCTTATATGGGCAGAATGGTTAAAGTTACACAGTGTGTAAAGCAGTCACTTAAACCAGCCATTGACAAGTCATAAGCCTTGTAGATGCCTAAACTTCTGTATTACCTTCTTTAATATGTTCTTCATCTCTGTTGTTATATGTTAATTTTAAAATTTGTTTATTTTTCTAACGGTCTTACAATGTTGGTCACGACGAAGCTAAGATAATTAAAAACCTTAAAAATGATACTGGTAAAAACCCAATAAAGAACTATATCACATCTTTTTTGGATGCAGTAAGAGTTTTTGGATAATTTCACTGCCTAAATCAAACTCACAGATTTAGAAAGCACTTGAATAAAAGTTTATGTTCCGATGTACAACTTTTATTTTGTTTCACTCCTAGTATTGCAATAATTCTCACATAGCACCAGTTCATGTGTGAAATTGTATTTTCAGTCCAGTTGAAATGGTTTTGGCTCGACCAACGCTTTATCTGTACTGTTAACAAAGGTTCGGAAGAAATTACTTCGTGTTGTATTGAAGTAATAAACTCGATCTTCATATTTTATTGATGACCTAGAGTGGGAATGTAAATATCAATATTATTATTTTATATTAATTGAAGCTATCAACTTTATTGATCTTCTTCTTTCTCACATCTACTCCTAAGTGGAGTACGTGAACATCACTAAACGATTCCAGAAATCTCAATTTTCAGCCAGCATTCTCGCCTCCTTCAATGTTAATCCCGTCTCCCGCCGAATGAAGCCAAAAGATAGCAGCGCCAAATGGTGTTTTTTTTTATAGGTAAGCTTTTTTTTTTCATAATTTACACGGCTTCTTTTCATATAGTTTTGTGTGAATACAACATCATTTCTTTGCTTTATCTGCTGTCAAAAGAAGACGGAATACTTACTTATTTTCCATTATAATAATTATTATCCACCAATTCAACTAAAACAAAAATTAATAATTTCATTAATTATGTTGGTGTATTATATTGTCAATTTTAAAAATAAAATACATGTATGCAAAAGTTGAAAAAATACAACATACTTAAAAATAATAAAATTGAAAAAAAAGAAAGGTTCCACATTAATTCATGTATAATATCTATTCGGTGATTTTGAACAAATGAGATCGTTTTATATTAGCATTTTTTTTACATTACAAATGTTTGAATCAACTAAATATTTGTCTAGGTCTTAATATGAATACTAAAAATAAGCAAATAATGTGGAACAAGTCCGGTCCATACCCTGACCCCCATTTACAATAATGGACAGAGGATCCAGAAAGTTGACATCTTCAAATAATAAGGAGTTCACATAACTGAGGATGAAAGCTTGCACAAAGAGCTCGCAACCCGCCTAGGAATTGCTGGAGCAACTTTTAACATGATGCGTGTTGTCTGGAACTCGAATCATTACATCATTCCCTTTTCGCAACTAATAGCGTATTGGGTAATGCATTGGTAGACCAATTGCAGCGTATCATAAACATTTTTGTAACATGAAGGTTAGATGATTAGTCTAACGCTTCAGGTCCCAGTCCAGAGACAATAAAATATTCCAGTATAAAAACACCTTTTTAAATAAACAAATATTTCATGTCAAGTATGACGGAAATCTAACCCGAGACCTCTTGCATGGTAGACAAACACGCTGACTAGTTTTTAGTCGGTCAAAATGTCGTCAATTTTTCAACTCTTGTATAATGCCAGTACTCCTATATGAGTGCGAATCCTGGCACCTTAGTTAAACTGAGAACACTTAACTTTTGAGTTTTTAAAGTAATTTGATTGTATAATCATTATTGACGTGCGACACAGCAGCCTCATAAAACGAGCGCCTTGAAGGTGGAGTAGGGGAATCGGCTTGTTCATGTGCTGAAGTTGCTTCCGGAAAGCTTCTATAGAAGTGTCGTCTTTTTTACACTTGCTGGCTCCCGCAATCCTGGAAAGCCATCGATGACAGTTTTTCGATTGTATTCATTAGAGTTTAGGAAGGCAAAATTGATTGACTGACGATTAGTCACCGGAGTCGTTTGGTAATGTCCACAGTCCACATGCTCTACTAAGGAAAATATTTTGAAAATAAAAACAATAATAATTACATTATATGGTAAAAACCGGTTGTTGCTGAACATGTATTTAAATTTACCACAGAACTCACGAAAAAATAATACAAACGTGAATTTATGTAAGCTCTTTATTCTATTTATATCAATTCACAAGTAACCGTAAACTCCCTTATCACCCCTGGGTTTTTATTCAAGTATTGGAGAAACAAACAACCCTTGAGTTTCAGCCTTGAATAGAAATACGTGATGTGACTTCGCGTGAGGGAGTATGATCGTCCGTCAATACGTTGAAACCTCACCTGAAACCAGAAAATTCATCCACCTGACCTGTTTTTAGATAAATTTATTTTCTGAACATTTTCAAGGAATCATCCTATCTTTTTGAATGAATAAAGCGGTCACCATTTGCGACATAAGTTAATATTGAACAAATTAAGTAATTATGGATAAAAATGCAACGCGCGGTACCTACATTATTTAGGCTTATGAAAATAGTTTTTTTTTTTTAAATTCACCTATAAGACGCTGTTTAAATTATTTTTACGTGAAAACTATGTTTAATATTTTGGATAAAAATATAGACATTTAGACATCATTTATCTTACGCGCCACTAAATACATAAAATAACTCATTCGGTGGGAATATGAATTTCTAACAACTGTAGCCCTTCCAACTGGCATAACTGTTGAAAAGTTGGTCCTGTATATCGAAATATGAATCAATCTATGCTGACGCTGTCTTAGGTAATTATCGGGAACATACAAACCAATGCTTCTCATAATCTCAAGATTATCTGTTCTTATCATCTGATTATTTGTTCCTGTACTAGTACGTGAAATGAAGGACTAATCATTATACTTTCATATGATCGATTATCGAAATAAGCTAGGTTTAGGTTAAACTAGGTTTACAAATGAAGTGCTCTTTTCACCACTGGTTGCGGAAAGGGGAATGATGATGATGTATTTCTTATTTTATTGTTGATATTTTTTTGTTTATTCTTGTTATTGAATAATTGCGTGTCTTTTTAACTCTTATGTAACTAGTGATGTCACACTAGTCAACATACAATACAAGACTCAACATATCTATCTTTTTTTTTAATACATAAAGTTTTTTTTTTCAATCTTCAAATGGACATTTTCACACCGGTTTCAGAAAGCGAAATTCGTAAAACTATGATGGATTTAAATACAAAAAAAAATATCCTTGCCCCGTGAAGAATGAATGTGACGCCCATACAGCAATAAATCTGTATTAAGGAGAGCAGGAAGATAGAACTCATAACCAGTAAGACAGAGGCGCTGTTCTGCAGTCGGTGTTTGGGTGAAATAGATTTAGTTGGTTGTTGACATTAATATGAGATTCACGCATGTAAGAGATGACCGGCGTATTTATGAGTTTTAGTTCATGCAGCTTTAATTATGATAAATTTAACGTTTATTTTTTATAAATTTTTGAAAAGGAATTATAAAACAGCATGTCTCTGTGTTTTTTTTTTCAAATATCTGAACTTTAGAATATTTTTATTCTTATTACTTATTTGTATAACCAACAATTACATTTATCATATATAAAAAACCAACCAAATTACAAAAAGGCCAATTACAAATTTTTACAAGTAGCACTACAGAAATAAATCTAAAAAAAAAGAAAAAAACGCTACAAAATTATTTCGAAAGCAATATTCCGTCTATTGCTTGTGGTAACACGATGTTTCATCAACATTGCGTGCAAACGAATTATTTACCACAGTCGTTTAAGAGTAACAAATATTTTTGCTCGCCATAGTTCAGCTAGCTGTATTCAGCATTAAGGAAATATTTGTATTTGATGTGTTTTGCTTCGGTAATATTTTTATTAACCAATATTGAATGCGTAACATTAAATATCTATTGATAGAGGTGTTTTTATGGAATCTGGACAGACACCTGAAGCATAAGAGCATATCTTACCTTGACATATCGCGTAATTGAGATACGCTACGTTCTCGATAGCTCGATGATTTGAGGACCGTGTGAGTTGAACTACTCTCTTATGGTAGAGAAGGTTCAGAAGAAATTTTTTCAGTTGCTCTACATGAAGAAGTGCGGATATTATCCATGGCTTTATCCCACTGAGCTCCTCCGGGATATGCTCGGTTACAGCAGTTTAAAGACCAGAAGGAATGTTTATTTAACTATGCACTTTTTTCGATTGTTTTGCGGTATCATTGACGACCCTGAAATTATGCGGAGCATAAGCTTTTATATTCCGGATTATTACCTTAGGCAGCGTCAGTATAAATTGTCTCACATTTCAATATACAGGACCAACTAGAAAGGCTATCTCTATGTTGAACAATATTACTGACATTAGACATTGACATTTTTAACGTCTCTGAGGGAGTGTTTCGTTACAAGATTCTCTAATTTTTTTACATATTATTTTCTGGATATTATGTATTATATACAGCTCATTTAACCTTATTATTTGAATTATTTCTATACGTTTGAATTAAGATATTCCATTTTGTAATGTAAAAATAATGCGTCACATTGCACTCCAACCGCGCTTTGTCAATAACTCAAACAATCAACGCCATTTACAAAGTATACCTTTGTTCTTGGTATTAATTTGAAACAAATCAATTAGATTTCTAGAAAGCATAATTATTGATATTGAAAATTGAAATTGAAATTTGGTGCTTAATTTGCAGTGTCTTATGCATCGCTGATTATAGACATGGAAGTAGGAGAATAATGACGCTAGTGTTAAAGTACTTTTTTACTCAATTAATAAAATCCTAGCAAATATACAGAATTCCTTTATCAAACATAAAAACAATAACGGCAGGATTCAGAATCAAGTTACTTCTATTTTGCGTGGGTCTCTAAATACGGAGATTAGATTGACAAACAGCGTACCAGAAAGGCCCGACACAGATTGATGGAGACAATCATTGACATAAAGTGATGCATATTATAAAGGCTGATAGATCAATATTTTCCTGTCTTTTCACCTTACCTTTCGTACGTTATACCTGTTCGTTTACAATAAGAAGACAAACAAAATAATGATTAAAACCTATTTTAAAATCATCAGCATTAGAATAATTTAAAATTCGTAGATATTTTCTTATGCCTTAAGATACTTAACGTATATTTTTTTGAGTAAAAAAAGCAATATTTGATTAATTATTTTTTACCGAAGCGTAACAAAATTCAGACCATTCGCGAAACATCGTAAATAACTTGATAAAATGGCAATCGGGTTTAAGTAGAGTAGAGTGAGATTTGAACCATGGACCTTCATTTCGTCAATCCTTAATATTATCACGAGACCACGGTTCTAAATCTATTTATGATTTTTTTATTGCGCGTGATTGTGACTTCATGTTAATGTATTTCTTTTAGCTATAAACTATATAATATATAACCCAGAAGGCTTTTACATGACAGGCTAAAAATTGAAATTCAAGCGTTTTATGATATTGCAAGTTTATAAAGTAGATCTAGTAAACAAAAATGTTTTTTTTAAATTAATAAAAATTTTGAAGGACATAACAGTTTATTGATAAACATAAGTCAATTTAAAATATTTCAGAAAGTAGGTAGGTTGTAGGTTTATTATTAAATGTGTTGTAATAATTATAACAGTTTTGGCCAAAAAATAAAATTCACAGCAGTACTTTTTATTTAATTGTTGGTTGGCAAAGTAAAAAAAGTTGTAGTGATTTTCGCAGTATTCGAATATTGTAGGTTATTTTGGTTTTATAATTGTGAGAATTTTTTTTCTCTTAACACTGACAATGAAATTCGAAACTAAAGAATTTGAAAAGGTCAGAAACCGCGTACGCGCATCGAAACCAAAAAACCACTCATAAATTAGTAGTATTTACGTTTTAGCCATTGGTTACTCTGTCGACGCCGATGTATATTCAATTATACCGTGTTGTGTCGTTTTTAAGTGTCAAAATACTGCTGGGATTAAGTGAGAATAGGGTGGGATCACATTTCAAATGTAAGTAGGGAATTCACAAAAAATATCATCTCAGAATTCGATTATTTTACCGTCTGTCAGATTGTGAAATACAAGAAACATTTTGCAAGTTTTACCCGGGTAGTTGATTTTTTTAACTTAGTTTTCTATTTTTCTTATTTCTGTACCATATCAGGTCTCCCCGACGTTGGCAATCACTCAAGAGTAGGCATTCCGTTCTTGTGGCAACTGGAACAGCGCCTCAACCCCGCGCACTCCCATCCAGTCTCGAATGTTTCTGAGCCAGGACATATGTCACCTTTCAACTCCACGCTTTCTCTCGATCTTTCCCATCATGATCAGCTGTAGAAACGCATATTTGCTTCCACGCATGATTTGGCCCAGATATGTGAGTTTTCTCTGTTTTATTGAGGACAGTAGTTCTTTTTTGGCACTGGCTCGTCTTAATACCTCCACGTTGGTCACTAAATCTGTCCACGGAATTCTCAGCATTCTCCAGTGAAACCACATTTCAAAAGCCTTTAATTGGTTTATGGAGTTCACCTTGAGAGTTCATGTTTCAACCCCGTAGAGCAGTATTGACCACACATAGCACTTGACCATCCTCTGTCTCAGTTTTAAATATAGACTCACTGCAGAATAATGATTTTATGCCATTGAATGCTGATCGTGCTATTATAGCTTTATTTTAATAAGCCTTAGTATAATATCAAATGGTATTTATTTGCTTGGTTACTAAATTATTCTTTGTTAATCAATATATTTTTGTAAATGGTAAATGTTTTTTTTTTTTAAATACAAATCTACTTTTATACATCTAGTAAATGTTATAACTGTAATTCTTTAAAAAAAGAGACTAGCTTTTGTGTTTGGAGAGTGACTTACACTGTTATAGTTATTTGTTATTTAATTATTATTAAATGTTGTTTATAAGGTTGGCTTAATAAAAGTACCTGTTTTTTGTTTATGAGGATTGCTACTTAAGTTTTGAGATATGGCAACACCAGTGTAAATATGTCAAATCTTACATTGTCATCGTCTAGTTTGCCATTTTTAAGGTAAACGTACTCAGAACGTTTCGTCATACAAGTGTTTTTACAGATACTTGAAAAATGAATTTTGTTAAAAAAAATAGATTTTCTATGACTATCAACGTGAATTAAACCAACAACAGTGTGCTGATTAACTCGCTGCGACTTTTGGTGACAAAGCACCATCCTTTATGGGTACATGTGTGTATGAATAATTTATAAAATCAATGTTTAAGTTCCAATTACTATTAATTAAGAGTAAGCTGATAGAAATAAGTACAATGTACAGCGCCCTTGAAGTGATTATTCACGAAAACGGCGCTATAAAAATTGTCAAAATTTATTATCATTATTTATTGAACCACCATGTTTCGTTGGTTTTCTAAATTCAATCGTGGCGCACTTCGTTACAGGATGAATTTCGTGAAGGTAGTCCAAAATTGGCTATTGTGCCAGAAAAAATCGTTGCTTTGCGTGAACTGATATTGCAAGATCGTCGTGTGACATACCGCGAGATTGAGGCATGCTTAATCATTTGTTTTACTTGCAATCATTCAATATTGCATGAACATTTGGTCGTCAAAAAGATTTGTTCGTGTTGAATACCACATAATTTGACAATCGCTCAAAAAAGGCTCGTTTCGATTGGTGCAAACAAATATAACTTAACATAAAATTATTTTTTATTTGTGTTGTTTTAATATACTTTTTGCGGTCTGGCAACATTTTGCAGCCACTTTACATATGCGCACTGGTAGGATGTATAATAAAATAGGTAATTAGAAAAAATTTGGACACAATGTGATGTATGCAAACTTGGTTCTACGCGCCTTCTGGTATATTATAATTCCATGGTCTGAAAATATTATAAAAAAACCTTCGTAGTCGTTTCCGAGCCAATGTAGTCTGACGATTAGAGAATTTAAAACATAATTTTGTCTTCTAAACGACAAAATAAAGGAAAACAGCAATCTTGTGCGCGCATTGGGTACTTTAATATTTATTAGACTTTAAATTACAAAATTATAAAAATAAGAGTTAGATAACAAGTCTTACAACTACTGAGCGCATGAAAGGTTGGAATTCTAGACCCTGTTTACAAAGTTATGGTATTTGATAATTTATATAATTTACCTTTTGAAGCTCGATTACCAATTGTCTTGCAGCTACAAAGCAAATGGACGAGTGGAGTTCTTAAAACATAAAATTAAATGAATGAATTTACAAAAATATGCTTTGAGCAGAATAGTAAATTTTTCAAGTCTTCATTCTAAAAAGTCAACAATAAAAACACAGATAAAGAACATTTTTAACATTATGGATAACAAAACAACACGGGAAAATCCGAAGGGTAGCTTTCGTAGATTGTAGGTAGTTATTGCCGCACACGGCTAGCTAACTTCAGGAAGATGGTAAATACCCACGTATAATTATACCGAGGAGAGGGACAATGCCTATTGTTCCAATGAGTTGGTGTCCATTTTGGTCTGTATTGTTTTGTTTTATAATGGGTACGCAATATTTCTGCCCAATATTTTATTCATTTATATTAGACGAACGCGTTTATGAGAGTGGTTTAAGGATTGATGTATTATTTAATATGTTATGAGAAAGCAGATTTTCAATATAGTATGTTTTTATGTTCAAGTTCACTTTTTGTATCACTGTTGTAATTAACTGTGGGAAGCTATGTTTCAGATAGTTAAATTTTGTCACTTTCGTGTCACAAATTAACACATTCTTAAACGATTTTAATGAATCAACTTTAATGAAATAACAAGTGAACTGCTGTTTGAAAGTTTCAATTGTTTTCAAATTTTTCTCGGAATAAAGTATAAAACAATGCCAAAAAATGAATGGTTTTCTAATTGAATTCGTGACGATTCCATACCCACTATTAATTGTAAGTACAACTTAATTTTGTACAATGCCACGCGCCTATACTACACAAACTACCCACACAACTCGAAAATGAACAATACTTTTTTCCTTCGGATCTGGAGGTTTAACGACGATCTGCAAATTTTCACCTTAAAAAAAGCGTTCCTTTGTTATTGGTGGCGTCCGTCTACTCCCAACTGAAGAAATGTCTCAATCGAAAAAAAAAAATGTCGTTAAATGCTCTTCTTGATACTTGGCAATTGCGATGGGAATCTTTCCCTTCAGGGAGGGTTACCTTTTTTTTTATTTCTTCAATCCGTCAGCGCTTAAAATTTTCTTGGGTTATTCCCGATCACTGGACTACGCAGTTTTTATCAGGTCATGGTAAATTTAATAAAAAAATATTTGTTTTTAATATTTTTGACTCCCCGTCGTGCTGCTGCGGATATCCTAACCAATTTTTTGAACACATCCTGTAGTCTTGTCCCTTTCCTCCTCTCTACGATTACCGAATGGAGCTTCTCGCTACTATCCGTGGTCTTATTATAGGTCCTGTCGGATATACAGATCTAGTGGCTTTCAAAAATAATTTCAAGGCTTTTAAAAAGTTTTGTAATCATTTCGGCAAATTGATCATGTCCAATTAATTTAATCCAAGTCAATGAAAAATTCACTTCCTTCTTTTTTCAATCCAATGAAGTACAAATTGTGTACTTCTGGATTACTTTCTTTCAAGTTAATGAAGAATTCACTTCCTTCTTTTCTCAATCCAATGAAGTACAAATTATGTGCTTCTGGATTACTTTCTTTCAGCACAAATATACTAAGGCTATCAGATTACAGAAAACTCCTCCCGGCAGCTTTTTCGTTCGACAACGAGCAAATTTTCCGTGGATGTGGGCACCGCCAAGGAGATTTATGTCCTCAGATGCGGTGTGCGGTATGTGGTAAACAAGCTGCATTGGTACACCAATTGCAGTGTGTCGTAATTATTTTTGGGTAAGCTGTTACATTCTTTACATTTTTTTCCACTTTTTGTCAACATATTGACAATTTACAAACACTCACTCAATGTTTCTTAACGGTTAAAATCCTATTTTAAAATTTTCTGCAGCGATTATATAGTTGAGCTTTGTTTCACGCCCTGTCGGTACGGTGGTTATGCGCGAATGAAATGCTGTGGAAACATTTTTTTAAAGTTACTTGACACAGATAAAAGTTACAACTCTTCAAGTTTTCTAGTGTAAATCATAAGCCATTCCTTGTACAAGAACGAATGTTTTTGTTTGTTCTGCTTGTAGTAGAATTTCCACAAACTGATGAAATATTCATATGTGTGCTTTAAAGTTTCATTATATAGTTTAAAATTGTATAATTAAAAAGATATAATGAAATAAGACGCGTTATAAGCGCGTTTTAGACGACGCGACTTTGAATTAGTGGGTATTCGTCGTGATCAGAATTGACGCTACAAAAAATAATACTAACACATGTAATGGAAAAATGAAATTATTTGATCCTTTTTTAATATATTTTTTTTTATTTATTTAATCTTACAAAACGGCCAAGGGGCATTTACAATAAATTTACAAGGCTTTTTTGTTTACATGTAGAAACAACAAAAAGCGCACTGCTATGCAAAATAAAAAGTGAAACTTTGCCTAGTAAAAAAGAAAAAAATATGGATATTAGAAAAGTAATTGAATTAAAAAGCAAATATGACTATAACTTTTAAAGAATTTAAATTAAAAATGTATATACATATATATATATATATATTTATATATATATATATAACTAGGGTGTCCCAGACTATAAGGGCAATTTTTTTTTTACAGATTGAGACACGCATACCCTCTTATTTTGTTCCATTTGACCTTAATAACTGAAATAATAAATATTATTGAAATCGGATAGCAATAACCCGTGCCAACTTGATGTCAAACTTTGAATATAAAAGTTTGTATGGAAACCATAGGGGAATATTTCAACTTAATATTTATTTTGTAAATAAAAAAATGGTACTTTGATTATTGTATCATATTTATTTTGTATTAAACATATTAATTATTAAAAGGACATAATTCATTAAATTTTCTTTTTAAGGTTTGTTTTTTTAGTCAGGATATACTTTTCTGTGTTCTTGTACGCAGCGTAATAAATATTAATTTTGTTCCTAGTTCACTGTGATTAAGCTATAAAAGTCTTGCATCAACTTAACAGCTCTTTCAGCCGTATCATTAACTGCTTTCAGCGACTGCACCTTCATTTTAGCGTGTTGAAACGAAGCATTAGCAAGCCACGAAGTAAGACACTCCATGAAAAAACTGTCATCAATTTTGAGTCACCTGAAAAAGGATCCGCTGTTCATGGAAACAAAGTCCTCGATGTTTTTTTTCGAAAAGAGGCCCGCTAAGTTTTTCTCTCGATGGAATGTAGCGTTTATTGTGGACCGATGGATTTTCTTTGGCCAAATTAGCAACTATGTTTACCTTACTTTTTTGGTTAATATCATCGTCAAATAGAGACATTATAGACACTTCGTCTGCTAAATACCACAAATGCTGGCACAACTTCTGTATAGTTGCTTTTGATATAGTTTTGTCGACCATTTTGTATGCTTTCACAGCTTTCAAAAAGCTTGAGTCCGTAGGGCGCTTTTACCGCTAAAGTGCATTGCAACCAAGGCTTGACATAGGATGTCGCAATAAACAGGCAGACGTCTAATAGAGATGTTTTGTCCTTATTTGACATTTTGAATTTAGAGCTAAACAACGATATTTTTAATGAATAACTAGCTCTCGCAATCCATCTTGCTTGGTGCATAGCACCTGGAGGCCAAATTTTAAATTCATTTACCTTATCTCCGCCAAGAAATATTATGCAGAGCTCTATTAACTCTCGATAGTCATCTCTTACAATTTCTTTGGTCAATTCAGTTCTGTAATACTCTAAAAGTTCATCAATTTTAGAATCGTTCAGACGTAATAGCGTTTTTTTGTGGCCTTGTATCTTTTCTACATTGATGTTTTTCCAGTTTGATCGAAAAAATTTGAGTAAAGAGATATCTCAAGGTGGATGAAGAAGCCATAATAGTTGAGAGAACACAGAAGAAGTTTCTTCATTACCTCTACATGAAAGAGCATGGATACTACGCATTGCAGTAACCATCATTGTTCCTTTTAGGTATGCTCGGTATCAAATTTGCGGGCCAGAAGGAGAATTATCTTATTTATGATGACCTTTAAACTTCTGAACGGGTAAATTTACAATCCCAACATTTTGAGGCGCATAAAATTATATGTACAGATCAACTACTAAATATATATATAAAATAAACAAGTTAAAATTATAATTTTCTTAAAAAATAATAGTGCAGTGTATTGTTAATAAAATGGATATATTTTGATAAAAATTTTAGGCACTAACAGGTAAATTTTGAGTAGGCAATTTTTCGCATTCTAAATTACCACTTCTCAAAACCTGGAAGAAGATTGCATTTTATGAAATGCGCCAACGAGGAGATTTGTTGCGCTAATATTTCCTGGTGCATTTTATTTGCTTGATGTAATTTACGACGTAAGTGAGAGCAATGGCAATCTTTGCAAATGCATTTTCGTAAAAGTAAATGAAAATAATGTCTGTATCCAAGCAGATACAGAATACAGTTCCGTATGTACAAAAGAACCGAAACCCTGGATCAGTGTTTTCGACTCGATGGCTACTCTCAGGTAAAAATTCTAAAAAAGAAAGTCAAGTCGAGATAAGCCACTTTGTGGTGTGGTGGTTGACGTATTTGCTAATCATTTTTGAGATCCTGGGTTTGATTTTTAACAGGATGCATGTCAAATATTATCATAAATATTAGGGCTATCTTTTTGTTCTAGTAACGAAAATGCCCTTTTAATACCCATTTGCCACTCTAATTTGTTTGCCTCATGTTTTACAGTAGGAGTTGTTTTTCATGACTAAAAAACCGGTCGAAAATAGAAATATAAACTCTAGTAATAAATATAAACTATATTAGATATAAGAGAATATTCGATCAAATTATTCTACCTACGAGTACCTTCTAGGAAATGCTTTAAATCAAAATATTTTTGTCTGCTTTGACCAGTTAAATAGATCAAAAATAATATTCTAAGAATATTACAAACACTACAAAAACTTCGAATAACAAAACGTGTTAAAAATATTTTTACACAAAAAAAAGTTTTCAGAAGCGTAACAGTCAATTTAAAAAAATGAACTCTTCAATAATTAAATTACATAAGCTCGTTTGTGAGTATGAATAGATCATTTAGGTTGTTTTTCGGTTTAATGTTTTAAAGACAATTAAATGTTAACATAAATATGAAAATATTTTTTATTTTGTGTTTGTAAAATATTTTTTGATAATCAGAAAACAACAGCTGATGATGTTTCATATAAAACACAGTAATTAATTAAATTTTCTACAAATAATAAATAACTTTTAGAAACGTATAATAAACGAATGAAAAATAACGCTTAATAGAATAAACTAGCGAACAATTTCTTTCATACGAAAATATTGGAAAAATGACAGGTTACATATTTATTTATAAAAAGATAAATTAATAAAGTTTAAAATATTTAAATATTACAACGAAGTTAAAGAACTTTTTAAAGAGTGAAATAAAGAAGTTAAGGCATCCACAGGGCTTTTGATCTGTCATTAATTGGTTAATGGTAAATGTTACACAGTGTGTAAAGTGGCCAGCAACTGACAGGTGATAAGCCCTATGGATGCCTAGACTTTTATATATTCTCTTCTTTAAAAAGTTATTTATCTCTGTTTTCATATATGTACCTTAAAGCTAAAAGGCTGGAAATCACATTTTTTTGCGAAATTGAGTTATGAATGTCATTTAGTTCATGTATTCAAATTCTATTAATGATGAAAACATAAGAGTCCTTCGGTGGACCACTACTAAAATAGCTTGTTCTTAAACGCCAGCAGTGCAGTTATAATACTCATGCTTTCAAAAAAATTCAACGGTCTGCTGGTATTAAAGCAGTGGACACCAAATAAATTCTATAATTTTTATAACGGAGGGCCGGATGTCTTGCAGGGTACCCGCTGGCACAGCGCGGGTTTAAACTGTGCAACTCGGTTATAAGCTTAGACTTTACCCTGTCTGCGTAATCTATAAGTGCGAAAGCACTACAATTAATGATATGAATCATACACGTATTACAAACTACCCAGAGAATGCAGCGAAGGATTTTGCGCAAGATTAAGTCTTATTGTCATAATCAACAATAGTTAACTATTATAACATTTCTTCTGCCGTTAATTTCATTATTTTACATTGATTTTTTAATTCATTTTCAATTAATAACACGTCATTCAATGTTTTTGCTTAAAGAAAGTTTTATAAGACATTGTTTCCCATTCAATATTTTCATGAATTTTTATACTTAAGTCCGAGGAGGAATTAAGGTGCGGGCCGGGAAGTTAAAACAAAAAAACATCGAAGTCTCCAAAGTTATTTGATAGTCCATTCTTTAAATGTTTTTTTCTTCAATATTCCTATCAAAAGCCTATAAATGCAAAAAAAAATAGCAATAAAATTTGTTTTTACATGAAGATGTACATTTGAAACAACTTCAAACCGCTCTCCTGAACAATTTACCAAATGTGACTTCCAGCATTTCAGCGTTAAAGTACAGATGTGTTAATGTTAATTAGGTTGATGAATCTCCAAAAATTTGGATAAATTCAAAACATTGTTGACTAAGGTTATATTAAAGTTTGGCTGATAAATGTAATGGTACACATTCAGTGAACTAGTTCTGTAGGTACTAGGGTTTCTGTCCCGGGTTTGTGTACCCAGGAATATACGGGAAAATTATCGATCTCGATCAAAACGTTAGTCGGGATTCCCGACCCTCGAAAAAAATATCCACGCGTCAACAAATGACAAAACCAGCCAAGCAGAGTCACTATTTCGACGGTTTTTTTCGTAAAATTTGCAGAATTGTCAAGAAAAAAACATTCCAAGGAAGCTATAAGTAAAACTCATAAAATTTCCAAAAACGCAAGAACGTTCATGAAAATAAAATATTTAAAAAAATTAATTGAGACCTGCAAAAAACGAACTCCAAATTTGGAGTTGCTTTAAAAAGCTTTATTATCTGCAAAACTAACTTCCACAGAGAGTGAAAGAGTTTTTCCGTGACAAGCTATTTCACTACAAAAAAGTCGGCTTTCCGATAAGGGCATGAAATGCCTGAACATGTTCAAAATGCCTATTTTGCTAAATAATAAGAAAACGATTTCGTTAACCTTTATTTGAGTTTTTTTAGGTGATTAAATAAATGTTTGTTTATTACGACGTTCTTTTTTATTTTGTCCATCCGTATACCCGTCCACGGCGCCTCTTTTAAAGGTACTAATGCGTTTTTGGTAGATTCTCAATTTTCGGAAAAACCTTGGATGGATATATAATAAATGGCGCCAATAATTGTGATTTTCTTTAGATAATATAATCATACGTTAAAATGTTTTGAAATTGTTACGTTTTAATTTTTTGTTCAATATGTTTACTGTCTTTAAAAATCATATATCCCAATAAACATTTAACATCGTCAAACCCTAATACGCACCTGATAGTGTATAGGGCATTGCATTGGAAAAGTATATGTATGTCTATTAACAAACGGTGTTAGTATAAGTAATAGTGACAGATTATTTCCTCGACTTCAGTTTTAAATTCAAAGCAACTCACCAGATAGTGATCCGACAAATATCGACACAGCAGCTGACCTCGATAAAAAAACTACTATGGAGATAGAACAATGGGAAGTGTTGTACCAAAACTGTTAAACTTAATACTAAGTGAAAATTGAGGGGGAAAAAATTTCATTACATTTTGAAAAATCGTCAAAAACTTATTGAAAAGAGCAAGTGAATCTTAAGTGTGCTTCTAAATAATTTCTTCATTTTTTATGAAACTCTGTATCTAGCTTTTTAAAAATAAAATGATATAATATAACCCGCAGACAAACTTTGGCTTTGCGGGAACAAAAATACAATTGTGTTTGCTATTTATTTGTTTAAATAAATCAATATTAAAAATAAAATAAAAAAAGTGTATCGCGATCATGCTGTACAATAAGGCAAAGTGATCAGTTATACGTTTTAGGTCCCAAATCTAGGGATAGTGAAACAATGCAGTTTAAAATTACCTTGTCCAGAAATATTTAATGTTGAACCTCTCAGGAGTCAAGCGGAGATGTCGAGAAAGATTTTTCTAGGCGTGATTTTTTTTGGATTTTTACCTGAGGGTAGTTAACGAGTTGAAAATTTCTTCTTGGATTTTGGTTATATTTCTGACAAAACTGAATTCTACTTCTGCCCGGACACAGAAAAAATACGTTTGATTATGTATTACTACAATATTTATTTTTATTGTAAAAGTAATGTTTTTATTTTTAGTAAATGAAATTAACATAAATCGTATTAAATTAATGTGAGAAATGATTTGAGAATGCTTCGCCCAGTTCGTAGCCAAATTCCATTTAAAATGGACGCTTTGATAAACAAAACGTGTCACATGCAATCGTGTACGCGTTACGTTTTGCCCAACGGCCGGTTGTGCTCGCCTTCCCCTTTTTGTGTGTGACAGGACTGTCAGCGGAATAACTAGAAAGGGAGCAACAACTGTGAAATAGACAGGAGCCAACCAAACCTGTAACGGGGAACGCGGGGAAAATGGGACAGCGGATAAAACAGAAAACATGGAAACAAATCGAATGAATAGTGGTTTTTTGTTGTGTTTTTATGACGAAATATCGAATTTCAGCATGTTAACCTGAGAGTATGAAAGTTAATTAATTTTTTCAACGGTATCGAGGTTGTGAAAAATTAAATTGAAATTGTCTTTAGTTATGTGGAAATTATAGTCCATTGATAAATGACACACGCGTGGAACGATTTCACTCGACATAAAAAGCAGCGACCGATGAGGCAGGTCATAACTTTATCATCATCCGCCAGAACCCTAATTGAAAATAATCATTATAATATAATCTAACTGAACCTGCCTAGTGGTTTATTTTTTTGTACACTTTAATATTTTAATTATTTTATCTTGTGCGAATGAAGAAAATAGGTTAGGCTGATCTGGGGTTACTCCGTATGAATCTTCCGGCGAAAGGATTTTTAAGTCCAAGTTAACAAAAAAAAAATCTTAGTTCTTTTCAGTATAATATTTATTTTTTTGTGGCTTTTTAAGTGGATAAGCCTTTTTCTTCTTTTTTTGACATTGGAAAACTATAATTGGCCTACAATTTTGATTTATTTGTGAATATTTTTTTTGTATTTTAAAAACTAAAATTTATACATTTATTTGAACTCCTGTATTTAGAAGCCTAACGTTTCATGTACAAGGCTAAGGTACTCGGAAAAAAATCGTTTTTGTTTGTCTTGGAAATGGAATGTTTGATCAGAGATTTTGGTTTATTACCTTAATGAGTCCAATCACCGTTGTTGCAAAGTTCAAGAACAATGGCGCGTGATAACTACTTTTAACTACAGTGTGGATATCTGTTAAGGATATTCCATCTTTCCTGCATCCTGTTTCATGATTATGGCGTTATAAACTGAAAAATGGGCACTGAAATAACAAATGTTCGATATTCTGTGAAGAAATATCATCGAATGGACAATAGTCATCATTCATTATTTGTAATTATTTTTTCTTATAATGGCTGTTGTTTTCTTTTAATTAATAAATAAAATTAAAATAAATCATGTATTTCCTTTCCACACTTATGATGCATAAGGCACTGCATTGACACACCAATCGCTGCCTATCTTAATCATTTCTGTCTCATGCTTCAGGTCCAGTCCAGAGACTATTACATATTGTAGTGTCAACAATACATTTTTAAATAAATATTTCATGTCAACCTTGTCAGAAATCGAACCCGAGATCTCTTGCATGGTGAGTATATGCATTTTATATTAAATGCGGTACAACATATTCTGCAAGACTAAAAGTATTTCACATAAAACATCCGTCTACATAAGATCAACGTTCTTCAGTGCATTAACTTCGTTCGTTTCGTGAAAATACAAAAAACAAAAAAACTCAGCCTAATAAGCGACCATAGAGTAGAGTAACGTAAGTCAGCCGTAGCAAGTCAGTCCAAAGAGTCAGCTCAACCAAGTCAGCTCAACGTAGTTACCCAGTCCCAGCACAGTAGTCCAAGTGAAATTAGTCAAACTTCCGTCGTCATTACTCTCGCGTTTCACGACAAAGTATCGTATCTTAATCAGCATGAAATAAAATACACCTTGGAACACCAACATTGTATTTTCAGTCCACTTTCAACTTTTGCTGGATCACCAATAGTCACAGTTAAAATAATGGTGATTATTCATACTGCTTAATTTTTTTTGAATTTGCTCCATTTTTAAAAATAAAATTGTTGTATTTGAATGTTAATTGAATAATTTTATGCAAATAGGCGGCTAACTACAAAATCGGAAAAAAATGAGCTAGTATCAGATTCATGGTTTAAAAGTGATATTCTTTCTAAATTTTATTAAATATTTGTACATAACCATTCACGGACGTTTCTTTTTCTGCCGGTTTCGAGGCGTACCCGTCTTTTCGTCAGGACACCAATTAAACTAACATGCAAAACCCACTATACACCTTCACTATAGTTGTTGCACAAAAATATAAAAGCAACACGGCATGTATTTTAATAAGCAACCCATACATGCACTGATTTGGGGATAAAATTGTTTTATGGTGTGGAAGAAATAGTTGAAAAAAGAAGTAGGTGCGTGATTATATATGGTGAAGGGTGACTATTACAATGTCAAATTGTATAATGGGCTATATTGAAAGGTTGTTTAGTTATTGATCGAAATAATTTTATTTTTTTAAAGTTTTTCTAATGCGAAACATTTCCATGATATTAGCTTGTCTCTTTATTATTTGTATGTTAAGTTTTAACTCCTGTATTTTTATTGAAGTAATGATTAAAATTGACAAAGTGATTTGTGAATTTAAAAAAAATTATTACTGTAAAGACACCTCATATGTTCGTACACGAATATCAACATTTTTTTATGTTGTTCCAACGTAAACTAAAAGACAAGTCTTTTGTTTCACTAATACTTCCAAAGTAAACTTAAGAGACGGGTACGTCTCGAAACCGGTAGACATAGAAAAGTCGGTAAGTGTCTATGTACAAATATTTCATTACATTAAGAAAAAAGTTTGACCACAAAGTTAATGCTTTAAATATCAACAATATGTGATATTCTTACTATTATTACAACGGTGTTCAGTCAAGTCTGTTACCTCACTTTTTGTTATTTTTGTCAAAAATGTTGAAATCGTATCATTTTTTTGTTTTAATAAGTAACAGCTAAACTATATAATTATTTGTATTCTTTTAAAGCTACGTCTGATGTTAATTATCTTAGTTTGAGGTTGGCGTGGTTTCACACGTTTTTGCATAACACCATCCAATTTACAACATGATGTAATAATTTATAAACAAATTTATTTCACGTCAATAATTTATAAAATTGAACAAACATCGTATTCATTCACTTTTCTACACCTAGTGGTCCAAATTTGAAAGTATGGAATCAATTAAAATATTTTCAGTAAAAAAAAAAAAAAAAATTTTCGGGCCTATAAAATATGCATGTCTGTGCAAACATCGTTTTACAATGTGATATTTCTAACACACGATTCTTTCTTTGACTTGATCTATTTGAATTACATATAAATAAATATTGGTTTTTAAATACATATTTTAAACATGTTGCATATTTTTGCATGTTGGTGTTGTGAGTGTCTTTACAAAGAGACGGGTACGTCTCGAAACCGGTAGATTTTAAAAGTTGGTAAGTGGTTATATACTAATATTTAAACATAGGTTTATTTTTAAATGACTGTCTAGATTCCTCAAAGAAATTCATCATATTTGTATAAATGATTGAACGTTGGTTGAATTTTTGATTGAGGTGAGTTCGTGAGTTGTATCTAATAGTTTATTTAAATATTGGTATTATTTTACGTAGGTTTATTGTGTCGGATAATTTCCGACGGTTGGAAAAAATAATTGATTAAAAATGTTTCAACCTATCATTTTATGTGTGAAAGGTGTCACTCAAACCATCTCGGAATGTCCGAAGAGTCCGATGTTCGCGAAGATTCTTTTCTATGTAAAATAATGATATGCCTTATTCACAAAAACCGCGATACACTCGCAACACGTAACAAAGAACCATAGTCACCCCTGAAGTGGAACGTAAGGCGGACTTCGTCGCTTTCAAGTTAAAGCAGCCGACAAAGCTATGAACACTGGCGGAATAGTTAGTTACCAGTTTAAATATTTAAAGTGAAAAGTGGCATTCGTAGTGTTATTTAATCCGGGAGAGTTTTAAAGAGTCTGGAGTAACGTGCTGTGTAGCTGAAAAAGATCTTGATAACATAATAAAGCCCTATTTCTAACTGTCTTGTGATAAGGAATTGTGATGTATAAAATGGAGCCATAAAAATAGTTCTAAAGAAAGGTAGATGTAATAAAAATAAGAAAAATGCGTCAAGAACTCAATTGGATACCAATAAAAAAAAGACTGATATATATTATGCCTGTTTTTATTTTGAAAAATTTGAAAAACTGAATGCCTGAATACTTCATTAATAAAATAGTGTTAAATAATATTTTTCATAAGTAAGTATACCTAATTATGAAATATATTACTAAAAATAAAAATAAGAATAAAATATGTCTACCATTTAAAAAAAACAAGATCCCAAAATTGCACTTTGAATACAAGTTTAAAAGTATATTGAGAGATGCATAAATGTATGAAGAATTGAAAGAGTTTGAATTAATTAAATAGGAGTATTATGTTAACTGTGTATGTAATTAAAACAAGTGTAAATATTAGTTTCCACACTAATTGTTTTATGAGCTAACTAAAGAAATAAATAATAAAAAATATGCTTAAACAAGCAGCATACATATAAGCTGAATAAAGAAAGGTTAATCTTATTCAAAATACGTTCACTGATTAAAAAAGCTGCCAGAGCAACTCAGTTTGATAAACAAGTAGCTTTATTTTAATTTTAATTCTTTTTTTGCTGGTACTTACACATTAAGGAATATGAATTTTTCCTCATTGACTCTTACACATGCTTAACTCTCCTCATAGAGAAATGATATTGCAGGTACAAGTTTAATGTTAACTCCATACTTTTCCAACACCCCTCACAATTTCATTATATCTACTTTCTAGTTTTTCGCAAATCAAAAAATGCGCGGAATAGTTTTTGACTTTATGCCAAAAACTACTCCGTTCATAAAGTCTTTATTCAACAAAATATACACATTTTTACAATATTAATACATTAAAAAGACAACAAAATACTAAAATATATGTTGTCCCTATAAACTATTCAATAATAGTTGGTCATCGGGTGCTCAGACATTAGTTTTAATTGATAATCAAATAAAAAGAGTACAGACACAGACACTGTATACATATAAAATAATAAACATAAAAAATAGTTTTTTTTTTAAGTAAGAAAATAGAGTAAAATAAAACAATTAAAATTAAAGAATAGCAATGTATTTGAAAATATTTTAAATACAGGAAAAAAATTAAACACACATATAAATAGTGCGTGCTCAAAAATGTAATCAAAACTAAATAAAAAATAAAACAAAGTAAATCGAAAATTTAAATTCATATTTATAGAAAAAATAAAAATAATAAGAAAATTAAAAGTACCCATATAAAATTAAGACTTGAAAAATGTAAATAAAATAAGAAAAACTTTAAAAAAGGTTAACCTAAGAAAATAACAAAAATGTTTTCAATGAGAGATAAAAAAATAATATTTTACATAAATAATAAATCAGTTTAGGAAAGTTCTGTCTCCTAACCACTTACGTAATAAAGCATAATTTTATTTTTACAATTAGCAGCCGTAGCGCAAAAACTTGATCCGTGCATCCACGTCTACTCACAAAGCCTCCTTGCACGTCCCACACATTATCTTTCGTCACATTTCTTACTCTCTCAATCATAATTTTCTCATACGGTTTACCAACTGAACTCAGAAGGCTGATTGCCCAATATTTTTCACACTTCGCATGAGATCCCCTTCCCTTATATAAAGGCATGACAACCGCCCTCCTTCATTCCAAAGGCGTGTCATTCCCCTAGGTGGAGATTGAAAAGTCTGTGCAGCCATGTGTCCACGATCTAGCCACTACTCTTCAGATATTAGACAGCGACCTTATCATACCCAACGGATTTACCATTCTTCGTACTTTTCAGCGCACTCTTTATTTCTACCATGTTTATCTCATATGCAGTATCATTAATCGTATATTCCCATAACCAAATATATCATTTCACATTTTACTATTATTTTTTTAAAAAGGAGTGTGTGCTACAGTAATTGGATATGCTACAGAAATTAAACATTCTAAATTTAATGGTCAAAATTAAATAAATACAATACGTTAGTTTTCAGAAAAAACACAAAAAAATGTATTTTTCATAGTGTCAGGTTCATACTTTTACTTATTTTTGACCGTTAGAATTAGAGGGTCCAATTATTACAGCTTGTTTAATTACTATAGTATCCACCCTACATTAGAGAAAGGAATATAAAAGTCTAGGCATCCACATTCATCATTTCGCCGATATTTAAACATCTGATTTCCTTCAATTCTTTCAGTTGTTAACGCTTGTGAAGTTTAAGAGCTAAAACTTTTATTGTTATGGGTGAGATTCATATGATAAAATTATTTCGCCTACAAACTAGGCAACAACTGAAAATGTTTTTAAATTTTTATGCTTCTTCTTGGAGCCAGCCAATGACATATCATAAGCCCCGTGGATGCCTAGACTTCTATATTTCCTTCTATAAAACGTTTTTTATCTCTGTTGTAATATTTTAATATTAACAGCCTCCTAGAGTATTGGCACTTTCATCACAAAGGTCATTTCAATAAAAAGCAATACGGATTTAAACCTCAAAAATCAACAGAAGACGCTCTAAACGCATCAGTCAAGGTCATCAAGACTGCACTGTAAGACAAGAAAATGATAGTAGCGATCTTGCTCGACATAAAAAAAGCCTTTAATAACGCTTGGTGGCCATTTTTAACATGCCAACTGAGCAGTAAGAAATGCCCTTAAAACTTTTTCTTGCTAGTGAAGAGCTAATATCAACAAAGGAAAGTTGTATTGTCACACTTCGATGCCACCCTTGCGTTCAAAGATCCTCCTGCGGACCGAGCTTCTGGAATTACATCTTGGATGATGAACTCCAGAAAGACTTGGGTCAACTGAAGGCATTTGCGGACGACCCTCTCTTGATAGCCGTGGCAGACAATACAACATAACTTGAGAGGATGACAAACAATGCGCTAAAAATATCACAACATGGGGCTCAAAAGCTAAACTACTCCAGTTCTTGTCTACAAAAATTTTGAAAAATCAAAATTATCGATTTAACACAAATTTATTCATTTTTCTAAGTTGGTGGATCAGGGGTATCTTTGTAAAATGATTCGATTATCTTTATATCAAAACTTTAATATTTTGTGTTATAAAATAATCCGGTCAATACAGCAACCAACACTTAGAAGATTCGATGGGATGAACATTCCGTACATAGCGTTTATATAATATAATGCTGTAAATATTGGAGGGTAGCCACCGTGAAATAGAAGCTTATGTAAATAATGAGAAAAGGATTCTCTAGAGTGAATCTTCCTTCGAAAAGACTTTACAGATGTGAGACAGATCGTTTTTAAAGAAACAGATTTCAAAATAAAACTAAAAGGAATAAACGACAAATTTTCTTTAGATTCCATTAATATAGTTCATTTAAAAAACATTTATTAAATTCAAAAATATTTTCCCTCTCTGATACAACAAATGTTGATCTAAATAACTCCTCAGCGAGAACATCAAACCGGTCTTCAAGCATTTGGACACACTCGAAACATTGTTCAACGCTTATCAAGTAAAAAAATTAATTAAATGATGTATTTTCTGTTTACTTACTTCGTATGTTTAATTCCCTTTTTATTAATTGACTGTTTGTTCTATTGTTTATTGTCAGCCTTGTGGTAAAGTGTTCGGTTCGTTTGCCTACCATGCAAGAGGTTTCGGGTTCGATTCCCCACATGCTGACATAAAATATATATTTTAAAATATGTTTTTACGCAAAAATATTATTTCATTGTCCATGGGCTGGCATCTGAAGCCTAAGACTGATCATCTTACTTTTATGTAACAAATCGGTGTACTTATGTGGTGCTCAATGCAACATCAGGTGTGGAAAGGGAATGATGGTGATGATATTGTGTATACCTTTCTTTAAGATAAAAAAACCATTTGTTTTACCAAGACCAATTTAACCGGGTGACGCAAACCCTCCAAAAGCTATTTTGATTAGATATGAGTTTTTATTTAAAATATTTTGAATTTGTTTGTGGTTCTTGTTTTTACTAAGTATTAAGTTCTCGAGGTTTTGAAAGTCTTCTGTTATCTGCTCGTTGGCAGTTTATGTCAGAGCTACGAAACGCCTACCTGACTTGGAGCATAGAACCCGACTTCTGACAGGAAACCCTGGAGGCTTCTTGTGAACACCATATGCTTCAACTACGGAGTGCATATGAAATAATGATTTTGTTGAATAAATGTTGCAGTCGCGGCCTTTATACTCGTCGATTCAGCATGAAATATAAATCGCACGAGACTTCACCCTTTCGGGAACAAGTTGGTAATTTGACCGTTAATCTTTAAGCGATCGCCTGCCGGAAAAGTAAGGCGGAAATCCATTGGCCTCCTCCCGCCCACAGCACTTCCCTCACCTGAATTATTCATGCCCCCCTGAGTTATCGCCCACACAACAAACCCATCTGTCAAAATCAAGCACCTTCATTTTTTTCGTTAGATCCAACACCTTTATCTTAAGTCAGGTTCCCAGAATTTTTTTTTTTTACTATTTTCTTTGCCTCTCCGGCGTAGCACTACGGCACGGTACAAAAAACGTTTTTTTTTGGTCTCAAGTTGATTAATTGTTTGTTCTTTTAAAATAATGAATCGGGTTTTGGTCCTCTGGCTAGTGTTGTGGACTTACGGATCAGAGGTCTTAGGGTCGAACCTCACTCTACTCCGACTTTAAAATACTTAATAGTTTATTTGATGTCCCGACTATTCTCCAACTAATATCTCTTAATGTTCATTCACGTAGACTCAGAAATAATGAAATTCTGTTTCTCGGTCATCATAAGACTAATTATGGTTCCCATGCGCCTCTACCCAAAATGATTAGATTTATAAATAAAAATCAAGATTTTAATTATTTTGATTGTAAATTGAGTTTTCTTACAAATAGACTGAAAAAATATTCCAAATAAATTGACTGTATATTTATAGAATGAACCTGGATTCCATAATGCCTGTCTAATGCGTTAATTTGTCTTTGCTTTGTTTTGTTGAATTGATTCTATTATATGTTAATGTATTATTATTGTTTTCCGTTATTTGATTTGCTTAAATTGGAAATTGTTCGTAAATTTGTTGAATAAATAAACTTTTTTTTCATATTCTAATACTGAGTTATTAACGGCTTTAAAAGTGCCATTTAAAAGCAAAATATTTGGGTAAATTACAAAAACCCTTCTATTTTTACTAAATAAATTAACAAAATCTATTTTTACCAAAAAAATCGTAATACAAAAACGACAAAATGACTGTATTTTTTGGATTATAAGACGCACTTTTTCCTCTGAAAATTGAATCAAAAATTGGGGTGCGTCTTATAGTCCGATGCGTCTTATCATCCGCAAAATACGATACGTACAATGATACTTCTAAAATATGAAAACTTTATCAAGTTCCGTATTAATAAGTAGACAAATATACAAATAATATTAGCCATATACGTATAAAATAAGCATAAAATACTTATCTGGGGGTTTTCAATAAAGTAAGGCTTGGCTGCGTCCTCGAACCATAATTATCAAATATATTGAATTATTTTATCTTATGTTCTCGCCCCAAAGATGCATAAATTTAAGAGTACGTAGACTTGACGTTATTTTATCAAAATAATATTAATGACATTCTGGAAATTGCCAAAAGACTGCAGGAAAACTCCGCTCATCGGGGTCTTCAAATCCATATTTAAATGACCCTGATCACGGTTAAAAAATTTTCTTCTGACCCTGATCACCTTTCTTCAAACATATTATATAAGAAATCAAACACTGATTCACTTCTACTGACTAACTTCACAAACATTAACAGATAAAAGAATTGAAGGAATATAGATGTTCAAATATAGGCAGAATGGTGAATGTTACACAGTGTGTAAAGTGACCACTTAAACCAGCCATTGACAGGTCATAAGCCCTGTAGATGCCTAGAGTTCTATATTACCTTTTCTTAAATGTTCTTCATCTCTGTTGTAATATGTTAATATATACAGCTCCCCAGGGAGTTAAATCCAGTCCTTGTCTACAAAAAATTGGACAAACTCAAAATATTGTTAATAAGTTTAAATATGGATTTCTACAAAATAAACACCGAATCAATAAATACCTGTTTTTAATATGATAGGAAAAGGATTGAGGAATTTGAAAGCCTTAAATACTTTGAAGTACACATAACTGGGAATGGTGGCATACACAAAAAGTTTGCAACCTGCCAACGGATTGCTGAAGGAACTTTTAACATGATGCATGCTTTTTAAAGATCTAGTGTATATTCGGTATAAAGAAAATGCCAATTCCTCAACTTTTGAATTATGCCAGTTATCCTTTTTGGGTGCGATTCTTGGTACCTTACTAAATCTCACAACATTCAGCTGAGTTTTGAGAGTGAGTACCTGAGAAAAATAAAAGGTATAAATTGGTCTGTTTTTAATGGTAACATTGATGTCCAAGGACAAACGCTGCAGCTTTTTATAACTAGCGTATTAAGGGTATGGCGGTCAGCCTGGCTTGGACACGCAAATGCCTAAGGAGAGCCTTTACAAACAGAAAGCTTAATGAGAAAACACAATAAAAAATGTTTTATCAGTTTCTTCAACACTTTAACCTATTGAATTTTATTGAAACGTGTAAGAGCTGCAACCTTTATTGATATGGGTGATTTTAATTTGGCTAAATAAAGAGATTAATTTCTGAAACAATATCCAGTTACTTATCATAAAGATACACATAAAACAAAATATATCAGCCAGTAATCTTTATAATTGTCCATGGCACGCGATTAACAAGAATCACAAGAGATAATGAACATAATGTTCGTTATTCCAATCATCAGATGTATGAATGTGGAAGAGGCTAGGGTTGTATGCCAGGATAGACGTGTGTGGCGGTCCATTCTCTCTGCCTACCCCTACGGGGAAATGGCGTGATGGTAGTAGTAGTAGTAGTACAAGAGATAAAAAAAATGATTATTATTATATATTATAATAATTTATTTTATTATTATTATAATAATTATTATACAACACATACAACTATTGAGACAAAAATACAAAGTTTTGTCATGTTGAGTGTGGTGTGTTTGTTTTGGTGACACCCTGTTGTTCTAGCAATTTGTACGTTTGACATATCTCACTGGGTTATGCAGCCAGCCAGATCAAAATTTATTCGCACGAGTGGTCATTATTCATAATTCTCAAATAATTATATTTAACATAAACACGAGTCATTGACATTCACATTTGAAATTCACGTGATCCATACCCGACCCAAGACTAACCTTTTTTATTTTCTCAAAACGAGGAAAAAAAAACAAGTTTATTTGTTGTTAGTAAACATTGTTTTTATATAAATGAGCAAATTTATTCATCGTTTATGTGTGATGCGTTTGTGTTAAGCGTTTACATAAGTTGTGTCCGTCCGACAGACTTGGTGATGAAAAAGATTGGCGTCCCTCTCCAAGAGGCCTCCAGAAGTGCTGAAGGCAGAAACGGATGGAGGCGGATCGTAACTACGTACTTCCCTCCTGTCTACGACCATGACTGGTTTGCTAAAAGCAAACTACTAAAAAGAAAATAAGGTATTTAACAAACCTATCGATTAATCAAATTTCTTCCCAATTTGACGTAAATTATATCGTTTTTATTCAAGAAAAAAAATTGAAATGGCGATGTTGAAAGAAGATGAAAAATTTACAAATTACAACAGGGATGGAGAATACCTTAAATAAGGGAATATGGAAGTCAGGGCATTTACAGGGCTTATGACCTGTCATTGGCTGGTTTAAGTGGCCACTTTACACACTGTGTAACATTCACCATTTTGCCTATGTTTGAACATCCATATTTCTTCAATTATTCCATGTGTTGATTTTAGTGAAGTAGTTATTTTAGTTGTGTAAAGTTGTGTGGCCACTTAAACCAGCCAATGACAGGTCAAAAGCCCTGTAAATGCCCTGACTTCCATATTCCCTTATTTAAGGTATTCTCCATCCCTGTTGTAATTTGTAAATCCTAATGACCCCCGAGGGGGTGAAATCCAGTCTTTTGTCTATGAACAGTTGGACAAACTCAAATATTGTAAAGATGAAAAATGTTTTTGTTTTTTTTTGGGAAAAGAAATATTTGCGTTCTAATAATTTACCCAAATATTTCATTTTTAGGGCCATTTTCAACGAGTTGTAAATAACTCACTATTAGAAAATGGAAATAAAGTTGGAGTAGAGTGGGATTTGAACCACGGACCATCGGTCCGTGAGTCCGAAACACTAGTCACAGGACCACAACCCGATTTAACATTGTAACAGAAAAACAATTTTTTTCGGAATTTGAATTGGCTCAAGTTGTTTTTTTTCGACCCTTGTTGAAGTAAACAAAAACATCCGTAAGATAAACATGCAAAATGTCTACACAACATATTTTTTACGATGACATCATCGAAAAATTCATAAATAATCACATATTTATATGGTGCTCCTTTTGTTTCAGCCAAAGATAAGTGATCTTTTGTGAGAAAAAAATGGAATAACAAATTGTTTTGACCTTAACTCTTAAAATACTGTGGTAAATAATATGGGTGCGCTCGGTGGTGTAACATTGTGTTACTACTAGTAAAAGACGGAATATTCTAAAGTTTAGACATTTGAAAAAAAAGCATAGGGATATACTGTTTTATAACTCCTTTTCCATAAATTATGCAAATTAACTCTTGATTTAGTCCTGTTATAGCAAAATAAATCAAAAATTATAAATACGCCGCTCATATTACGAGCGTGCGTCTCCCATCACTGTCATCAACTGACTGAATCTGTTTTAAACAACACATGCCATAGCGTCTCTGTCTTACTTCTTATGAGTTTTATTTTCGCGCTCTTTCTCATACACATGTATTGCTTAATTAGCGGACATATATTCTTCACGTAGCAAGAAAAAATATTTTTTGTTTTAACACCCAACATAGATTTTTAATTTTTACTTTTCAAATCCGGTGTGTAAATGTATATTTGAAGATTACAAAAAGTACGACTATAAAAAAAATAAAAAATTAAGAGGCATATATCAAGTCTTGTATCACATGTCGACCTGTGTGACATCAAAGCCACACAAGATTTAAGGAAAGCTGTGATAAAATTTTAAATTTATAATTTATTCTTTAATTTACAAAAAACCCGTATGCAGTGGATTGTAAACCAGAAGCGCAATGATCTGTTAACTATACTGTCACGTAAATGTAGAATTTGACACCGAGGAATATTATAAACTGCAATACCTGCCCAATCATAAATTAGGTTTTACAGATTTTGAAATTAATTCATTGTTAATTTATTTATCTTAAATAAACAAACAGTCGACAATGAAATAATAACATTTTTTTAAAATACAGTTTAAAGACAGATCAGCAAAGTTTCTAAATAAAAATCAAACATATTATTAAATTATGTTACAACAAAAGTATGTATTTATGTGTATTTGTATGAAAGTAAGTGTCGATGTGTATTTATGTGTATTAGTGTGGGAGTAAGTGTTGAGGTGTGTATATACTCTGCTAAATATAAATATAAATATACTATGCTAAAATGAAGTACCTACGTAGATAAAATTGAAGTTATAAAAAGTTACCTATTTATTTTAAGAAATAAATTGTTGTCAGTATTTTTGTCATTTTTTCCAATCTTGAAGCCTTTTACGCCACAAAAGATTGAATGCAGGATTTTTTTAGTATTTTCCGTTAAAAATTATGCCAGTTTTTAAGCCTCTTTAAATACGATTTTGTCGGCCTCGTGGTAAAGTGATCAGCGCGTTTGCTTACCATGCAAGAGGTCTCGGGATAGATTCCCGATATAATTGACATGAAATATTTATTTAAAAATGTGTTTTACGCAAGAATATTTCATGGACCCTGGAGTGCCACCCGAAGCGTAAGGAATGATCACCTTTATGTAACAAAAATGAGCAAGGTACGCTGCGGTTAGTTTATAACGCAGTGACCTATGCACTATTTGGTGCAGAAAGATGGAATGATGATGATGACGATTAGATCCGTTTTCGACCGGCCCTGGCTTTATTGTAGACTTTTATATTCCCTCTTCTAAAATGTTCATCATCTCATTTTTAATATATAACAACTTGGTTAAAATTCAAAATAAAGTGATGCCAAAAAGTAAATGGTTATTTTGAATTTTTATGCGTTAATTATTAAAAATACATATTTTTATTATAATAATAAAAATACGTATATAGTATTATTCCACTTTTATTTTTAAATTTTTACTAGTGACCAAGTTTCGTCGTGACCGACATCGTCAGACTGGATGTTGGTCATGTTAGTCACGATGAAACCCGGTCACTGGTAAATATTTATTAATAAAAGTGGAATAAAACTATGAACGTATTTTATTATTATAATGAAAATGCAGTTCCACCAAAAAATGTAAAATAAAAAAAATAAAAAACTCAATTCAAACATTTTTATTTTATGTTAAAAAGTAATCCCTAGTAGGAGATGACACGTGCTAAAGCAGACTGACATATTTGTTTATTTACATATTTCGATATAAATACACATACACGTGTGCATCCTTATAAATATACATACACATGCACACATACATTCGCATGCTCACATACACTCACATATATACATGCATATATACTCTATATATACAAAATAATAAATTGTAGACCATGGTCAAACAAAAAAAGTGTTGGAAGGCTACAGAAAAGCAAGGTCGACGACATTGCCATAGCCGGTAAAACATGGATGATGAAAGCGGGTGGTAGGAAGGAATGGAGACAATATGTGCTTTTTTTGGGTGATACCGTGTGTGTTAGATTTGTTCCAATGTTTCGGCTACCATTGCAGGAGCCATCTTCAGGGTAAACTGAGAGTTTTGTTAAAAAGAGTTTACGCTGAAGATGGCTCTTGCAATGGTAGCCGAAACGTCGGAACAAATCCAACACACGCGGTATCAACCAAAAAAGAAACAAATTGATAACAGTGACCGTGAAAACCTTCGCATCTATTTAGGAGTGGAAACGTTTGGAAGAGACCTTTATCCAGCAGCGGACAGAACAAGACTGAAGAAGAAGAAGAAGAAGACAAACATGTTGTATATAAACATACAAATTAACAATAAATTAACTAATTATTTAAGTTATTCCATTTTCTTCGAACTTTTATGGTTTTTGTTTAGAAATATGTATGAGTACAAATTTATCCAAATACCCTTTGTATACTCATAATAATTATGTAAATAATCCATATATTTTTTGACTACTTTCTTTACTCACCACACTTTTTACTACCGAAATAAAATATTGTTTTATTTTTAAAGACTAAAACGGGACGTGTTTTAAGTGCCAGTGTTTATTTTTAAGACCGGATACTTTGTTCCAGTTGTGGATAAGAATTTGTTTGTTTTATTAGTCTTGGCTGCCCGCAAAAGAAACTCCTTGAAATATCTCCTTTCATTTAATACTCTAAGTTGTGAATTTTCAGATAAGCTCTACACAAAAAATACAAAATGACTATAGTTTTAACTAAGCAAACTTTTCTTCGTTTAATTTTCTACAAAAAAACACTAAAGAAAAGTTAATTTTTATTATCATAATAAATACAAAAACATGCTACGTCATCTACTAAACCTGTTTTTTTTCAATAAAAACATAAAGTATTAAAAAATATTTTTCTCAATAAACTGTTAACCCTACAATGGCCAATGTATATGATTTACGTACCGAAAATCGATTAATAAAAGTTATTTCAAACAGATCTATCACTTGGTGACTAGTTTATTATATTGTTTGCATACAAACCATTATAATTTATTTTTAAAAGTCGCCACCAGGGTAAAATTTTGATAATATTTGATACAAAAAGTCAGTTGCACATATACTGTCGAAAATGTTATTTGGCTAAAGTTCAAAGGGTGATTTCTTTGTTTTTTTTTAATATTTTAAGTTTGTTTCCGCAACTTTTATTATTATGTAAAAATATGTTCATAAAAATCGTTATTTCTTGTTTCCCTTAAATTCTTGTATTTTTTAGAGTTTTATTGCCCCATGTTGCATGTTGTCCACTTAAACTAAAATATTGTATTAAAAAAAAAATATTGATTTAAAATTATTTTTTTTAGTATTTGCATAAAAAAAATACACATAAAAACATGTTTTTAGTTAAAATTAGAAAAATTGGGCATTGAAGGGTTGAAAAATATTTTTTCATCGGGTGCTCAGACATTATTTTTCATTAAGATTCAAACAAATGAGTACACGCATCATATTGTAAATACGAGTATAGAAAATAATAAACATATTAACCAATGGTAGTAAATAACCACTTACCGACTCTTGTAGTCTACCGGTTTCGAGACGTACTTTTTAAATATAAATAATAATGAACATATATTCATTTTGTTTTTGATGCTTTGAAAAAATAAAAAAAAATATTAAAAAGAAAGAAAGCAAAAAAATTTCAACAAAACCAAATATAATGGTCTAAAATATTTTTCAAAAAGTAAAGAAATACCGACAGAAAATATAAAAACATTGAAGAATAACCATTTACTTAAATATATTTAAAATCAAATGATGCAGAAGACATTGCCCATTGTCAGTTGTGCATGGACTACTGCATTAGTAATGCTCATTACGTTGAACCTTGGTTATGTTTATACTTCTTCTTTACGTGTATGGATAGGCACTTTCAAAAGGACTTTTGTATTGGCTCTACGTACAATATTTACAGGATAAAATGCTGTCTAGCTGGCTACTCCCCGTGCTATGATCCAATATTCAATTTCTGAATGGCACAATGCAAATTATGGCATATCAGTCGTGGTCACTAGGGTGAGCCGATATATTTTTTTCCTAATTTTGAAATGAAAGAGGTCTTAAAAGTTGCTTAATGGATTACTCGGAATTCAAAATATCAAAACAATTTATTTAATACTACTTTTGGCCCTCAATCAGAGTTTCCAGTTATCGAAAAAGTCATTTTTTGCGCTTAACTGGCTGTCATTTTGTATTTGAGTAAAAAAATCAGTCCAAATAAATTTTATAATATGCATAAAATCTTATGAAAGAAACATCTACAGGCGTTAGTTGCATTTTGTTTAGCATGTAATGGGTAGCATTGTTTTAAAGAGCCATTGTTTTCGTCCATATTAGACCGGCGCTCAACGGAATCAGTCCCGCGGAGTGTTAACTTTTTGCATTTCGGTTGCTTCAAAACATGTTTGAATTTGAAATGTGGTTTATTTATATCTTTATAAACAAAAAAAAATATTTTATCGATATAAAAAATTAACAAAATATTCAGCCAGCTATAAAATTAAAACCCCGGTTGAAAGCCAAAAGTAGTATTGAATTTTTTTTTAATTAATGTTATAGAACATGCAACATTTTAGATATCTTTTACTTTGATGTCTAAAAAAATAAAAAACTTCATAAATCTTTGGCAAGAGGGAAGCACGTCGTTAGGATCCGCCTCTATACGCTTCTGTTCTCAGCCCTTCCGGGAGCCTCCTGAAGAGAGATCCTGTCGCATCTGTCACCAAGTTCTGTCTGTCTTGCAGGACTTCTTCCGCGAGATCAAGTTCCAACTACTATTCCTTGTATCACCAATGTTTGCATGTTATCTTCATCGTAACGTGGCCAAAGTACCCGAAAACACGGATTTGCACATTATTATTCTTCTTAAAAGATATATTAGTTTCTTTTTATTCATTTTTTTAATTAAATGTGTTCATTTCAACTTAAGAAGGAATTAATTTACAAACTAAAGTATTGTAATATTGTGAGTTTGTCGAAACTTTTGTAGACAACGACTGAATTCAACTCCCTGGGAAGCTGTTAATAATAACATATTTCAACGAAGATAAAAAACATTTTAGAGAAGATAATATAGAAGTCTAGGCATCTACAGGGCTCATGACCTGTCATCGGCTGGTTTAAGTAGCCACTTTACACACCGTGTAACATTCACTATTCTGGCCATATTTGAAAATCTGTATTCCTTCAATTGTTTCATCTGTTGATGTTTGTGAGTGTGTTCCCCAGGGTTGAATCCACTCCTTGTCTACAAAAATTGGACAAACTCAAAATATTGTTGATAAATCCACCTGGTCCATGAAGAAGTATAGAAATTGTAAAAATAAAATTTTCAGGCGTTGCCTAATATGTAGGTAAAATAATTCAATTACACGAATCTCACCGCATAAATAAAGGTTTCAGCTATTTAACTTCATAAACATCAACAAATGAACGAGCTGAAGGGATATAGATGTTCAAATATGTACAGAATGGTGAATGTTACACTGTGTGTAAAGTGGCCACTTAAACCAGCCAATGACAGGTTATAAGCCCCGTGGATGCCTAGACTTCTATATTACCTTCTCTTATATGTTCTTCATCTCTTTTGTAATAAACAAATATTGTTTACCATCCACAAAAATAATTGCAAGTTTGTCCTGCACATTTGTTGTCATGAAGTTTGAGGTTAAAATCAGATTGCTGTTGACCTTGTTTTTAATGTCTGGTGATTAAAAATTTTGCGATGATTTTACATTTTTTATGTTTTTACCAAATTTCTAGAATGCGGCGTGTGTGCCAGAAATTGTTTTTATTTTTATTCGTGAAATGATACAAAATGTTTTCTATCAGAATATTTATCAATTTAGATACTGTTGGCACTGTCAACGGATATCTAGAAATATGACATGTAAATAAATCAAAATCCACTCATAAATTACGCAAAATGCGGAACTTTTCCTCAAGTTGTAATTTGGTTTATTACTTTCTTTATTGAGGCATAAAAATAATCATCTTTACAAGCTCAAGAGTGATTGTCCCATAAGGAATTATTTTATGTAATAATAAAATGTCATGTACATCATAAAGTCTATTCACAAGTATTTGTAGTATTACCTACATATTTGTTTATTAAAATATACAGGGTGTTCTTTAAACCCTGTCACATCTGAAACCACGATGATCAGTATGAGCAGGAAGACATATTGACACATTAAAATACATTTTTAGAACGAATAAAATTTAAAAAAAAAAAATTAAAAAAAAACAAAGTTTAAATATGTCAATATGTCTTCTTGCCCATACTGATCGTCGTGGTATCACATGTGACAGGGTTTAAAGAACATCCTGTGTATAAAACGTGTCGATATTTTGTTCACGGGTACAATACATACATTTTATAGGAAAATAAAGTTTCCAGTTGAATGGAACAATGCAAGAAAGTTTTTTTCTTAATTGGATTACCTCTTTGTACTTTATATTTCATAACTTATTTACATATCCCCTCGTTTTCTACTCTAAAATAAAGGCTAAGTGGGTTATTTATATTCAAAACTAATACTTTTCAAGAAAATTATTTTGAAATTTTTATTCATTCATCATTTTCCATAGATAATAAAAATAATGTGACCTCATTGGGATTACCCGTGCCGAGAGGCACTAACCAATATACATTTTTTTATATTTTTACACGTAAAATATACAAAGAAAGATTATAAACAAAATGTTCTGACAGGTTCAAACACTACATTTTTATGTTTTTATTTAATTTCTGCAAACCTCTGTAATTTTTATTATAAAACGCACAATAAAAAAACAAAAACATAACATGAAAAAAAATCTTTTTAATTTTTAACACTATTTACAATATTTATCCCTGGACACCTAACGTTCGTACGTACCCCATTAAACCTATCCATTCGTCGATTCAACGCACAATTTTAGAGGTGGATATTTCTAATTAAAAACATATGTTTTTGTTATGTTTATTAGAAACGTATATAAAGCAAAGGTTTCATTGATAAATAAATTTAGTTCTTATAAATTAAGTCGTTAAAATGCACTAATTTTTAGAACTTTTAGAACACGACTTTATGTGTAGAAACTGATTGAAAAAAAAAACGTAAAATTGCATTATTTTCTTAAGAAAACTAAATAAATTTACTTAAAAAAAATATTACGTCTAATTTTAAGAAGCGCAAGTTACGCAAAAATCCACTTTATCTTTATAACAACAAATTGCGGTGTTACATTTTGATGGGTCAGTTTTTATAGGAACAAAACCCAAAATTTTGCTAGTTTTCTTATTATTGGTACTTCTGTAGGTTTAAGATTATGCTGCACGTTGACTGTCTATCGCTTTGACTTCCATATTTCTTTATAACTAGTTAATCATTTTTTTATATGCGTTGGCACTGTGTGAATTTCAAGTTGAATTTCGAGCCATTGTTCTAAAAAATGCAAAAGGAAATGTTTTTTCTTCTTCTCATAGCTGATTGGTCATGTATTGGTCAAATATAAGGAATAAATTCTACTCTTACTGCACGAGCTAGTCCTCTGGCAACTCGTACATTATTTATTGCAGCAGCTCTGCCTGAAGTACGCCTTTTACTCATGACCCAAACATGTCGGTTCCGACTGTGGATATTACTTTGTAACAAAGTCAAGATACTTGAATTATCGGAGAAGTCTTCCAATAGAATAGGTTGTGATTATAGATCCAATAAAAAATCCAGTGAACTAGATGAGAATTGTCCTTGATCATTCAGTTGATTATCCTTGCTGTCGGACGGGTCGCGGTCGTCTTGAATATCACTATCCTCATCATCAATCACTACATTGTCGTCTTGTTTGCCGTTCCTCTAACTCACTGATGTCATTATCTTTTAATAAAAAACGCGTGATGTCACCATCAGGCGTAGCAAAAAAAAAAATTAAAGTATTATGACTTGTCATAAATAAATATACACAAACCCTAACCATTCGTCGAAACGACGAGTAGGTTTGCAATTTCCTGAAAAATTGTGTATCTACCCGTTAGACATAATTGTCTCCCGAAAGACAATGGAAAGCACTTGAATAGTTGACAAGAAACAACACGATTATCGGCATGCGGGAGAAAAAGATACAGTGTATTAGCCATCGCGTATTTGTCGATTCGACAAAGGTAAGGTTTTTAGGGTTAAATAAATACTGGTACTTAAAATATGCATATTTTATTCCAGTTTATTTTATCAAGTGTTCTGCAAAGGGCGTTTGGGTACCTAGTCAATTGTCTCTGATTTAATTTTCGGCAAGGTATTTTTAAACTGCAATACTCAAAACCACGTTATTTACAGTTCTTTTCTTGACTTTAAGTAAAAAATCAAGATGTGCCCCGATTAGAGTGCCTTTTCAGTTTTTTTTGCATCATTAAAGTCGTAAAAAAGAATGATAATGACACTGTGTTATCAAAATTTGCTACAGCAGAGAGAGAAAAAATTTTGAAAGAGCTATTTAGAAGCGTAGGCATTTACAGGGCTTATGACCTATCATTAACTGGTTTCAGTGGCCATTTTATACACGGTGTAATATTTACCATTCGGCTTACGCTTAAACATTCACATTTTCTCGTTCATCTGTGGGAAGTAAAAGATATTTAGATTTAGGGTAATAATGCCCTATGCACGTTCAGTTGCTGATAGGGTTGAGATGGTGATGATGACGATCATTTATATAAATATAATAAAAAAATATGAATGTGTCGTAAATATAAAGTTTACCATTTGTTTGAGTTTTGATATTCTTCAAAGCCTCTCAATGCATTAATTCTAACAACCCCATTTCTCACACGATCAACTAACGACATCCTTATTGAATGCTTTTCCACAGCATTTAACATGATTTCATCCTTCCGTAGTCGTTTTTAAGCTTCACTGCTGTACATATATAATATAGACATAGGCAGATTACATAATATATAATATTATAAAGATATAAAGCTTGCCTATGCTTAGACTCCGCGAAACGAAGGGTGCTTAAGAATAAATCACCATGCAAATTTCGAAACAAAAAAAGCGAAAAAAAAATTAATTTTAGACGTAAACAATGACGTTATATTTCAAACGATATTACTAAAAACGAAAAAAAAAACAAACCAACAAACTTTCATGCCGTTTCTCCGTAGATGTGAGCAGATATTAAAAAACGTCATATCAGACCTCGCATCCTTTTAATTCAATTTACATACCCATTTCCATTATTCTGACTTCTAAAATCCACGTATCTGACCATTCGTTCTTCACATCCAAACTAATGCACCACTCCTTGATTTCATCGATCGCGCCTGACTCAATTTAAAAAATGTTTTCAATTACGCTTCACGCTTCATCAATTATAAGCTATTTATTCATATTAAATTTTAAAATCATGACTTTTTAATGAATCCAATTGATTTGCAAAGTTTATCCATTCTTATGGATTCTTCGCAAACTGAGTGATATAATGTTTCTTTTAAGATATTAAATTCGAATTTTTAGTCAAACACATTATTTATTATTATATTATTATTAGAAGCCTTAAGGTGAATACAGCCTTAAATTTTTTTCGTGCAGTTGATTAATAATCGAATATCTTTTCAATATAAACAATTTTTTGATGTTCCATGGCAATGCTCATTCAAACCCATTTCATTGTTAATCACCTTTTCTCCCCTCTAATTTTTTCCACTTAAACTTCCACGAAATAAAAAAAAACTTTTATTGCTAGCTACTTACACTGTGAGCGACTAATAGCTTGTTGGTTTTATATTTTTGTGCATTTAGTTTGATTTACACGTTCATGTTAGTGTTGTCTTAACAAAGAGACAGGTCCATCTTCAAACCAGCAGACGTAGTTAAATCAGTAGGTGGTTATATATCATTATTTAAGCCTTAAAATATTACAAAAGACAAGAAGAACATTTTAAAGAAGGTAATATAGAAGTCTAGGCATCTACAGGGCTGATGATTTGTAATTGGCTGGTTTAAGTGGCCACTTTACACAACATCTTTATTCCTTCAATTCTTTCATCTGTTGATGTTTGTTAAGATAAAGAGCTAAAACCTATATTTATGCGGGTGAGATTCATCTAATTGATTATTTCGCTTACATACTAGGCAACGCCTGAAAATTTTATTTTTTCAATTTCTATACTTCTTTATGGACCAGGTGGATTTTTCAATAATATTTTGTCTAGGCATTCACAGGAGAGACTTTTATATTACCTTCTCTAAAATGTTATTCATCTCCGTTGTAATATGTTTATGTTAAAAACTCCCCAGGGAGTTGAATCCATTTCTTGTCTACAAAAATTTGGACAAACCTAAAATATTGTTGATTATTTTAGCCTTTTTGCTATTTATATTTTTATTTATATGTATGACACCTTACCAAAGCTCAAAACACCAAACTTCTGAGTTTTGAGAGCAAGTGCTAAGAATAATGTTAGGTATAAGGTGGTTTGATTTTATAACTGACATTGAGGTCCGAGAACGGACCCAGCAGCCTCCTATAGCGAGCGTCTTGAAGATGCGGCGGTGGACCTGGCATGGACACGTGCTGCGCATGCCTCAGGAGGAACTTAACCCAAGTGTCCTCTTCTTTAAACCTGCGGGCTCACCCCATCCTGTAAGGCCGTTGACGACGATCTTTCGACTTTATTCGGAGGAACTAAAGGGCGCTGGATTGACGTGGGAAGAGGCAAACATGCTGGCTGGCAATAGGGTCTTCTGGAGGAACTGGTGATGTCCACATGCTCTACTTAAGAGCAGATGTGGAAAAGAAGTAGAAGAAGATGTATAAGGATTTCAGAGGGTATTTTAGTGAATATGGGTTGATTTTATCAGGATATTTGGCGATATAAAAGTCCTGAGTATATAATCTGAGCGTTAACAGGGATCAAAGGTGCCGGATTATTATTCTCGTATGTAAGAAACGTAGATTCTAGAATCGCAAAGATGTATCTCCGTATTAGATAAATTAATATTCAGGTTGCCTTACCGCTATCCTTTGAGCAGGTTTAATCTCACAGACGTTGTGCGTATTATAACTATGTTTAACCCACTCAATGCCTCAACAAGTCAAGTTTTAAAATGATTATATTAAAATAAATGTTTTTAGTTTATTAAATTTATTCGAGAGTTTAGTACCTTTTAATCAACCTCATTGCCATTTCTAAGTAACCTTTCATCACACGATGTAACCAAAATACTCGACAATCAAAATTCAATTTTCGTAGACTAGCCTTTTTAAATTGTCTAAAATGCTTAAACCTTAGAGTATTCTCAATCAAACTCATTAAATCGAATCGATTACCCGTAAATATATAAATTTTAAAATCATTTTTTTTTAACACTTTACATATAAAGCATATCCAGAAAATAAGAGTACTGATTGACTCTCTGTTAGATATTTTTTTCTCCAAAAGTTGGCAGGACTGATTGGTAGGAGGGAGTTTTTTGAACACAATGAGCACCAGCAACTCTTGTTAGTACCAAAACTTGCCGTGTAGTGTTTGTTTTTGTGAAAAATGTCAATAAAAAATCCCGTCAAACGCGAGGAGCAAATTGAATCGGGTTGCTAGCACTCGCGAGTTCCTTGAGCGATTTGAATTGAAAGGTGATCTGAGATGAAATCTGAGCTCCATTGTGACTGGTGATGAAACATGCGTGGCTTATTACACCTTGAGACAAAAAAACAGTGACGGCACACTTGTTTCCCACCTGTCAAAAAATTAAAAGCCTCGTTTTCGGGAAAAAAAATCATGACATCCGCGTTTCGGGACCAAAAAGGGATGATTTTAAATGATTTTTTGCCTCAAGGGGAGATGACTACTGTAGCACAATATTGTGAAACCCTACAAAAGCTCAAAAGAACAATTTTAAACAATTGAAGAAGAATGTTGACAAATAGAGTGTGTTTGTTGCAGGACAACGCCCGCCCACACACGGTTAACGCTATCAAGGTGCGTTTGAACTCGTTTGGTTGGGATATTTTGAACCACCTTGCATACCTAGCACCTTCAAATTTTCAATTTTTCACCTTTTTGAAGACTTACATGGGAAGGAAAAAATTCTAACCAATGAGGAGGTGAAACAAGAGGTCTTGAAATGGACGAAGGAGATGGCGGCAGAGTTCTATGAAGAGGGTATCAAAAAACTTGTGCCACGACTAACAACCTGCAAAGAACGGGAAAGCGAAAACGTTGAAAAATTAGTAATATATGTACTGTATAATATACAAACTATGAACTGTATTTTTTTTTAATGTATTTTATTTTAAATACAAAAACTGAGTTATCTTACTTTCTGGAAATGCCTCGGACATATACGGTTTACATACATATACGTAAGGGTGGGCAGTGGGCATATTGCCTTATTGCAATTTCTTCCTACCTACCCACATTGTTTACTTTGAGAAAAAACGTGGTATTTGGACGTTGTGTAGATAAAGATTAATATTATTTACTATCAGGCATAGAAGAAAAATTCACAGTATTTTAAATAATTCCATTACGCCTGTTTATCTGAAAGAACTCTTTCAACCTCTGCCACAGCAAAGTCTAGCTTTTTGTTCTTGTAACGAAAGAATCTTTTCAATACTTAATTATCACGCTAATTTTCTCAGTAATAGCTACTCAGTTGTGTAGTAAAATTCATCCGTCAGAGATACGTCAGAGACACCTCATTTTATTCACATTTAAATCACGATTAAAATGTTACTCCGAGTATTTGAGTTTTTCCTCTATCCGTCTTCTTTTATTCCAATTTTACTCCTTCCTCTCATCATAACTAATTGTTGATATTTAGTTAATTTCTGTAAACATATTTTTTTTCACATATATCCTTAATTTCACACTTGTAACGTTATAATTTACCTACAATATACTCATATACCACAAATTTTCTCAAAATAAACGGTTTTCTTAGTAGGAAGAAATTGCGGTATGGCAATATGCCCGCCCTTGTGCATACGTCTATAAAATTTGTAAGTTTTTTTGTTTTTGTTTTTTTGCATATTCCTTTTTGAAAAGAAAATTGAATAAATATCTACATTATACGATAAATAGAGAAGGGGCAAAGAGGGAAGGAAAGAAGAAGGAGTAAGTTAGGAGGTGATGTAATTGTCATTAATTTTAATAGTTTATCCTTCGACGATTGACGAGTTCTGGTCAAATTTTGGTTAAATTATCAAATATGTTAACCATTTATTAGACACATATTTTGTGTCGATTTACTGTATTTTGCGGACGATAAGACGCACCAAAATTATTGGTTAAATTTTCTGAGTAAAAAAGTGCGTCTAATGATCCGAAAAATATGTCACGTCTCGCAAAACCAATATTAAATCTTTGTTTTTTTATAATAAACCTATTGCATCTGAAAAAACTGAGTTGAAGACTGATCTACAAGTGTACGTTACGATGCTTTTTAACAAAAGCTTACATATTATCAACACGAAATGTAAAAAAAATGAATACCTCAACTCCGGTTGTATATGCATGAACCACCTTATTCTAGGTGTCCTATAAAGGGTTAACGTACGAAATAAAAAGTTAATTGTAAATTTTAAATCACGTACAAGGATAACACTTGAACTAGTAAGCCACTGGGTTTATACGGGTTAACCCACATTTACTCCGGTATTCGCTAATCAGATGCGTGATTCTCTGTCCGCGTACAGCGCGTCACTCAAGATCAGAAATTCCAAGTAAACTTAACGTCGGGGCTACACAGTATATTATAATACACAATAATGCCAGAATGCGGAGTATAAACCCTTACACTACAAGCGTACCACGTGTGCTTTATGTTCCTTTGGTATGCCTGTACCACGTGACCTTTTGTCAGGGTAAATAAAGGCAGGGATGGAATTAAAATACCAAACAATAATTTCTATTGATTCAAGATTTTTATTTTTACACACCCACATCATATGGAAATGTAAAGAGAGATTGTACCTCGTGAACTTATGGGTTATCAAACTTCAGCTATGTAGGTTGACCCTCAATCAAGTTTTTTTATTGAGTTTATAATGATCAAATATGCATTCTATTTAAGAATTATTTTCTCACGTTTCTACGAAAATGAAAAAGGGGAGATTTTTAATTTTTTATTTCATTTTATTATCATCATAACATATCCGCTCCCTAGTTGGAGCATGTGGTGTCCACAAAGAGCCTACAGGCATCTCTATCGACTTCTAGCTCCAGTGCGTCCTCCTAAGTCAGGTTCGCATCCCGTAGTTCTGACATAAACTGCCGACGAACGATCAGTAGCAGACATTCAAGACGTTGAGAACTTAATGTTAAGGCTCTCAGGAGGCAATTAAATTATAAACCCCAGCCAATCGTATTACACCAGCTTGATGAGAGTAGGCATCGGAGTTTGCTGCGTCCGTTCTCTTATTACTTCATTACTTTGAAAGTAAAACCATTGAACATCCAAAAATTTTGTATTCTCAAAATTTGACATTTTGCTGTTTTGGGCCTTAGAGAGGTGCCACGATTCGCATCCGTAGAGGAGAATACGTGTCATGCAGGCGTTATAATATAAAAATGGCATTTTGTTTCTACTGAGTAAATATCTGATCTACAGACAGCCTTTATACTATTAAACGTGGCGTTTGCCATTCCTAGCCACACTCCCAGTTCTTTTTTAATGCAGCCATTTTTCATAAAATAATATAACTACGTATTTCAATAAATTTAAGAAAATATTTAAAAAGAAAATCTTACTTCATTTTCAATTTTTATCGGTTATCACGAACCCATATCTTTATCAGGATATTAATTTCACTTGCATATAAATTCCGCTATAAACCTTCACCATTGTTATTGCACAAAAATATAGAACTAACGTTCCAATAGTGTAAACATATACTATTAGAATATGCACGTTAGAGTGAGAATAAGAAAATCTGTGAACAAATAATTAAATACTTGGAAGAAGAACAATAAACTTTCAAATAGTTATAATATAAAGGCAGTTATCATGAACCTGATCGTTAAAATATATCATTTAATCTATGGTGAAACTTCTTCTTTATCTTTTAAAAGATCCTAAGATATGTGATACATAAAACTAGCTGTTCTCCTGAGATAATGAAGTCCAACTGTTCCTTTATCTCTTGCGTGGTTTTCCAGGTGTACGTTGCTCAGATGGGATTTTATAGGCTGCAGTGTCCACACGATCCCTCCAGCATTTTTTTCTGGACAATGTTACAATTTCCTCTATTGCACACATATCTCTAATTTAAGTATTACCGATTTGGTATCGGGACGTTTTTCCAGTAATGGTCATTAAGAACTTTATTTCAGCAGTTTTGAGCAGCCCTTTAGTATGAACAGTGTCAGCTAGCACTTCCATAACAAACGTCATGATGGATCTTACATATGCCTTGTATATTCTGACCTAACTGTCTCTGATACCCTGACACAGCTGATTTTTTTTTGACCTGTTTTCAAACTTCAGTGTAAAAATCGCTGTGAATTGAGATTTCTACTCCCAAATATCTAAGACTCATGACGTGTTCCACTGATTTGTCAATAGTCAGCTTATTCCTTATCGGCTGTCTGGATACTGTAATACTTTTTGTTTTGCTGACTGATTTTGACATGTTTAGCCTTTTTGATAACATGTGGAATTTATACAGACTTCCTTGTAGGTCTTTTTTAGATTTGGCGATTATAGACACCGTGGATGACGTTAGACGACCAACTGTAAAATTGGCATCGTGGGTTTGATTCCTGGCCGTTGTATGAAAAAAAATGCATGAAAGATTATTTTCTCAGTTGATCTGGATGTTGTGGTGTTTTTTCATCGCCTCTTTCCATTTTCCCTCTTTTACACCAGCTGATAAACTTATTCAATAGAAGCTTAGAAGTTAATCCCTTGAAAAAAAAATAGCCGCGTCATCTGCATAGCGTGTCCTATTCATTCTTTGATTTTTTTAAAAATTCTTTATTAATTTGCAAATTTACAAACATTATATTTAAAAAAAACAGACAAAAACACCATAATATTTTTTACATATTCTACCATCAACACCATGTTCTTGTAGTGAAAATGTTTTAAATTTATTAAAGATATATTTTCAAAGCCCTGAATCAAAATAAATATGACGTCAGACAAAATTTAACGATGGTGCCAATTCGTTTGGAGGTAAGGTTGTTAACGACTTTACTGTCAACGCTGCAAGATGGAATGACGTCACGATTTAGCTTACCATGATGTATTATGAGATACGCTTGAGTGCTTATTTTGTAAGTACTACATAACATTCCAACATATTTAAATAATTATCCTTTTATAGTTTATAACTAGAAATAACTCAAAATAAAAAGTGTTTGTTTTATTTTATTTATTGGGGATATCAAAAGTAATACATGTAAAAAAATATAACAAATAAAATATACAGAGAATAAAACCAATGACAGATATCCACAGAAATACATCGAATACACGGACAATACATAATAGTGTGTTTGTGAGAGTGTAAGTGTGTGAGAGGGTGGGTGAGTGGGTGTTTTATTTCAATGAGGGTGGATATGTGTATAAATATTATTGCACTAGTGTCAAAAATATAAATATAAAATAAATATAAATATTAGTTGGAAGAAACTATGGTATGGGTGGTATTTTCAGTAAACAAATATTTCATTATCATCATTCGCTTTCCGCGCCTAAATGGGGCATAGGGCACTGCATTGGTACACCAATCGCAATGTGTATTGTTTATTTTAGTAACATGAAGATAAGATGATCAGTCTTGCGCTTCAGGTACCAGTCCACGGACTATAAAATACTCTCGTGTAAAAACACCCTTTTTAATAAACATTACATGTCAACCATGTCAGGAATCGAATCCGAGACCTATGCATGGTAGACAAACGAGCTACACCACAAGGCCGACAAATATTTACATTTTTCGTTGTTGCATAATTTTAATGATGTTTATACCATACTTAATATAAAACAAAAGGGATGAAAAAAAAATTGGAAGAGAAAATATTAATAATATATATATAAGACAGGATATTTAAGCATTTATAGGACTTATGATCGGTCATTGGCCGGTTTAAGTAGCCACATGTTTGAAAATGTATATTTCTTCAATTAACCTATCTGTTTATTTGTTAAGTTAAAGAGCTGATACCCTTATTGCTGTGGGTGAGATCCATTTGATGATTGAATTATTTCACCTACATACTTGGCAACGCTTTGAAATATTTATCATTTTTTATGCTTTTCGGACCAAGTGGATTTTTTAACAATGTTTAGAGTTTGTTGAATTTTTTGCAGACAAACACTATTTTCAACCCTTTACAGAGCTGTTAGTATTAACATATTACAACAGAGATTAAGAACATTTTAGAGAAGGAAATATGGAAGCCAAGGCTTTTACAAGGCTTCTGTCTTGTCATTGGCTCATTTAAGTGGCCACGTTTCACACTTGTAACATTGAGCACTTTGCTTACACACTGTGTACCATTCATTACTGTGTTTTAAGATCTATGGTTACACATATAAAAAGAGACATTTGCCCAAGCGTCAACCACAACCATAAAACAAGATACTCTAACAGGAATCTGATATTAAGTGAAGGGGTCAACACTGTTCTGGCATCAAGTCAACACTATTACGTAGGCTAAAAGGTCTATAACCTTTTGTCAGAGCCATGGAAAAACGGGAGCGTTGTCAAGTTTCGGAAGGTGTTGACCTCGTTCTTTCATGACATTGGTCGTAGGGAGTAAGAAAAGTTAATGCATGCCACGGATTGGAGATTCTTACTTTATGTCTAAAATAAAATATGGAAATAAGGAATAATTTTAAAATATATAAATACACATGACAACCATGAAGTTTCGTATTATAAATAAATTGTCTATGTTTTATGAATGTATGTATGTGTATGCGCATGGGTGTATGTACGTGTGTGTGTATGTTCATGAAAAAATATTCATAAATGATGAAATGATGAGAAAAGACATGAGAAAAAAAAAGAGCTTGTAAGAAGGTTACGGGATGAGGAAATAGAATGAAGGAGTGAAGGAGAGGGATTTTCATAATATAGTTGACTAAAAGTTTTCATAATATGGTTGAAAAAATTGACTTTTCAAAAAGTTCAAGCGCTGGGTAGTATCGAATATTTTTTATACTTTTTTTGCATTTTGAGTAATCCAAAAGGCAAATATTTTAGACACCTTTCAATTTGAAATTCGAAAAAAAAAAATATCGGCCCACCTTAATGTGCATCTGAAGCCATTAAAAAACGATAATGCATACAGTGCGCATATCACGCGTGGTCATAATTGAAATGTCATCGACATTGATACCATTAGTTTCGTATTTTTATCTGCTTTGTTGAGTTGTGTCTGACGTAAAAATCAAACAGCAAATTAACCACCTCAAATTTCTTGAAAATTAGAAAAATTGCCTAAAGAATGCTAACAAATGTTAAAAGGGGTTATAATGTTATGTCACGTGTGCGAGTTTTTGAATTTCATAAATTGTTTTCTGATGGTCGGCAAGAGGTGGAAGAAGCGTCAATACGAAGTTGAAGGCAATGCTAATTGTTTTTTTCGATATCAATATTACTATGACTGACTTGAGTGCCTAAGGGTCCAATAGTCAATCAAAAATAATAAAAATTCCTCTAGCTACACTCTAACACTAAAGTAATAAAAAGGAAATCACTCCAAAATTTACATATTCAACCACGGATTAGTCCAGGTTTAGTAGTAACTGCATCCACAAGAGGAGCAAAATTTAGGCACGATTACAAACTGTATAGAACCTTCTGCAACAAATTGATAACCCAAGTAAAAAAATAATTTTACCAAAACAAAATCTCCAAAAAAAAATTTCAATCCATTTCACTAGATTCTAGTACTTTTTTATCAGTTTATACCTTCTAGGAGTTTTTTTTTCAGTTTCACACACTTTCCCAGTTTTGATTTTTTTAGATCCATCACTTTTATAAGATTTTTATAATTTCAAATGTTCTTTAATTTTTTATAAGATTTCTATATTGAAGTCATCTCTAGACATTACAAAGACTAAATGTGGTGTATTATATAAAAGTAAGAAAATGAGGATACCTAGTGAGGGATATTCAGTGTCTAATAATATGTTTGCTTATAATAGAAATATCACATACTACAAATACCGTTAAAAATAAATTGAATTAATTTGGATAAAGTAATTTTATTTCTAAAATTTTTTCATCTCCTTTCTTGAGGTGCCTTGTCAGGTCCCTCCGACGTTGGTGATCACTACAGCGAAAGCATCTCGGTCCTGCGCCACTCCGCAGCCAGGACAACTGCTTATTGGATGTATTCGCCATAGATTCCTGGAAAAAGATGACCAGAGTGGTTTCTCGTTGCCTTCTCTGGTGGATTTTTCTGTCGGGGTTACCTTCCCTTAGCTGGATAGTTCTGGTTTGGAGGCGCCAGAAACTCGCCTTTCACCTTCTCGTTATCTGCTGTGATCACACCGATATGAGTGTGATACCATTGCCCGGGGTTCGCGAAGTGGACGCTAACGAGTAGGACTAGTCAGTAGTGTTGCCGGTGGAATGCAACTAGGCGTTTGCAGCATTTTATAAAATCACACACTCCAACAAGATGTGACTCACTGTGATCCTACTGACAGTTTGAACCCAAAAAATACATCCTTAGAGAAACGTGACATGTTTAACCTTGATAATTGTCAAGATTCGTGACAAAGTTGTATAAAAATTTAAACGGCTACAAATTTCGAAATTAACATGAATTGTAAAGTATTATTGGCGTGGCTAATGCAATGACCGTTTTCGCGGTAATTCAAAATGTAAAAATATTTTTTATGCGACTTATATTTATTTATTAATACAAATTTACATATTATAAAAATAAAATAATGTATCCCTAACTCAACGAAGCCAAGAACCATGTGTTGATTTGGGATACAACAAAATAGAAAGTGGAACAAATAATTCAATGGATACTTCAAATAAAAATTATTACTTAAATATTAATTTCAAAAAACATCTGGACAACACGCTTATTATTTCAAAAAAATAAGCAGTAATTTTTAAAATATATTTGACAGTATTTCATAAACCCATATCACTTAAAATTATTTTTTAAAAAGTGATATTTCCCCATTCAATTTTACATTATTCTATAACACTTTATTTTACTCAATTGTGTCTTCTCACTGTTTTGCAAACAGAACACATTGTATTGATTACTACAATAAACGCCAATTTCCGAAACGAAAAAAATGCTACAAAGAGGCTCTTATCAAACCAAGGGAAAAAGTATGGAAAAAATACTGGATTTGTGGAAGAAGTCTTCTGCAAAACAGCTTTTAATGGCCAAGGCCATTTCTGTGCTTGATTTTTCTCCGTATTTGCTGGTTATCACTCCATGTGACTTTTACCTGTTACAGAAATATATTTTAAGTCTGTTGAACAGGTAAAAGTTTAAATTACTCAAACATTACTACTACTCATTCTAGATTACGCTGATGTTTCTTTGTCTGATTTAAGCTGTGAGCAACTAGATAAACTTGAACGACTTCAGAATACATAAATATGGTACATTTTTGGTCTTAAGAAATATGACCACATTTCTGATTATCGTAGGCAACTGAAATGGCTCAATATTAGACAGTAGAGAGACTATTACTCCCTCTCACTTCTGTTCAATGTACTCCATAGTCCTAACGCTCCTATATACCTGCGTGAAAAATTTCATTGCTTACCAGTTCATGGTTTACCTCTTCGTTCTAATTCTCAAGGCACTCTCTTAATACCCATCCACAATTCCTCTTTCTTCTCTTACTCATAAAGTGTCCATGTGGTCCGACTGTGGAATCATCTCCCATCCACTATCAAAGATATTACTACATTACCTCTGTTTAAATCACGTCCGAAGAAACATCTCCTTTCTCTTCCTTAATCTCTCCACTTAATCTTTCCTCTTTCCACTTTTTTCCTTTATTCCATTGAGTAATAGTTTTGATTTAAGGTTATTTATTACGTTTACTTCTATTTTTATATAACTTTAGCTATTCAATTTTTTTTTTGTATTGAATATGTTCTTAACTTGAATTATAAAAATAAAACTTTTATTTTATCGGTTGGTTGGAAGAAATTGCCATTTGGCAATAAGCCTGCCAATGTACAAATAACATTATGTACAAAAAGTTAAATAAATAAATAAAATAAAAAGTAAAAATGGCAGAGTTATCAAAGAAGCTGATAGCTGATAAGCTACAGCGTTGTTTTAAACAATTGAAAACACGTATGCAGCGAGATAGACAAAAAGATAATGTTGAAGGGAATAAAAGTTAAATATAAGTTTATTTGCATTAAATTACAAATCTCGCACAATTCTCGTTATATCTTTGCCATACTACGTATCTATGTTCATGTATTGTCTATTTACTGATTCAATCTTGTTCATTTGAGTGATGGGAATTTGATGTCACGGGAAACTTGAGATGATGGCGTGATTGGGTACGATAAGATGACTTCATAATCGGATTCAATTAAGTTATTGTATAGTTATCACGGAACGATAACATGTTAGTTAGGTGAATTCATTTGAACATCGTGTTATCTATGAAGATATAACTTTAGTTAACTTTGGTCTTGATTCAAAGAGTTTAATACATTAATGAACTGTAGTTTTTTTATAATGGAACGGTTTAAGGAACAGCAATAATCGATAGTCTAAAAGACAAACGTGTTAAGTACAAAAAAAAAATAGTTTTGGGCATTTTAACATTAAATGTATCTAATGAGTATGTCGTACTATTCGCACTAACTAAAACCTGTATTTTTTATCTCTTGTTTGTAGTTATTATTCATAATAAGGGACATAAAATAAAGGCAAAAAAGCAGAACGTTTAACTTTAAACTACCATCCTGAAAAATAACCGATTCTTTAATTAGCACGTTTTACTTCTAGATCCTTGTAATGATTCTTATGACTGGAAGCAATCTGAACACAAAATCAGTTTGTTTTAAATCGGGTTGTGGTCCTACGGCTAGTGTCTCGGACTCACGGACCACAGGTCCGTGGTTCGAATCCCACTCTACCCCAACTCGATTCCATTTTCTAATAGTGAGTTATTTACAACTTGTTGAAAATGGCCTTCAAAATTAAATATTTGGGTAAATCATAAAAACGCTAATATTTCTTTTTTTTTTTTTTTTTAATTCATGGAAAGACAGATGCTCGGTGTATGTCAAAGAGACAAAAGAAGAAATGAAGAAATAAGGCGCCAAACCGGAGTCTTGGATATCATGGATCGTGCAGCGAAATTGAAATGGTAGTGGGCAGGACACTCGGCGAGGCAAAATGATGGCAGGTTGACACCCAGAATAATAAAATGGAGACCGTGGGCAAACAAAAGAAGTGTTGGAAGGCCACAGAAAAGATGGGTTGACGACATTGCCTCTATTGCCGGTAAAGCGGGTGATATGAAGGAGTGGAGACGTTTGGAAGAGGCCTTCCTCTAGCAGTGGAGAGAATAAGGCTGCAGAACAAGAAGAAGAAGTGGCTTGTGTTATGGACTTATAGATCAGAGGTTCGAAATTTGAAGCCCACTCTACCACAACTAATTTCGCATTTTCTAAAAGTGAGTTCGTTAAAAATGGCCCCCAAAACGGAAATATTTAGGTTAATCATACGAGTAAGAGCGCAAATATTTGTTTTATCCATAAAAAAATATTTTTTTCCTATTGTTTACCAATACATTGCTCTTTGCGCAATCTACAAATATACTATACGTGTAATGTATGAATCTAATTTCACTTTGATATTTCTTATTCGTTTTAGAAATATGTTTATAAGAACTTAACTTATCCTATCAAAGAAGATTGAAATAAATTCAATTTACTTTTTTTTGGCGTAAAGTCACGCTTTTTAAAAAATAATAAAATGTTATATTTTGAAATAGTTCAGGAAGAAAGTTTTATTGAGTAATTTTATATGCCTTATATCTTTTTATTTCTAAGAAACAGTCAAATTATTTACGTTAAACAAAATTAAAATATTTTGAAATTTTCCAATTTTTTATTGAAGACGCACTGGATTTCACTCCCTAAGGAGTGTCTTAATAAACCAATTAAAATATGATTTTACTTGATTTAAGCTTAATTTTGCTGTGGAGTTCATTTCGAGGGGAAAATGTTAATTTGAAAAATATATTTTAAATGTCTTGTAATACGTACAATAACAATGTATTAGAAAAAAAATGTATCTATAGCGGGAGATTTTTTAAAGCTGGCGCGTTCGCAATACTCACACAAACGCATTGTGTAGTATCTGTGAATAAGCGTATGGGATGACACCGCACGGCATACGCATTATAAAAATAATCTCGGTCTCTTTCGCTCTCAGACACGCTTATGAGCGTGACATAGACAACTATTGCTTTATTAGTTGCTAATGATATGTTAATAAATTTTACCCAGAATGCTTCTGCGTTTGTCTGGGTTATGCTGCAATTTTTAATAATAAACATATAATAATATGAATTCAATGTATATGTTATGCATTATATTATTAGGCTATGGGTTGAAAAAACTGGTTAAAAAATACATATATTCATTTAATCAAAACATGGATAGTTCTATTATCTGGAGCTGGCGCTTTCGCAAAACTTACAAAAAAGAAAATTTAATGTACATAATATTGATTTTAAGAATCGTGATACTTTTAAAGATAGTTTTTGGATTAGAGTAAAAAAAACAATCATTTAAGAAAAAATCATATACATACACGTATTTATTTATTTCCAAACGAGCATGTTTTTTAAATAATATTTTGTGTTCATTATAATAACAATTTATATGTGTAGTTATAATGCATAGTACAAATAATACTTGAGAAAATATGTATACACACTTATTGATAAACAATAAAGATAGCACATTTGGTTAAAATTTCATAAAAACTTTTAAAAAATCAATATCCTGTAGATTTAAAATGTGTTTGTGTGAGTTTTGCTAACGCGCCAGCATTAGTTAAGCAACTAGTACTATAAACGAACATAAGAAATACACATAAAAAATATAAGCGAAGTCATAAAATTATTATTTTATTGATAACTTTATGTATTTCTGTCTCTCTATCTGATCTGTCTTTAAACTTTGTATTTATTTTATAATTTAATAAATGTTGATTGTATGTTTCTATCCAAAGTCCGAGGCGGAATTGCTAGCCTTTCAGATTCTCGAGCGGCAAGGGTGCTGGCGGAGTGGAGGAGTCGCGCAATCTGGAGACTACTGAGACCCTGACTCGAGATGACGAAGAAGAACACGACAATGCCATGCTTGAATTTAAAAAAAATATTTTATCTTTCATTTCCTTAACTCGAACCGGAATTTCTCACACTATGATTTCTGTCACCTAAATATCCTATAAAGAAAATCACGGGGAGGGCTTAGTAATAATAATTGTTGTTTTAGATCAGTTTTTTGTATACATCTGCGTATTTTTTCATTGTTTAAGTTTCTTTCTAAAGGCTGTAGTCTGGAAAAACGCACGCAAAATGAAAAATTCATACGATTTTGCCATTTTAAATCTATTTTTTTTTTTAATCGCGCAGTAATACAAAAATAAAAAACATAAATTAGACAAAAACAATATTTTTTAAAGCTATTTCTGTTAAAAAATATACTAAAAAGTTTTGTGTTACTAAAATATAATAACTTTTAGAGCGGCAAATTACGCCATTTTAAATTTAGACTAAACTTAGGTATCTAGTATCTCGAACAAGACTTATTCTGAAATTTGTTGTAATAATTTAAAAGTAATAAATTGAACATGAAAGTGGCAGAAGCAAAATTTAAATTTATTGTTTTTTTAAAGAAATATAACCATTTTAAATCACAAACATTTTTGTGTCATATTCTTTTATTTCCCACGTAAAATTATGCCTACGGAAATACTTTAAAAAATATATATTTATTGAAATATTTTAGTAAAAACCTTTTTTTATAGAATTGTTTTCTCTTTTCTAAAACAAAAAAGATAATTATGTTTGTAATATTCAATTTATAACAATATCTTATTAACGTTTTTATGACTTTCATACCTGCCCTTATCGATACCGGTACAAATAATATTTGTGATTAAATAAATCATTCGTGTCTGAAATTATTTCAATTAATTCACATATTATTTTTAAAATCAAAGTCTGCTTTGTTAAATATGTAAAATGTTCTCAAGTAATTCTCGAGAGCATATTGATTGAACACTCAAAACATTTCGCAAGCTATAAGCAGTAATAGTTTTATTAAATCTCAGAACTTTCTTATTCAAGCAGTTTTACCAAATTCGTTGAAGTTTTACAATAGGATTATTTAACAAAGAAAATCTATCCTAAACACCGTCTTTATCCTATAAGTAAATAAATAATTTTAGACGATGTAAACCATATCAATCGTAACACCTCGCTCGGTTGAGTACTATTAACATTAATTTAAGAAGACTAAGAGTCTTAGGATTGAGAATTTAAATTCCTCAATTTAATAAAATATTAGAAAACACTTTGTTTATAAGTTTGACTAAATGAAAGTGTACAATTAAAAAAAAAAAAAATAGTACCTACATTAAATGTTACACCTTTTATACATTAATAATGTGTGATGGTGACATTGACCTTAGAGCAGGGTTTAAAAATATTCCGATATTTATATAAATATCAAAGTATCCGATACATAATAATATCTGGTATATAAGAAAAAGAAACACTTTGTATTAATATTACTTCTTGGTTTTTTGGGCGTTTTTTTAGGGCGAACTCTGATAGTTTGGAAAAACTGTTCTCCTGGTAAGTGTCGAAGGGACAAGGTCACGTGGACGTCAACCAACGCGACAAAATGGAGCGGCTTAGCCATTTAATTATCAGAATTATCCCTGACCAATGCCTACAGAAGAGCACAAGACCGTTGCAGATGGAGAGAGACTGTCCAAGATGAGCCACGCCTGGAGTCAGGCGTAATCACCATCCTCCGACATGAGACATGGATTGAAAAAAGAGTTAAATATTACTTATTGACGTTAAAATACTGTTTAATTGGGTAGTTTGTACGTGCAATATTTATTTTATAGATTGAATCAGCATTATAAATATTATGATTAAATATATACTAGTAATTAATAAAACATTTTATTTTTAGACCACTTGAGTCTATTTTAAATTATAACTAGTTCCGGAAAACGCTTTCGAAAATTACCTACAATATTCCTATTATTCAAACTTCACCCTCCTTTATAAGCTTCTTCTATATCTGTCTCATCCACCAGTACCTAGATTTTTCATATATAAATATTTATTTTATAATTATACCCATTTACAATTCCTTTTTCTTATCTTACTCATATAGTGTCCATGCGGTTCGACTGTGGAATCATCTCCCACCCACCATCAAAGATGTAACTACAGTATCACTGTTCAAATCACGTCTGGAAAAACATCTCCTTTCTCTTCATTAATCTCACCTCTTTTCCTCTTTCCTTTTTTTTCCCTTTTTCCATTGAATAATAGTAGTAATTTATATACAAATACATTAATTTATATTTTCATATATCTTTAGTAATTTTTTATCATTATCTTCTATTGAATATCTTTTAACTTGAATTATAGTTTATTTTTTAAATTTATTGGTTGGTTGTAAGAAATTGTCAATTGGCAATAAGCCGGCTAATGTACAATTGAATTTATGTACAAAAAGTTAAATAAATAAAATAACACCTGTAGATGGAAGGATTAGTGCTTTCCAAGACTAGTGGTTCATTCAAATAAATTCACGTGGTCTAACAACAAAGTGGTCTAAGACTCAATATCTTATACGGTTAACTATTGGAATATCATCAAATGACAAGGAATTTTCATCAGCATCTGTTATGCCTCCCAAACCCAATTTAAATCAGTATGTCTGGCTTTAGGGCGTCGGTTGAAATACTTAAAGAGGAATACAAATTTTACCGCCTTTATATTACTCATCTTATTTCAATGTTTAAACTAAACCAAAACAGAAAATGGAAGATATATCTTTAGAACTGCTGTAGGTGCATATTTTTGAACGGCTTTGGGTGAATTTTCGTTTTTATCCACAACAAGAAACAAACGCGACTTTATGGTGCCCGAGAAATCCCAGCAACGTTAAGGTTTACTTCGACCTACTAAATCTCACCCAAAATTAAGTGAGGGTTATCACTAAAGCCCGCCCAGTGCACTGCAGATTGAAAAAACACCTCGCTAGAATGAACCTTTTTTGAAACTTCTAGATGTAGGTTCTGCAGTGCAGATGAGGGAACACCTATACATTTTTCATTTGAATATGATTCTTAACATCATAAAAGGAGCCTCATTCTCAGAGGACCACTAGTTCAACTTGATAATGTTAAAAACTTGCTTTTTACCTATTAGCCTTATACTTTACGGATCTGAACTTGGAAGGGGAGATTTAACAATATGAGAACTCTTCCCATCCACACAGTAGCCAGGTTTTTTAAAGACTTGGGTATGAAAGGCAAGAGCTATTTACGGAGACTCGTCACAATAGATCTTCACAGGTCGCAGTAACGTCAGGAGCTTAAAACATATGACTGATTCCCAACTCTTAGAATTAACATTATGCTTTCGGGTATTGGGTTGCTTCTATAGGTTGAATAACTTTGTCGTTTTTCATTTGTCAGTTATTTAATCTCATCTCAGAACCATAGTTTTTTGTTCGTTGTTTTGCCATGAATGTAAATTTTTAGTTTGGATTTTAGTCCAAACTACAATGCACTTAATCATTTTAAAATAAATTTAATTTTTTTTAAAATTATTATGAAAATAAAACTTTGTTATCAGTGTTACACAATTGTTAATATAACTTAATTGTTAAGATAACAAAGTTTTATTTTCATAATAATTTATAATGAAGTGTTACGAAGTGAATGCCGATTCAATTAAAAATATTAATTTTTTTTATTTATAAATCATACAACACAAAGTATTTTACAAGTATAATACGTTGGATTACATTCTCAAGAGTTACAACAACTCAATTCGGGACGTAAATAATATTAGCATTTAGAAAATAACACATATTGAGAACAGAAAAAAAAACAATCAAGTTGAGCACCTTTATAACTAAATATACAACAACAATACATACGACTTAAACCTTTTCTTACACGAGTATAATATATATACATAAAAAAACGCTTTTAAGAATAAAAAAAAGTTGTGAATCCACTAAGATAGATAAGGTCATTAGCATCACATGCCATGCAGATGATGCTGCCGCGGTGATGATGAGAACATATCCATCTCAGCTAGTAAACATCTAGATGCCTAAGAAATGTCGTATAGTACAATAAACACATGAATATTGGAAACATAATTCGGATATACAAAACGGATATATTTGGTTTAAATTGCAGAATCTTTTTTTATATAATACTAGCTAAACCCGGCAATGCTTTACTTTTGCTAAACTTGAGTTCATACTTGTATATAGATTCAATGAACAAATTCGAATGCTGTCGAAATACTTTCTCTCAGGTGAGTGTGTGGTAAAAATATGAGCGATAGATGCACAAATGTTGAGATCCGAACATTATGTAAGGCTGAGATAAGCATTATTGACAAAATCAAGAAAGGAGCTCTGCGATGGTTTGGAGATATAGAGCGAATTGACAGAAAAAGAACGGCTAAAACTATTTAAATCCAATATGGGATTGCCCTAAACTTTTATTTCTCATCAACTTCAGGGTGCCTAGAAGAATGACTATACAGGTGCCACCGTTTTGTAGCAACAATTCACGGACAGTGTATACTTGTAATGCCGTATTAAAAAGACTTCACGTATCCGATATATTTAGTGTAGGGTATTGTTCCTTTAGAACAAACCTTTTGAACTTTTTCAAAAATGGTGAATGGTAATTATATTTATCTATTCATGCATTTCATAATAAACATAGTTTATTGTTCAATTTGCCCAGCTGTATGAAACAGTACTTATGATTTTCTTGTTGTATTACTGTAGAATGTTTTATTATTTAAACTTTCTACTGAATATGCTGTATAATTTTTTATGTTTGTTTTATAAATATAAATCTTTTATAATTTTTAGGTTAATTTTTTTAAATATAAATCTTGAGTATAAGGAAATTAATTGAAAAAAAAAATATTAAGCCAAATATGTTGTATTATAAATGTCTGTAAAATGCAGATTTGCCGTTAATGTTAATAAAATAAAAATAAAACTTAACAGTGATGGATGCAGAAATAAAGGAAGACAAGAAAGACATGGCATGACTAAAATCAACAAATACTTGAAGATGGACGTGGTAAAAGTCGGAATAATCGGCGCGCGTGCATAAGAAGATCTATGAATGTACAGAAAGCGAAATCTGAATGCAAAAAGAGAGTGATGAGGCGTTCTATCTTCTCTGCCTACCCTTACGGGGAAACAGTGTTATAGTTTGTAATTGTTTTTGTTATTGTAAAAAAAATATTTATCTAGTGTCATAATTCAGAGAGAAAATACGTAAATACCTTTGTATGAAGAAAAGTCTTACTACTTACAAAACTTCACTAAAAACTGTTTAGTAAAAACCGTTCGGATAAACGTGAAAAAGATGTTGTAACTTTTCATTGTTAAGTAGGTACGTGGGTATATGTTTATGATTGAATTCCAGAACTTGAAATTATTCATTTTCAAATACTGAATTTAAGTAGGTACCTAAGTATTTGTTAATGTTTAAATTCCATAACATTAAATAATTAATTATTTTCAAATTAGGAATTCTTTTAGCAAATGTCAAACTCTGCTCAGGGATGTACTTGAGTCAGGAATGCGATTTTCAACAATGTATAGAATGTCTGTTAATATTGTAGTGTTTCCAAAAATCCAGTAAAAATAAATAAATGGATACAAATTATAAGGAATTTAAGGAAATAATTTTATTGTGATCCATAAAAAAATAATATTCTTTTTAAACATTCAAAAAGTACCTTTTTTATCCACAAAAAAATTACCTTTGGCCATTTTTTTTGTATCCGCATTCTCGGCGAATGCAACCCTGGTGATGGATAAAAATAACGTTTACGCTCCTAACTTTTTTTGTACCGAATAATTTGAAGATTTAATGAGCTATAGTCCTTCTCGTGGCACAGATGTATATTTATCTGAAAACCGCACGTAAATCGGTCCCGTAGTTATTGCGTCCATCGAGAACAACCATTTGAACATTGCCTATTATATATCGGTAGTCAGATGGCAGAAAAGACAATCTGTAATTATCAAAAATGTTCAGGAGAGTTGAAATACGTCGACTTTAATTCACAAACTAAAATATTTTAGTATCGCTTTTAAATAATAAATAACCATTCTAAATTACGCCTTTTTTTTATTTTTTGCTGCGTGTATTTACCGAAATATTAATTAAAACTTTTGAAAACTAAAACATAGACAAAAATACAGATGGTCCCTTCTGCCATCTGACTATCGATATATAGATAAATATAAAATACAAAAAATTCATTCCTAAGAGTAAATAAAACACCATATTAGTGATGTGGAGACAGATGATTAGTTTTATCCTTCACTAAGATCCAGCAACCATAATATGTTACTATGTTAAATAAACTTTTAATAATAAAGTTATCATGGCGGTTTTATCGAGAATAACATATAATCGGGACTTTCATGCTAGGCAATTAATGCGCTAGCCACTATTCCGCGAGGCGGACAACCCCATATATGACTAAACTGTATCGAGTTCACCTGTAGTAGAACTAAAATAGCCGATCATAATTCTATTCTGATATGATGAGAGCCATAATTAAATAACGTAACTAAATCCTCCATTAGATGCGGTTCACAAAATGGCGAACGTTGTGGTTTTCCCGTGCTAGCGCTGATAGGCTGCGCTCTGCGATTTAATTTATATCAAATGTTCTTAATGCAGACGAAATTCTCTGCCTACCGCAGTCCGGCAATAAATTAGTCCTTGGTCAATGGAAACTGTGGCGTTCAACCACTCAATATTAAACCCAAATAGATAAACATAATATAACAAAACAAGGTACCTACCACGAAAATACAGGGCGGTATGAAAAAAACATCTTACTATTTGTAATAAATATTAATGTAGCTATATGGAAACAGAGGGAAAGAAAATGAGTGTAGAAAGTTCTATTATTTCTTAATATTTTTATCATATCAACTTATTGGCACTTTACAACTTTTTCACTCTTTCATTTATTTTAATATTTATTTTTACCCTTTTTTCCGGTACCCATAATAGTTATAAATGTAAAATCGGTCATTATTGGTCTTTTATTAAGTAACGCTTTACATTGTGTTTTGTTAAAGACTAATATTTTAATAAAAAATAAATAGAACATAAAATAAATGCTATTTTCCGAAAAGATAACATATTTGTATTTTTTTTTTACTTGACATTTATTTAAAAACGCTTTTAACAAAGTTTTTTCCTTTTTTAATTGATGGTATATTTTTAATTATAACATCATTTTAAACGTCTTTTGTGAAAGTTGCCTGAGTCATTTGTTTAGTTTTGTCTAGTAGTTTATTGTATACTTTAAGTCCCTGATCTATTAGTCTCGACTGTCCTTATCTCTTTCCATGTGATATTGTTCTAATATTCTTGTATTATACTCATTTTGATAACAATTTTTTCAGGTTTTAGTTATTTGTCTATTAATTATAACATTTGCCTATTTATCAATTAATTTTGAAGGTTGTAGTTGAAAAAAGTAATTTACATTTAATTTCTTAGTTTTTTTAAAACGGTTCTTTGTTGTTTCTCGATAAAAAAGGTCATTTACGATCTTCAATAGTTTATTTTGCTATAGTTGTAGTATATTTGTGTCATTTTGGTTTCATGTTTCTCATAGTTGTTGCTTGTAACATATTTCAGATTTTACGTAGGCTTCATACGTTAGATTTTTTTTAACATTTGCAACAAAGATTTTAACTTTTGACAAATTTAATAATTGACATGAATTACCCTTTTCAATTGTCAGTCTATTGTTTGTCCTAACTATTAAACATGTTCTATTTCAATAAGTCATTCATCGTTCATGTAGGCATTTATGTCTAGTCAATTTTGTCAGTAATTTCCTCATTCATAATGATGAAAAAAAAAACATCTCTCTTACTATTTATGACTTGTTAAGTATGGGTACATTTGTTTATTTTCAAATGTGTACATACTTAGTATATTTCAACAAATATGGATAACATTTTGGAGAAAATAATATAGAGGTTTAGCCATTTACAGGTCTTATGATGTAGTTTTGACTGGTTTATATGACCACTTGAACCAGCCAAGGACATTTAATTTTTTTAATGTTTTGGCATGCAAATTTTTTCATTTTATATGAATATGCCAGAACGGTAAATACTATATCTCTTTTTAACTCTCCAGGTGATTAAATCCAGTCCTTCTCCACAAAAATAACTTGGTTTGAACCTAGATCACTAAATATTGGTATAGAATATTACGGGCATCCCATGTTTTTGCAGTTTTAAAAAGGTCTCCAGGCCCGACTCGACACCCAGCCCATTTTTAATATCTTCCTAAATAGCGAAAGTCGCTCACATGCAATAATTGCGGACGCTCGCTTATAAGATTGAGATACATCGCGTAATCGTCACTAATTTATCCGAGTCTAGCATCACTTTTATTGTTGTTATTAATTATAATAATTGTATTTATTTTATTTTTTATATACGCAATAATAACTGTTAATGTCTTAGTGTACAACTTTCAGCTATTGCCGTGCCGAAAAACGTCGAATGATGAAACATTTCTGCAAAGACTGTAAAAGAGCCGTTTGTGACCCACATCCTGTTTCTATGTGCAGCAGTTGTACTGTGTAGGTTAATTTCAAAATTGTTTCAACTATTTGACAGCCTGAAAATTTAGAGTCGAGTAGTGGTCCTAAAGAATCAGGTTGTAGTTTTGTGGCTAGTGTCTCGGACTCACGGATCAAAGGTTCGTGGTTCAAATCCCACTCTACTCCAACTTGATTCTCATTTTCTAATAATGAGTTATTTGCAACTCGTTGGAAATGGCTCTCAAAATGGAATAATTGGGTGAATCATAAGATCAAAATTGTTCATTAAAAAGAAAAAAGATTTTTATATAAAGTAATTTGTTACAAAAAATAAAACTGATTGAATAAATATTGATGTTTTGTTTCGTAGTCTGACATACTAAATGTTAGTAAAACTGTTTCTCGAACATAAGGTGAGTTATCTAGGGTTAACAGATTTAAAATTATTTTTTAATGATTGAACACGATTTTTGACATGTTATAGAATTAGGAGATTATTTTTAGATTCAATATGAATATGTAAGATATTGGTAATAAGCACCCACTGATGAACTCCAGTTATGCAGTTCAGTAGAACTTGATAAATTGTAGAATTTTTGTACGCATATAAATAAGTGTTCTGACTAGGACCTTAAAATGTTTTAAATGTAATGGTTATTTACTTCAACAATGTGTCATAGACTCATCTTATGTAAATAATATTTAAAATTACGATTATATAATATATAAATTAAATAATCATTTTCATGTTTTTATTATCCTGGCAAATGTCCCAATTTTATTTTCCGCATTGAAAATTTCCATAGACATGTTACATTAAATTAAGGACCATGTTTTCTGTCTCACTCGGTCGACCTAACTGCGCTATTCTGGTACATTTAACGGTTGAATGACTTCTGCTTATAAATGTTTGTATCCACGCGAATACCCGTGCATGCAAATCACATAGGAACGGGAACACGTTCCGATCGCCTCAATGGTCCTTTGGACGGAAAACAAATTAAACTTTATCGATTATTAAATTCCAGTGTAACTTCGTCAGTACTTATAAATGAAATACGAAAATGCAATTTTTCAAGGAAAATAAAATGTTCACATTTAATTTCAAAGAATAAATCTTGCAAATATTGTTCATCAACATTCAACACGTAGTTTGAAAAGAGTAAATATGAAAATAGGAAATGCGTCAGAATCAACTTATTTCAAACATGTAAGTCATTATCTTCATCTGGATGAAATTGTGTATATGGGATGTATGTTTACTAGGAAAGGAAAGACTGATAAAAGTGAGTGCCGGGAACAGGGTGAACGGTATAAATCTACTTCGGCAAACAAATGTTTGTCGCAGGAGGCAAAACTAGCAGTTTACAAGTGTTCTAGTGCTAACTCTAATGTATGAGAGCGAAGTATGGAATTGTTAAAATAATAATGAAAGTAGGTTAAATGCTGTCAAAATGCGATCCCTCAGGCAAATGTGTTGTAAATCGATGTGTGATAGGTGCACAAATGTCGAGATCCGTGAATTGTGTAAGGCTGAGACATGCATTATCGACAGAACCAAGAAAAGGGTGCTGCGTTGATTTGGACATGTAAAACGTATGAACAGCAAAAGAAAGGCTAAAAGAATCTACGATGCAAATGTTGATGGATGCAGAAAACTAGGAAGACCGAAAAAGACATGGCACGATCAAGTCTATCAAATACTTGAAGAAGGACATGTCAAGAAAAGGAATAATCGGCGTGCGTGCATGAGAAGATGTATGAATGTACACGAAGCGAGGTCTGCGAGAGATGCAAAAACAGAATGATTCTCTCTACCTATCCGTACGGGGAAACGGCGTGATGGTTTGTTTGTTGTTTGCTTGTTTACCTTCATCTGCGTCAATAGGGAAATATAACATACTGTGAATACTAATAAGAATATGTAAAATTGATTAAGAAATAATAATTGTGTTTTTAAAATTAATATGGATATTGTGAAAAAATGTTACCATTAAAAATTTCAAAAATAAAATTGTTAAAAAATACGCCTTCACAAAAACCTACCGTGGTTGATCGTGACACTTATGACGTCAAGATTTATGTTTGTCATTTTTTCTTACTATTTGTATGAGCCGTTATTGTTGCGTGGTTTTTACGAAAGATTTTGAAGTTGTGATTTATGAATTCGTTGTGCATCCGAGTACTTCACGGTATTATTCATAAACTTTTTTTTCATTCATTATTTTACAAAATCCATTTTTTTTAAAAATTACTTAAACATTTGAATATACGCGGATAAAAGAATACATACCACAATATTTTTATACGAAGTGCGTGCTAAAATGACAAAACGTCAAACTTTAATGAAAATCCTGACGTATAAGGAACTAACCCAATTGAGTGTTTTCGTGTGATCTCCAATCTGGGACACATCCTGCGTGAAGACAAGCATAAAGTTTTTTAACCTATGCTAATGGGCAATATTGAGGAACAACGTAGACCTGGCAGAAGGCAAACGTCTTGGATGCTCAGCATAAGAGATTGGACTAGACTGGAACGAGATGTGTGGAAGAGTTGTTCTGAGCAGCGCAAGACAGAGAGACCTTTAGATAAGTGATTGCCAACGTGTGGGACACCTGATAGGCCAAAAGAAGAAGAATAATAAAATCAATGGAAAAATCAAAATTAAACAACAAAAACAGTTTAAAAAAATTTCCTCGTAGTCTAGTGGTCAGCACGTTTGCCTGCCATGCAAGAGGTCTCGGGTTCGATTCCCGACGTAATTGACATGAAATATTTATTAGAAAAGGTTTTTTTACACTAGAATATTTTATAGTTCCTCGACCTTTACCTGAAGCGTAAGACTGATTATTTTATATTTTTGTAACAAAAATGATCAAGATACATCTGTTCAACGTATTGGATAAACATCATAGGTTCTCCAAAACAATGTCTTTATTTAAGATAAGGATCCATAACTAGATTTTATCGAGGGGTAAAGACTTCTGTATAAGATTGCTTCGGGAATAAATATATAATATCAATGCTGTCTTTATTATTATTCATATACATATTTCGTATTTATATCATCATTGAATAAACTTAATATTGATGCTTAATAATTTGCAAACAATTTAAAAAATATATTTTTGCTAATCGAAGCATAAAATTATTTATTACTCTGTTAATTGAATTAGTGTAGATATGTTGATATTATTATTTCAATGATTTATTTGACATTTATTTCTATTATCAAAGTTATTTACCAAATTCATTTATAAAATTGCTTCTTATTATTAATTACCATGTATTGAATAGCCATGTATACAATACATATATTGTTTAAATATTTGATTTTAATCTTGATCAATTTGAAGCATTAAGCGGAGTACCTCAGGGCTCTCATTTGGGACCAATTTTATTTTCCTTGTTTATCAATGATCTAGCAAGCATATTTCATGGTGTTGAGTTTCTTATGTTTGCTGATGACATCAAGAAATTTAAAATTATTTAAACCATTGACGATTGTTATATTCTTCAAAAAAACCTAAATGATTTATTTGAATGGTGTTGATACAACGAATTGCATCTCAATATTAGCAAATGTCAAACCATAACTTTTCGCAAGAAAAAACAACATTTGTCATATGAGTATAAAAATAAATAAACATGTCTTACTAAAGTTATCTGAAATCAAGGATCTAGGTATTGTATTTGATCATAAACTGACATTTATATATCATATTAATGAAATTACTAATAGATCAATGAAATTGTAAGGTTTTATTTTAAGAACAGTTAAAAATTTCAAATCAATTTTATCTTTCAAAACTTTGCATGCATCACTTATCAGGAGCATAATTGAATACAATTCAAGTATCTGGAGCCCATTTTACGGAGTTCATTCGTCTAAACTTGAAAGAGTGCAATTTTTTACGTTTTATAAACTACAAGCTATTTACTCCGATTGAATCTTTAAACTGTGACTTTTTAATGAACACACTTGATTTGGAAAGTTTATCCAGAAGATTGAAACTGAGTGATTTAATGTTTCTCTTTAAGATAATAAATGGCATGTTGGACTCTCCTGACTTGCTAAACATGATTCAATTCCAAATACCTGTTAGGACTACTAGACATAATGTCCCATTTCATATAGATATTGCTACTACTAATTATGCTATGAATTCACATATTTCAAGATTGCCCAGTCTAGGGAATCAGATCATTTGTATTGGCATTTTTCACATTAGCCAAATGAAGTTTAAACTTGCTATTAAAGAAATAGTTTAGAATTTTGACTGATGTTTAAGTATTTATGTTCATTTATAAAAAAAATAGAAATAAACATAAAAATAAAATAATGACAAATATATTTATAAATGTACGACTAGATATTTGTTTTTTAGTTTTTAAAATTTAAATTTTTACATTAAAAAAAAAAGTTTTAATATTTATTTTTTTAAAAGGTTTCTTATGTTGTTTCTTTTTATATTTTATTTTTAAAAACGGTTGAGAACACCTGAGTTCTTATCAGGAGACAGTTAGTATTAAACCTAGGGCATTCAATGTACATTGCAACAATACCAACAAATCAATGATTTATGATTTATGCTATTTCAAATATACCGCATTATTTTATTTTTTTTATTTTTCTACCCAAGTATGTAAGTATTAAAATCCAAAAGTTATCATATGGAACATTTTTAAAACAACTGTGTAATATGTATAGATATATTGTTATTATATTATTTCATAATTTTGTAATAGAACACTGTTTGTTAATCGTATTTATGATTATGTTTATAAAAGGCATTTGTGCCGTGTATACACGAATAAATAAATAAAGCCATGTATTGTATTTCTTGACACGAATAAATTTTAACTTTTTAATTTTTAACATTATTGCTTTGGATATTGTGTTAAGTATTTTGTGTATTGTTTTGTTTTATTTTTTTTATATTTAAAAGAAACAAACAGTCAACAATGATCTAATAACATTAAAAAAGATAAGGTTTAAAGACAGACCAGTGAAGTTTCAAAATTAAAATCATACATATTAAATACTATTTAACAAAGGGGTGTTTTTTTGTCTATTTGTATTTATTTATTTATTTTTACATAAACGGCATAAATTGCTTTTAACATAAATTAAACATAAATATGAAAAAAAAAAACATAAATACCTTTTTAAAAAATATAAAATTGCCTAACTATAACAAAAGTAACAAGTAATAAGTAACCAAAAGTATTGACGAAATAAATACATAAATAAAAAAACAAAAAAGGAAAACATTTTTTAAAATAACGAAAAGTTAAGAATAATATTGCGAGAGAATAAAAAAATCAGACTCGTTTTATAACTATCAAGTCCAGAACCAAATATATCAGTTTTGCCCTCATACTAATTGCCATATTTGAGGAGCCTAGAGATAGGCGAGTGCATGTGATAGTTGAAGTAGTTGATGTAATAGGTGAGTATGAAAGTAAGTGTAGAGGTGTGTTTGTGTAGGAGTAAGTGTTCAGGTGTGTGAAAGCGTAAGAATCATTAAATAGCAAGTGGGAGCGTATCGCAGTCATAAAGAATGAGTCTTAATTTATTTGTAAATAAATTTAGGGGCATGTTAAATATATCAATAGATGAAAAAAAGGCATTAAAAAGAGGCAGATGTATTTTCGTATTTATAAATATTTTGATATATATTTGGAAGAGTTCCGACTTAACACGGCATTTTCTTACAAGTCGGGAAACAAAAAAATATAATTGTTCCATGATAAAAATGTTTATTGTGTGTATAAATAAATTAAAACTTAATAAATAAACGCGGCCAAAGAGAATAATGGTTATGATGATAATTTATTTATTTACTTGTATTACTAGCCTGTTTTTCAGCTTGCCATTTTACGATTTCCGCTAAAGCAAGTTAGGTGTTTATTTTAGTTAATCATTTTCTTTCTAGACTCTCAACGATTATTACTTGGATAAAATTGAAACAGCGATGTTTAGCACGAGCATGAAGCTTTATCATTGAACATCTTCCGTGCTAAAGGGGTTTTATCCACTAAACAATTTGAATCTAAAATCGTAAGGTAAACTGTCATTTTATCCATTTACTACCCACGTTTTGCGTTTTACTGTTTTAGAGTGCCTATAGACGATTAAGGACACAATGAGTGCCTATAATTTAAGTTAGGACCATTAAACAGTGTCAGCTCGTGGTCAGAATAACAAAGCATAAACGCTCCAGCTTATATATTTTTTATTTTCTTATTAATAAAAAATAATTACAAAGCAATGAAATACATGTTACTAGTAAAAATAGTAAATAACAGTTATAACAAAATTGGTAACATTACATGAAAACCATAAGCACTACAATGTATGAGTTTGTGAATTGTGCTACAAATTGAGCATTAACAATTTATTTATTTACATAACACTTAAAGGCAAGAAATATTGTAATATGTGTAGTGTTACTGGTTTACGTCATAAAATTTCGAACATAACAAAAATTTCACCAATTTATCCCAACACATTATGCACACAAGCTTCTATGCAGTAATGAAATAAAAAAGTTTTTTAATTTATTTTATTTAAATGTTTTTGTTAACATGTGTTTCATTTAAAAAAAGTTAGTATATAATTTTATTTCAACAAAAAAAATCCCATAAAGACATGCCCTGGTTGTGGGTATACAAAACATGTTTATGAATGTTTTGCTTCTCTAATAAATAGACTGATATATCATTTTTGTGTAATGTAAGTATAAGAAAAGAAAATATTCTGTAAAAAAATAGATAGTACATTTTTATTTTATAGTAATTTAAAAAGGAAATAAAAAATAAATATAAATAAACCTTATTATTAAAGAACAACAAAATATTTCATAAAAAAAATAGAATTCATATCGTTAGTTATCCAGGATATTGCGTATTTTTTTAAAGAAAGAAAATTGTGAAAGCTTGGGATCAATTAAATATTATAAGTAAATAGATTCTAAAATTTTTCGGCCTGTAAAATATACATGTCTCTGGGCTAGCCTCGTTATACAATGTGGTATTTCTAGCACACGATCCCTTCCTAGACATGATCTATTTGAATTACTTGTAAATACATTTTGGTTTTCAAATATATATTTTTAACATTGAAAACAATATATTCGTCTTATTCAAAAAAGTTTAGCTTATTGGAATATTTAGAAAGAGAAAAAAGTGCGATTTTTGTGAAGTATTATTTTTGAGATAAATTTTTGAACAGTTTCTAATGGTTTAATATGGTTGTTAAGAGCTACCCTTATCCAATTATTCCATAGAAAAGCGATGAATTTTTTAGAATTTATTTGAAAAGTATTTGGCTAGGCGTAAATACATAACCGTTTGAACTAAAAGGTAAAATATATCAGTATATTAATAATAATTTCAAGATAATTAGTCCATTTATGTTGATAGTCAATTATTTCTCCCTGGTATTTTATGCACCTTTCAGACATCACTTTTTGCAGTTATTACGTTTGTCAAGATAAAAATATTTATTGTGAAACATTAAAGAAGAAGAAGGGAAAAATGATTTTACGTTATTAGGTTTATCTTATCTGCCTACCCCTACGGGAAAAAGGCGTGTTTGTTTTTTTTTAAAGAAAAAACCCGCTTAACCTCTATTCATAGGTTTTTTAGCAGGTGGGAGAGAGGGGATATGGGAGGAAGTAATGAAAGATACACCGCAACGCCCAGACCGTTTGAGGAAAAAATCTTTCAAGAACTTTTTTCTAGCAACTGGAGGGAATCGAACCAGCGACTCCAGTCTCATAGTTAGCCATCTAACCAACTGCGCCACGGCACCTGTTATTCAAGAAGTAGTAAAAATGTATTGTATTCAATAGAAAATGCTGAGTTGCTTTTTTGTAGATGTTCTATATTTCATGTAAAATCATAAAACACATGTGTGTGGTGAATCGATAAACTTTGACCCCCACAGAGCCTAAAAGCCCCTTTCGGCAAATACGTGGAAAATTAAAATGAAATTGAGTCCTGTAGATGTAGGTACCATATTTTAATCTAGAAGACATTATTCTCATTATTAAAAGTCCCTTAACTATTAAACCGTAGATGTGGACATAATTCGGGATAATTTTGTTTTTCCCAAAGTATTCGCGTAAAACGTATTCCACCCCTGGACGGGAAGGGAGAGGGGATGAAATGAGTAACCATTATTTTATCCTGTAGGTAGAGCTTGGATGAGTTCTGAAATGGAGATTTTCCTGCCTGCGATTACACTATTTTCCAAACATTCCATAAACATTTTGAAGCATGTTTTCTTTAAGAGAGAAAATCCCAAAAACTTTTTAATAACAACTATACTATCATTTTTGGTATTCTGCTTTTAAACCAGGTAAAAAGTTGCGTCTAGGCAGAGTGATATAATAAAAATGGAGATACTATCCTTATTCAACCACAATAGATAGATATTGCTTTAAGCAATAAGTACGCCAAAATACTTATTATTTACTTGAGTTTAAAAAAAAAAAAAAAATACATATAAGGGTGATATTCCCATCTGTATTCTATCGCTATTCCGAGGCGTCACGTTGTACCAATTTTATGAGTAAGGCCCTTTGGGTATATTTTTTTTGAAAACTCTTAATTTACAGTATATATATATATTTATATTTATATGTAATTAATACCTTTGACCGTTTATTTTTAAACAATACTAACATATTACAACAGAGATGAAGAACATTTAATAGAAGGTAATATAGAAGTCTAGGCATCTACAGGGCTCATGACCTGCCATTGACTGGTTAAAGTGGCCACTATACACTGTGTAACATTCACCATTCTACCTATATTTAAACTGCTATATTCCTTCAATTCTTTCATCTGTTGATGTTTGTGAAGTTAAAGAGCTGAAACCTTTATTTATGCGGGTGAGATTCATCTTTAATGTTCTTCATCTCTGTTGTAATATGTCAATGTTAACATCTCCCCAGGGAGTTGAATCCAATCCTTGACTACAAAAATTTGGACCATCTCAAAATATTGTTTAAACAATACTTTGAGTTTTTCCAATTTTTTTTTAGACAAGAACTGGACTCATTCCTCTAGGGAGCTGTAAATATCAAAATACTACAACATGTGTAGATGAGAAACATTTAAGAGAAAGTAATATAAGAGTCTAGCCAATAATAAGTCGTAAGCCCTGTAAATGCCTTAACTTATATTTTCCTTCTCTAAAATGATTTTATCTCTTTTGTAATACGCTGGTATTTATTTTTAGCTTATAATATAATTTTCTGGGTTATTTATTAATTCCTTACTTGAGTGTAGAGTATAATGAAACATAATAAATCGGGCCATACTCATCAATTTGGTAATGTATCCAAAATAAAACAAGTTTAATGGATTGTAATTCTACTTTATTTTTTATAAAATATACAAAGGGTATATTGTGACGCGTTTCGTCTTGTTAGGACATTTTCAAACAAACTAATTTAAATATTTACCTTGTTTCCTTATATACTAAAAATAATTGCTATTTTATGTTTGTGGATTTCTATACAAGCCAATTTTTTTTTTTAAAATGGAAAGTTTTTCCCCAATATAACTAAAATATTCTCTTAATATACTCAGTATACCCTAATTGAATTTTAATTACTCTACTTATTTTGGCTTGTATAAAAATCCACAAACATAAAATACCAACAATAACACTTCCAAGTTCCCTTCTCAAAAAAAAATTTCCCTCTCCATTGCAACAAATTAAAATTATTTCAATTTTACTTATTTGGAAGTTCAACAAGGATACATAAAATACATACATTTTTTAAGTAAGTATTACAAACAATTATTATATATTTCCTTAATTATAGAATTCCACCATCTTTCATAAATTATGTCAAATAAGTGTGTAAAATCAATTTAAGTAATAATAAAGATTAAGTTTAGTGAAAGATGAGAATAAAGATTGAGTTAAAAAAATAAAATTGAGTTAAACATAAGAAAGTACTTTTTTTTTTTTAGAAAATTGTCTAAATATATCACTTTTTTGAGAAGGGAATATGAATGTTAAGACATTTACAGGACAAACGTAGTACGTTATTACGTGCTATTAATTATTTTATTTAATATGATGCCATTCTAATTTTATTTTTTACATGAATAGTCCACTAGCACAACCCGTGTTGAGGCATTTATTTATATTATTGATACTTTTCTATTAGTATTTCAATAATATATGCGTACATAAATAAACGCTTACATAAACTTGTATGTCGTATTTGTTATTGGCTGGTTTAATCGACTACTTCTTTCATTTATAAATAAACTCCTGATCAAATAGCCACTTTTTATTTAAAGAGGAAATGTGGTCTTACTCTTCTTTATACAAACGTGTTCCTGTATGTTCTCCCTAGATTAAAGCATTAGAGCAATGTTTTTTGTAAACAATTAAGAAATTTACCATTGATATGTCTTTGTAGTTTTTCTGTTTAGTAAATTGTTTCTCATGGGATCTAAGACATACAAAAACCCATAAAAGCGCCCAGTTTTATCTGCCGTCTTCGGACGTACTGTTATGCCTCAATCCTCTTCAAGAATAAGATGGTAGGTTGTTCTGGTGGAGTTTAGATTAAGAACATGATTTTAAGGAAATAACCAATTTTATATAATTTAAAATACACAAAGTAAAAGACTGATTACAACAACGTTTAGACTAATGTCAAGAAGTCCAGAAGATAAAAGATGGTGAAACAAAGCGCGTTTGACTTTATATCGTGTTGATTGACGTCATTAAGGAATCTCTATTTACACATATCCTAGAAAAATAGAAAAATAAGTTTAAAAATATTATTCTCCTCTAGTTACTTGTAGATAAGGTTTGCGAAAATAGATAAGTCTATGAAGCTAGGGTCCATAACAGTACGGTATACGAGTACAAGCATGATAAATAATTTTGAAAAACAGATATTTTACCGACCTGAAAAAAATCATTTTGATACTCTTTCTCAAAAAAATAACTGAATATGTTCAGTTTTAGGGTTCTGAAAACGGGATAACGAAACGTCAATTTTGGCGATTTCAGTTTTGAATAATCAATCCAACGCGCAATTGTTTTTATTGCACAGTCTCGGAAAGGAAGAAAAACAATCTCCAAATACCTATTCGTTAAAATTATCTAGCAACGCGTAACCTCTTAAAACAACAAATACACTTTTTGTGATTCATATGTTTTATAGCGCTTTTGTGGGTACAACAGTCGGATCATTGTACAAATAGTTGGACTGTCTGGAACTTTAAAAGCAGCCTCTATTTCAGTTGTGACGTTGAACCACACGCCATCCCTAGGGCGAGGATCCACCAGTATTAATCCTAATCCTCGCAGCCTCACAAATTTCAGTTAACGCTTGAGGTAGACGGTTATCGATTAGTATGCAACTCGAAGTTTCTAGACTAACGGGGTAGATGGGAGATAACTTACACTTAAGACTACTTAAAATTCTTTACAAACTTAAAATTGATGGGCGCTTTTCGGAGTTAAAAATGGGATCGAGATTCACAGAATTCCAAAGAATTACGGTAAAGAAATTCATTTAAAATATCGGACTATTGAAAATGAGACGCAATAATTATTTTTTTACCATCACTGCAGATTTATAAATTAAATTAAAAATTGCTACAATTTTTCCGAGTCCAAACGGATAAAAAATACAGTATGAGTATTTTCAACTTGATTGTTACTCTCGAGTAAAAATGATGAAAAAAAATCGAGCCGAGATAAGTCCGCCTCATAGTATGCCTCACGTTTGTCTACAACGCTTGAAGTCTTAGGTTTTATTCCCGGTAGTCCAAAAGTAAAATACAAGTTTAATAAAATATTTTATTACTCCTAAAATGACGCCAAAAGAGTTATTATTCGTATTTTTTAATAAAATTGTATTCGTATTTTTTCATTATATTGTATTTTTCTTTATTAATTAAATTTAATTTTATGAAGTTGCATTTGATACTATTTTATCAAATGTTATCATAATTTAATTAATTTTACTATGATTTTTTTTTCTTTAAAAGGATTATGACTAAACACGGGCACAGTCTAAAAGCCATAATAAGTTCATGATAAAAAATAATAAAGAATAAATATAACAGTTTTTAGGAGAATTTGATAACTTTCTTGGGAGTGACATTCAGCTTTTGGTTGATTTCAAAAAAGGTCGTATTCAATCACACGACACGATAAAATAAGATTGAATCAATTTTTATTTTATTTATTTATTGCACTCAGGTAAAAATCCTACATAGGGAAATCAAGTTGAGATTAATCGGCCTGGTGATGAATCTTGTGATCATACGAAATAAGGAATCACCTGCAAACATTGGACATACTCAAAATACTGTTAATTTTCCAAACCAATAAATCACTGGTAAATTGATAAAATTTGTAAGAAAAAACTGCGAAAAATCAAAAATATTTAATTTTAGGCAAAAACCAAACATTTTGAGCTTTTTCAAATGCTTGTAGAAAAAGGATGGATTTTTCACTTCCTTGTGTAATATTGAGGTAAAAATTTTACAAAACAAACAGAGAACAGTTTTGAGAAGAGGATACGGAATTCAAGGCATTTGTAAGGATAATGACCTGCTATAAGTTGGTTTAAGAAGCTACTTTACATACTGCCTAACATTTATCATTTTGCTTTGATTGAACATTCATATTTCTTCAATTCTTCAAGGTGTTGATTTTCGTTCAATTTAAAGAGCTAAAACCTTTATTGATGTGAGGAAAACACATCTAATTACTGAATTATTCCACCCAATGGACAACGTCTTATATAGAAAAAAAACTGATTAAAAAGACACAATTGATTTATTTTATTTTGAGTCTTGAAGTAGGGCTCACAAAAAAATATTCTCATGTGTGGTCTAATAATAAAAAAAAACATATTTATTTTCCTACCTTCTGTTTGAATTTTGTTTTTTTCTTCTTCATAAATGTTTTTCCCATATCGTAATATTTTTTTGTTTTTATTTTATCATAACATATGTTAAAAATGCCAAGATAAGATAAACATCTAAGAGAAAACCAACAAAGTTTAAAAAAAAAAAAATTAAAAGAAAAAGTGAATATTTATAAAAATTAAATAATAAGTAGAATAGGTGGCTAAACAAGAAAAAAATCACTTAGGCGTACTGCTGTAATACTGTCACAGCCTTGATTCCCAACAGTGTTCCACCAATTGACTGATTATGATGTTTGGACTTTTCTCCAACCATGCTCTGAAGCCTTCTATCCGGTTTCGCAGCAGTCCATCCCATTGAGGAAGAATTGCAGCGACAAACATCCCACTTGCATCACTATGTCGGAGAAACATGTGTAGGGCTCTATAACCTATAAAATTATGGTCCACTTTCATGTCCCTAACACTTCGTTGGTTGTATTTATTCATAACTGGGTTTTGTGGATAGACCACTATATTTATAAGATTGCTTTGGGAATACATTTATAGCATTGATGCTGTTTTCATTATTATGTATAAAAATTTTGAATAAACTTAACAGTGATGCTTGCTAATTTATGATTTTTTTTTTTTTTAATAAATATAAGCTTTCTGATAATTTACCCAAATATTTCAATTTCGGTGGCCATTTTCAACGAGTTGTAAATAACTCACTATTAGAAAATGGAAATCAAGTTGGGGAAGAGTGGGGTTTGAACCTCGGACCTCTGGCCCGTGAGTCCACAACACTAGCCACGTGACCACAACCCAACCTACCCAATATGGGATTGCCCTGAACTGTTATCTCTCATCAACTTCAGGGTGCTTGGAAGAATGACTAGACAGGTGCCACCGTTTTGTAGCAACAATTCACGGACAGTATATACTTGTAAAAAAGGAAAAAATATTAAGCCAAATATGTTAATATTATAAATGTTTGTAAAAAGCAGATTTGCCGTTTATATTAATAAAAAAAAAATGTGTTTTAATCATTGCTCATCGAAATAAAACTATTTATAAATCAGTTGACAAAATTATTAAATTATCGGTTGTACAATATAAAAATGTTACAATTACTTTTTTTCTGAATTATTTTATTTAAAATTTTAATACAAATAATAATTTTTAAATAAAATTTTGAAATCATCAAAGAATCAAATTAAAATTGGAGATACAATAACCCAACTTTGCTTTTCCATGTTTATTTAAATAATACTTTTGTATTATATTCATTGACATGTATAAATTGTTTTGTATACTGATATGTGTATATTGAAGAGTCCCGACATAACACAGAATATTCAAACAAGTCGGGACATAAAAACTAAAAATTGTGCGTACAAAAAAAAATACCACGAATCACAGGTGTATTGTTGCGAAAAAGCATTTTTATTTTATCATAATCTCAAAACTTGTAGGTCGTACAAATAAGCTGGATGACAGTTACGTTATTTTGATACGTAAGAGTATTATAATTTGATAATATAATTGTATGATATTATAAAATATTTGATATGTCACTTCTCTAGAGTTCCAGAGGGGTATTCAGCAAGATTACAACCCCACTCCCTTTCATTCGTACGAGTATAATATACGAGTCCAGACGGATGACCTTCAAACTTTAGCTCATTTGATGACTCAATATTTTGACCTCGTATTAAATATTTTAAGGGTCGATATTTTGAGAATTATTTACAATACCAAAAATTAATTCTAATTTTCACGGAGTCGTCAATAGGGTTGTCACTTTTCAAACTTGCTTTCGTCAAATAATACATTGTGCAGTATTATAATTTTACGAGAATACTCCCGGCATTTGACTCCAAAAGTCTTCAAGTGTGGAGGTATTTATCAATTTTTGTCAAAAAAGCTAAAACTTTTTTTTTTTAAATTAATATTATGGCGCCAAGAGTGTTCAATATCCTAGATGAAAATATTAACACTTTGAGCACCGGCCGAATACACATTGAATTTACCCTGTGCCCGCCCCATTTTTGTGAAATTTCATGCTTTGTGGAGGGTTTCTTAAATGTGTCATAATTATGTATATACTACGTTAAATCAATTGCAACTTTTTATATTTATTTGAAAGAATTTGATAAGTCATTTTTGTATGATAGTTTTGCCAACATTGACCTTTATGGAGAGCCACATTGCAATGTTTGCACATATACCTTATGCCTACATGGTCTCACTTCTTTTTTTGTGCTTTGTATCCCGAAGCTGTGTAAACACGTAATTATAACAACCACGCGTTGTGTACCAGTCCCGGGTTTTTGCTTAGTTTATCAGCAGCGAAAAATTACTAACAAAAGTCACTAGATGGCAATAAAATGCACGTTTCGAACAACTGGTAAACCACGTTAAAACGGGACCAGGACACAACGCGTGGTTATATAATCACGTGTTTACACGGCTCCGGGATACAAAATGTTAAGTTCTCCAAAACAAAATACATTTTCAGAAAAGTACAAGTTTGGATTTTGTATAAGGCAAGAGACCATTACAGGAGATTCATTCATATACTATTTAACGTGTTGTCCAGATGTTTATTGAAATAGTAGTATTTAAAACTATCTCTGTTTATTAAGTAGGTAAGTCTTCATTGTTAATTCTCAAATGTAAAAATATGTTTAAAAAATGTATATTATTAAGTGTCCTCGGCACGGATTACCCCAGTGAGGTCACATTATTTTTATTATTAATTATAGAATGTTAGAGAAAAAATATGAATAAATAAAATAAATATGTATGTTTTTGTAATAGTTTTTAATTTTATATTTTACAATTATTTCAATGTACCTACATACTTCCCCTTTTCATTATGTTGTATCCCTCAATCAGTTGTATCTTAACTCAACACAGGATTCTTGGCCTCATAGAGTTTGGGATACGTAATTATGATTTTTTGTAATACATGTACATGTATTTGTATGAATAAGTAAAAAAAAAAGATATAATTTGGTATCTTTTGTAAATTATCGGTCTTCAGGTGGATGAAAAAATATTATGATAATATAAATCAAGTGGATATAAGTCCGCCCAAGAGTGAAGTCGTTGGCGTTTTTGTGAACCATTCCTGAGGTCATGAGTTAAATTTTTGGCAGACTGCAGTTGACATTGATTTTAAAGTCCTCAAAGTTGGTGGCATATTTTTTTTACTTTTAGTCTACGAGTCCCACAAATTTATATTAACTTTCCGAAAATTCATAAGAGCCTCTCTGCGGAAGTTATATTTCATTCGACAAGTATTCGGTTGCATTGTGTGATGAAAGGTCACTGAGGGATGGTAATGGGCGTTGTCGGGAGGTCCTAAAGGGTACATCCAGTTTCTATATTGTTTGTGCCTTCAGAGCAGACAATGGGTCACTTTTCCAACCCCTGTTTCTTTGCATTGACCTTTATTTCTTACGGATCATTAAAAAAGCGCTATTTTCGTAAAAGAAAAAAAAATAAAAAGGGTGATGGAAATAACATTTTTTAAAAGACAATGGTAAACATTATTCTTATTTCAAGAAACTCGCCTGTAGAACATTAAAATGATGAAACGTTTGTCACGTATTTTGTAAATTTCTAACCTTGAAATAAAACTTTACACTTTTAATACCACATCACATATTTTTTATTCTAGTTTTATGTTACATACGGAATTGTATTCAAATATTTGAAATGTTTTATTATAAAATAAAATTGTATCATAATGTATCTCTAAATTTACGATTTAGAAGTTTCTGACTAATGAATAGGTTTATTGTATTATCAATGATGACACTATTTTCCTTGCCAATAATGAAGATGACATAAGCAAACTTCTCTGTGTCCTTGAAAATACAAGCAATAATTTTTGTCTTGAATTCAACAGGAAAATGACCAAAATGATGAAAATTGACCAGAAAAATACGAACAGACCGGAAACAATTAAAATTAGAAATTGCGAGAATGTTAAAAGGTATATTTATTTGGGATTCATGATAGAAAACAGAAAGAGCGTTGCTGAAATTGAAAGACGAAATGCCATCGCTCGGTTTGAGATGATGAAATTAAAACTAGTTTTGCAAAAATGCAGTATTACCGAGTCAACCAAAATAAAAATGGTTAAAAAACTCTGAAGTTTTTTTATTTTCTTGTATACCACAGAAACGTGAACCCTGAGGTGCTGGCGTAGAATATCTCTATAATCCGAAAACTGGGTATTGAACAGCATCTTTCTTCCACTATACAAATCTCTGTCCTCAGTTACGTGAAGTCCTACTAGATGAACAGACTTGGTAACATAATGAATAAAGTACATCCAACTTCAGAAAGAGACTGCCGATTTTGAAGAGCATCGTCTCTGTCGCACGAGTCCGGTATCTATATGAATGACAAAGATGACGCTTTCCACTCTTTTTTAAGCCCTAAGTTTTTAATTCAATGCTGTCTACTGTAAATACACCATTAAATGTACCAATTAGTTAAAAATCGTATGTTTAAAATGTTTTTTTTCGTGGGTATTTTTCAGTGTACAATACAAAATTTAAAGATATAGATAACACAAACATCACTCGGTCAGATTTGAAATTTACACTAAAAATGCATTATGTCACTTGGTAGACATTATAATAATAAATATGTACATCTCTTTTCCCCTTCTTATCCTCTGTTCAAGCATCCTTGTCCTTATTTCGCCTAATTTATAATAACTTACTATTCTTAAAAATACAAATAAATTTGACTTTTGAAAAAAATACATGAAAATATCATTTTTATATGTATAAACTAATATGTATTTAATTAATATGTACTCTTTTCTTTACTAAATTTGTATACTTTGAGGAAATTTGTTATTAGTTCTAAGTTTATACACTTTATCGGTTTGTTTACTATAAATATGTATGTAGATCTGTTGGTTTCCCAAATAAAATAATATTAATAAATAAATGTAACATATTATTTTATTTACAATAATATATTGATACATGTGGGGAGAATGATTGGTCTGTTAAACAGCCTACTGAGAGAGGTGGATTTTTTCCATGCTGGGATTAACAGCTTTAGACTCTTCCTCTCACACAATGTACCAAAATGTGCTTGTTCACTATTTTTTTTATGGAACATATTTTTAAACTTAATAATCTATAGTTCTTTTTTAAACGTGTTTTTTAAATTACCTTATAATGTAATACTCCTTTACGTACACTGTAATTGACAGTAGTTGATTTTACATTGAAATAAATCAATGAATGTTACAGATAATTCGCGAACGGTATACTCGTATAATGCTTTTATAAATCGATTTCATGTACTCGGCAATAACTATTCTGACGTTGCTGATACATTTAGCATAAAGTTTAGTTTAAATAGATTAATTGTGCTTTTTTAAAAAATAATAAAAAAAAAAAAAACATTTATCGTACTTTTTAACTATTATATTCCTTTTTTAGAGGCTTGTCAGCAGGTGGGAAAGGACGGATGTGGAAGGAGGTAATGAAAAATTCACTGCAATACTTAGATCAGTTGAGAAAAAATCTATAATGGATTTTTTTCTTACAACTGGTTGGAATCAAAACCACCACGCCATTTTCACAGTCGGCCGTCTAACTAACTGCGCCACGACGCCTGTCCTGTTTATTTACTGTATATTATTTGAAGTGTTTATTTCTACACAAAACGTATTTTTGTAAAGTAAACATCACCATGTACCGTGTATATTGATAAATAAGTAAACAAATATTTGTGAGAGAATTAAAAAGCCTTATTTACTACAAAAGATGGTCTCTTTCAATGTGGCCATTTCAGTAAAGTTTTTACCATTGCTTATTATCTTCCTAGGTAGAGAATTGAAAATTTCAACCATGGCAACTGGTATTGATCGTTTGCCACTGTAAATAATAAATTTAGGAGTATAAGCTCAAATAAGCTTAAGGTATTTGGTCAGGGTAGAGCACCAACAAATATTTCAAAAACCTTCTAATGCATGTTTTCCTCTGAAAACATGTTTGGTTAACGTTATCTACCGTTTAAAAAGTGGCAGCTTACAACATCATGTGATTTATTATTTTACATGGAAAACACGTTCTTAAAGCGTGAAAATCCTATACAGTTGATAGAAAATTTATCGTCATCTAAAGCAATAAGGAAAAAATAACGCGTCTTCGCCGAGGGCTCATGGCAAACACTTTCCTCCGAAATGTTCCACTTCAGGCTTCTTATTTTATACTTCATATCAAATAAAAGGGTGTCCTCGAACATTCAATTTGCTTTAACGGCAATTTTTTTGGCATTAATAGTGAAGAAGTAAAAAATAATATTTGTTAAAATATTGCTAAATTAAGCCACACGTTCTTTTTAATGTAAAGTATTATAATCGCTATCATTTTTTAAAGTCGTTATATTTTTAAATTACAGCGCCCGAGATGTCACGAGTTCAAATCGGTGAATTTACTTAACATTTTAAAAGAGAACTCGCACCCTTCAAAACACGCTTAACGTAGTTACCCGAAAACCAGAAAACTATCACAACACATAATTGATTGGCTATTCTAAGCACGTTTTTACCTGAAACTGTCACGTGTACATTCGTATTTTTTTTCACATCATTTTTTCGATAAACTTCAACCATACATTTTTTTTTCAAATCAGGTTGTGGTCTCGTGGCTAGTGTTACGAACTCACGGATCAGAGGTCCGGGGTTCGAACCCCACTCTACCCCAACTTGATTTGCGTTTTCTAATAGTGAGTGATTTACAACTCAAAAACTTGAAAATGACCCTAAAAATCGAAAAATTTAGGTATATAATAAGAAAGCAAATATTTATTATTTAATTTTAAAAAAAATCTCTAATTTTTGCAGCTTGTAGGAAAACGTTTTTTATATCCAATTACCGTAGCACTGATCTTTCTGGTGAAACTGAGCTGATATTTTTGTAGTAAATTGAGATTTTCTAGTGATATTTCTTAGTGAAACTGCATTTTAATTATAATACAACAATCATTATCATCTCTATTTTCGCACAGAGTGGTTCATTTCACTGGTTAACTAAATGCAGCATACTTAGATCCTCTGTTACATGCAGGTAAGACGGTCAGTTGTACACTTCAGGTGCTAGTCCAGAAATAATGTAGATTGCAGTTTAAAAAACCTATAAAATTGATATTTCACTTCCACCCTGCCTGGAATCGAATCCAAGACCTCAATAATGATAGGTGAAAGCGTCAACCACTAAACAATAAACATGACTTACTTCCACTCAATTTTTTTATTCAGGATTTTTACCTTAGAACAGCCATCGAGTCAAAAACACTCCTCCTGGCTCTGGTTCTATTTACACACAGAACTGTATTTTTTCTTCTCCTTTAAAGAAATGTGGGAAAAATGTGGATTGACATGGGTTGGCTCGAAGTCATTTTTATTGCCATTGTTTGTCTTTGCTACACAGTTTTGTGTTATTTTTATTCAGTTTCAAAAAATTTAACCGCTCTCGTGTAAAATTGAAAATAATCATATCTTTCGTTATAGTAAATAATCGAGATACACTTCATTTGATTTGAAAATTTCATGCCCTTTGCATTGTTGAGTGGGAATAAATGTTTGGTGATGTTTTTTTTTCCTTATGACATTTAAATTTTTACCTTTTAAAGCGGTCATTATAAATAGCACATCCTGTCATCCTTAAAAATCCATACGTGTCTGTGCTTAAATATGAAATCTGCCCTGAAATATGAATGTATGTATTTCTTCCTCTAAAAACTCATATCGCCAGACGTCATCTTTATTATTTCTTTTCGTCACTATGGAGAAATAACGCCGTTCGTTTTTTCTAAGAGAAAAAAGTGCGCGTGCAAATCCAATTTGTAAATATGCTGACGAAACCGATAGAAGGGTTGAAAAGGGGTACGATTTAAATATTAGTCGTTTTGTGTGGTGATTTTCGTTTTATTCCAAATAATTGTCTTATTAAATATTCGTGTAAAGGGAAAAGGAAATAAAATTGACCCGTTTTTGCTTACTACATTAATTATTTTTGTAAAACGATTTTGGATTGTCAAAGCTCAGAAACATCTCAGAAGTTAATTATACCAACAAAAAGAAATAATTTAAAATAGTGGTACAGTAATAATTTATTACATATTTGTCGAAAATGTAAAACAATAATTTTTCAACTTATTTATTTATTTATATATACGCACGATGGGCATTTAAAAGACATTTGTGTACATAGAAAATTATTATAAAATAAAGTAGAAAGACAAATTGGTATCTAGTTGACTTGGTGGGAGTGAAAGCGGGAGAGAGTTGTTTTTTATTGAATTTGATTAAATATGAAAAAAGAAACATACACGGAGTAGACATAATACGATACTTAAATGATAACAATGCTTTAGTCACTTAGTTAGGTCGTATGTTACATGATGGTAGCGTGAGCAGTCTTACGCTTCGGGTGGAAGTCCAAGAACAAAGAAACATTGTAGTTCAAAAAACCATTAAAATCAATATTTCATGTCCACCCTGCCAGGAATTGTAGCCAAGACCTCAAAAATAGTAGGCAAACATGTCAACTACTTTGCCTGAGAGCAGCCATCGAGTAGAAAACAATCGTTCAGTAGGTAGTGTTACACTGAAATATGGTCCTTGGATAGCAGTGCTGCGTTGGTTTGAACATAAAGAGCAAATAAACAGCTAAATAACGCCTAAAAATATTTACGATGTTAGTACTGATGGATGCAGAAACCAGAGATTGATTTGTTACGAACAAACCATACAAAAGTCGAAATAATGGGTGTGTGAGCATGAAAAGATGAATTAATATATAAAGGCTTGTTCTTTATGCAAAGACAGAGTAATGTGGCGTTACATTCTCATTGCCTATCTTTACATGAAAATAGTGTGATTATTTGCTTATTTCTTAGAAGTTTATTTTTAAGTCACACATAAAAACGATACCGGAATATTCAGAGTATCGAAAAGTCACAGAGAACTTAATCTTAGTTTCTATATGTTCCTACATAATTTGTAACTGATGTAATTTATGTGTTCTAGGAAATAAGATATTTATTTATTCTACCGCAAGATACTAGCAAACTTAAATAAGCCTCCAGAATCAATACTGTATGATTGTTAAAATACCCAATTAAAATACACATTTCACCGAAAGTAACGTTTACTCGAGAAAGCGTTCAATCGGTTAGTCCCATTTTTTGAGTTTAAAAAATAGTGATTGATACTCCTGATAACCAAAACCTATAGGTGGCCAATTAATGTTTGATTGTAAAAAAATATTTCATCCAGGATATTGCGCGTTTTTTCAGTCACACTCTTGGCATCACTTGTTCGCCTGTACTTATAATTTGGAAGATAATTTATTTATTTTTACACCCCACCTGGCCAAGAACCCAATTAAAGTATTAAATTACAGCACATAACACGCAGATTTGATAAACATCACATTTGTTTGTCCTCAACGGGAACTGAACACAAAACCGTGTTCTTTCATGCGTAAATTATACGTCTTTACTTTTATTTTTGAGACGATATCTTAAATTATTCAACAGGAAATAGTGAAACAATTGACGGATGGAACTTGTAAGAATAAATGCTGAATTTTAGAGATGAGAATATTTTATAGGTACTATGATTTTGAAAAATAATGTTTTAAATTCAGATAAAGAAAGATTGTATTTATAGAAACTTGGATGTTGATTATAAAAACACCCTTGGTACGAGTACATTGTGTTCCTTAAAACATTCTTTATAAATAAAATTGAAACATTTATAAAAAAAATTGTAAAAAAATAGATTTATAATATTTTCCCAAATATAGCCATTCACATTCCCAGTAGAACTTACCCTTTTATAAAGCTTGTATTTTTATTAGTTTTTTCAAAATACAGTTTTTATTAATTTCCCGACGTTTTTCTTCATGGTCGTAAGGGTGTTATAACAAACTCTTGTCTAGTTTTAAATATCGTATCCATCGCATTTTACACTTCCCATCTTTGTAAGAAAAACATGACAAAAAAAAACTTATAAGCTCCGTATGTATTGATGTAATATTTAGTAATCACTGTTAAAATAAAATAGTACGGTATTCAAAAAGTTAATTATACCTTAATAAAGAAGCTTGTGTGGCTTTGAAACCGGTTGGTTTAAAAAAATATGTAGTAAAAAACAGTATTGTTTTATATTTATTATATAATCATAAATCTATCTAGGCCTAGTATTTTAAATATACGTTCCAATATTATGATTGTTTTTTAGGTAAATCTGATTTATATGTGTAAATATAAAAAAAGGGTAAAACACCCGTAACATATCCGCTATTTCAAGGTCTAATAAACAACATATCTTACATCCGAAGCAAAATATTCAAGGATAACCCATTCTGTTTAAGACGAGTCTCCAGAGCCTCCACTTAAATATTCGGAAAATAATCCTCTTAAGTGCGCTGTCGTATAAAAGGGGCACTTAAAAGATAAATCCTCGCACCCCCTCATGCTAACGTTAGAACAATAAACAGGGGGTGTAAAAATAGTTACAAAAGACTTGGCCGCCTTATCATAACAGCAAAGGCTAGGACATTTTACTGTCAGAGTTCTTATGAAATAAAAGTTGCAAAAAGACAGACGTCTGAAAACCATCGTATTGACAATGATTTAAGAACTCAACGAATTTAATTTTAAGCTAGGCAGAATCACAATATTTGAGTCTGTCTAAATGTTTGTAGACAAAAGACTGGATTTCCCCCCCTTGGGAGTCATTCAGATTAACAAATTACAACAAGGATGGAGAATACCTTAAATAAGAGATTATGGAAGTCTAGGCATTTACAAGGCTTATGACCTGTCATTGGCAGGTTTAAATGGCCACTTTACACTTGTAATTTGTGTATTTTTTCGTTAATACGTTGGTGTAGTGAGTGTCCTGACAAAGAAACGGGTACGTCTTGAAACTAGTAGATATGAAAAGTCGGTAAGTGGTTCTGTATTAATATTAACTAACATTCAAAAAATTAGTATAATGACTCAAAACCGCGTTCCTCAAGTTATCCCTCTATGGAACAGAGCCAACAAAATGTTTTTTTTCTGTTTCGAGCGAAAAAAGAAAAAAGTTTTATTTGTGAAATATAATTGAAAACCCTGGACAATTGTTTTTTATCCAAAGGCTACTTTTAGGTAAAATTTTCCTGAAACAGGAAATCCTGTGGCCATAAATTTACCTCATAGTTAAGTAGTTGGCGTTTTTGCCAACTATGCTTGATGGCCTGGGTTCGATTCCTGACAAAAAGGAAGCAAAAAAAGGTTTCGAAAGTAAGTATACACAATTTTTTTCGTAATAATCAAACTTTTTACGTAGCTCTTTCCTGCACCCTTTTCAATAGAAGTACAAGTTTTGATTAATTTTATTTTTTTTTACTTATGCACCTACACACACGCAACCTCCCTCGTTTATTCACAAATACACACATTCACGTACACTCACATGAATACAAACGTCACACACATACAATTCCGAGTACGTGAACTCTTATCTTATATATTATGTATAATTAGATTTACAGTGGATGGTTTTAATTATTTTTAGTATTTTAAGTACATTCCTAATGATTTTTTATCTAGTATCTGTAAAAATTGAAAAAAAAATAACAAAAATACTGATTTCAAAGATAGTTTTAGACTGCAATATTTCATTGTCTAATGACTGGCATCTTAAGCATTCGACGGGTAAAATTGTTACTTGGACAAGCCGATAACAGGTTAAACGGCCTGTAAATAAATTTGTATTTGCAATATAATGTCATGTTAATTATTTAAAAATTGTTTGACTTCATTTTGAAGGTCTTTGAAACAACCTTCCAAAAATATAGTTGAAACTCTACCCCTAATGTGATGGTGGCTTGGTTTTTAAGAGAGAAGGTAAAAGATATATAAATTAACTTTACGCTTAATAGCCGTAATAAGATTTAAAGATAACTTTTATAGCATATTTAAAGTATTCCCAGAATAAAAAAATACGGTTCAATCCTTTTTTAACTAATATCTTAAATAATGGAAGACGTTTTATATTTCTTTGCTAGTAAAATTAAGTTAAGTTTTTAAGTTTGTTACAATACTTCGTACTTACTAAGTACCCAAAGCGCAAGACTATCTTTATCTATCAACAGATTATCAAGATTCGCTGCATTTAGTGTTCCAATGATGATCTTAAAGAATTAGAAAAAATATGTAATTTCTTTTTGAAATAGAGTGATAAATAAATCATAAAAATATTTTCATGTAGAAACGTTTAACTTTTTCCAATCATTTCAATATTGTTAAAGAGAAATCTTTACAAATGCTGGGCTTCATACACAGAATATCCAAGCCATTTAGAAATGCAGCATCAATAATTTGTTTGTATAATTCTCTTGTACGTAGCAAGTTGGAATTTGGAAGTATTGTTTGGTCACCTCATTATGTGATTTATAAAAATATAATTGAAACTGTACAGAAAAAATTTCTTCGTTCTTTGTCGTTTAAGTGTAACATGGGCAGAATACTTCAATGTTATGAAGAGCGCTTGGAGTATTTTAAAATTGAAAAGTTAGAAACTAGGAGACAAATTATAGATATGATGTACTTGTATAATATAATTCACAATAATGTTGATTCAGTGTTTTGTGTTCAAAGTGTGTCATTGTACGTTCCCCGTAGGCGCCTTAGATCACCTAATACATTTTACCTTCCAATTTTTACAAACAATATGGCACATTTTAACCCTCTTGCAAGTATGTTAAGACTCTATAACAAAATGGAAAAAAAAGTTAACATTGACATTTATCATGATAGAGCAAATAGTTATAAAAAAAACATTACTATGTATCATAGATCAAATGCCTAATCCTTAGTTTTGTGTATGTAAATTAATTTTAGCCTTTTTTATTATATCTTATATGTTTTTAATTTCTCTTTTCTTTTCTTTAAAAAAAAAAAAAAAATCTTTCTTTATTTTTACCTTTCACTAAACTTAATCTTTACCATTACTTAAATTGAATTTACACTCTTATTTTATATAATTTATGAAAGATGTTGAAGTTCTATAATTGAGAATATATGTAAAGAACGTTAGTTATGCTCACTTAAAAAATGTATGTATTGTATGTATTCTTGTTGAACTTCCAAATAAATTAAAAAAAAAAAAAAAAAAAACTATTTTTATGAAAAATCACCTCAAGGGCACTTAACAAATCTGTACTCAAACAAACATTCTAACTAAGCAAACACACTCTCTCTTTCGATTCGTGACTAATGTCTGAGGTAAGTGATTATACTTCACCACATATTATTAAAAAATACCAAAAATATATTTTTTGTAAAAATTGTAAAAATAATCAGCACAACACAATTACTAGTATACATGTATGCAATTTTTGCAGCAATCTCCAGCAACGGTTTCTTCCGTAAGAAAAAATAAATAAAACTGGACACTTCTCTTTAAAAAGTCTTTTGTTATGAATAACTTATTTATTTTCATTTTCGTTTTCATTTATTTATTTTAAGTTACATTGAGAACATTGCAGAATATCCAATTGATTCTCAACACATTACAAAATAAGCATATCAGATTTATTAAATAGAAAAGAGAAAAAAAAAGTAAATTATCATGTAAAATTAACATACATATTACAATTTGGAAATCGCCCTCCTAAGAGAAATCCCACTGTCATGTTATATATCGACATCGATTGAATAACACGATTACTCTACCAACCGGCATAACCATTGGCAGGTTGGTTCTATATCGTGGCAGGTAGAACAATCTGTGTTACCTTTGTCGAAGATGATCAGGGAGAAAAAGACTGAATAATTTCCGAATATTGGAATTATGTATGCGGCCACATATGAGTTGAAAAAAGTGAACACTCAAATGAATCCAGAACATTAAGCACTCTTGAGGCCACAAAAGATAAATTTCTCTGAGCGAAAGAGTGAGCGTTTTGGACATTAAATAATTTAAAATTACAGGAAAACCTGGTACGAGCATTCTGTTAGAATCGAAATCTTCTTTTGTAACCGCATGACCAGAAATGTGTGAATGACTCTTTGAAAAAAGGAAAAGAAGGATATTGAAGCATCACTCTCTGTTTTATTTTTTGATAATTTACTAAGGGGTTCATGATAGACACCGTGCAACCTCCTCTACCCAATATCTGTGCTGACACGGAAAAGGGGCACAAGTCGGGTTTTTTGCCAAATTGGGTTATTAATATCATTCGATACTCCATTTACAGACACACAAGTAAAATAAAGAACAGTAAAAAAAATCCTCACCATAACGATAAAAAAGTGATTTTACATTTGGCCTTAAGTCAATATTTGTAAAATAGTTTAAAAAAAATAGACCTGACTGGAGTCATGCCTTCTGAAAAATATTTTGATCAAATTTGTAGCACGGAATACGGACACAAGTCGACTTGCTCCCGATATGATATGATATTGTAAAAGAGCACTAATTGTATCTCTGGTCAATGTCATCGTCAAACCTGAAGTATATCAGTAAGGGCAGAGGAAGGATAAAAGCCGAGTGAACGCGGTCAAAATACAATCTCTTAGACATATGGGAAATCAATGTATCACATGTTTACAAATGATGAAATTGGGCGAGAGTGTAAATTTGAGTCAGGTTTAATCCAGTCAAGCTCAAATGTCTCTATGAATTTACGCCTAAGTGCACTTAGTGCCCAATTGATTGTAGTATGAAGTCAAAAATAACAAGGAAAAAGGTCAAAAGTCGTAAATAAACATAAAAACGCAATTTTTTGAAGAAATAAATATGACATCTCGTAGAAAATACTCTATTTAATTATATTCAAGCATTTGAATTGAAAAATTTAAGTCAGATCTTTTGTAATTAATAAAAAACCACCGAAACCCAGATGTCAAAAAGTAAAACAGCCATACTGTATTTAACAGTTACACCACGGAGACAAATGCCCCTTTTCTGTGTCAGCACAGATATAGTCATAGTTAGCCACTGACTGGAAAAGAGCAAAATACGAGGTTCTAGGAGTGTTAATATTCAATATGTTTGTAAGTGAGCAGAATACGTGACACAACTTTCTTGTTCTGGAAATCAGCGATTAAACCTGACCGATTCCCATATATTTCATGTATCACCATTTTGCTTCTAAATAAAATGGCTTCATTTTATCATCGCATAAACATTATATCTCTCTCACTTCTTTATAATATTCTTCACAATCCTTGCGCTTCAAAACATCTTGCTAATAATTTAATTAACCTTTCTGATCATGGTCTTTCACTTGCATGGCTCTTCTCAGGAGAGAACACTTTCCATTCCTCGACATAGCAAACCATTTTTCAGCTATTTCTTTTCCGTCCAAGCTGCTGGACTTTGGAATGAGCTACCCCTTCATATAAAAAATGCACCTTCTCTAGCCACTTTCAAGAAACGCCTGTAACATTATGATATATCCCCAGAATCCTTAACTCCTTTAGTTTTTTACTGCTTTATTTTTCTCAAATGTATTTTTTAAAATCCCTTTTTCTTTTCTTTGTTCATCTTTCTCTCTCCTTTCAAACTCATCATCTAATTCCACATTTTCCTCATCATTAGATATGTAAAACAAAGTATCTTTTTTTGAAAAAAGAAATGTTATTGTCAATATGTGCAAGCCTTATCTCCCAATTAAAAATCAGATTTTATTAAAAATGTTTATGTTTTTAGGGATTTTTCTATTTTTTTTTTTAACATATGTATGTATCTTTCAATATATGTTTATGGTTTTGTAGTACAAAATTTCGACCAATCTTTTCTTTTGACCAGAATGTTTTTTGGTTAGCTGGAAGATATTGCTTGTGGCAATAAGTCCACCAAAGTACTTATTCTTTGTACTTGAAGTTTTAAATAAATTAATAACTATTTGGTTTTTAATGCTGGCGCAAACGATCAAGTTTCTTTTCCAGATTAAAATGGGATCCAGGCAACGACTTCTTGCCTATACTGAACGTGACATATTTGATAAATATACACAAGGTATTATTTATTTATTTATAGGTATGTAATTTATTAAAAAACGAGATTTTTTTATAAATAATCGTAAAATAGAGTAAATTTGATTATAAAGATTATTAATACAACTAATAGATAGAGTTGGCAAACATTTCTTGCCAAGGTGCGGTGAATGGCACCGGAACTGGTTCTGTGCGGGGAACGGCTTTCCGGTGGGCTGACCGACAAGTCAAATAAAGTCTTCGGAGCAGGGGTACGAAACCAGCTTTCGGACCAAAATTTTAAAACTTTTTACATGATGATAAAGTGATCAGTTTTACACTTATATTCTATTCCATCACGTTTCCGTGTATACCCACCTTTAAAACCCATGTAACGTCCAACCTGCCAGGAATAGAATCCAGGTCCTTAAGCATGATAGGCAATCGCGCCAAACACTACATTACGAGTTTGACTTATCTCCACTTAATTTTTTTCTTGGATATTTTTACCCAAGTAGCAATCGAATCGAAAACATTTGTCCTGGATTTAAGTTCTATTTCACGGACAGAACTGTATTTTTCATCTACCCGGTGTGCAATCACAATGGCCACGCTTATCGATCAAAATGGACATGATAAAAGTTTCTCACCGGGATCGTTAATCGTTATTGCGATTCCAATGGAACATCGACTAAAATTTATCGATTGGAGATAACAGTATCTTTTAATATTGCCACACTTTTATCTCATGCACAGCAACACTTTGATAAAATTAATGTCATCACTCACATATTTTTGTTTTAAAAATTACGATGTATGGCATAATTTAGTAATTAAATTGATTAAAGAATAAAAAAACCTCCAAACAAATTCGTTTTACTATGATGTTATTTTTTGTTCGCAACTTATTATGTTATAAATATTTTGTAAATTGAATTTAATACAGAAACGAAATGAACCATTAGTTAATCACAGTATATAACATTATAACTACAGTGTCGCGTACAACGAAAATGTGTTTTTGATTTGGGCGGAAATCGTATCCAGTGCGCTTTCTGGCGTATTTTTTTATTATTGCGCAATAGTTTTAATTGTTATGTAAAGTGTGTGTAATGTTATGTTATGTGTGTGTAATGTTATGTAATGAGATGTTGTGTTGTAGAGTTCAACTCGTTTGCCTACCATGCATGAGGTCTCTGGCTCGATTCCCGACATGGTTGATATGAAGTAATTATTTTAAAAGGTGTTTTCACACTAGAATATTTCATAGTTTTTAAACTGGTACCTGAAGCAAAAACTGATTACCTTACCTTCATGTAACAAAACCAAAAACGCTGCGATTGATGGACCAATCAAGTGCCTTATGTACCGTTTGGTGAAGAAAGGGAATAATGATGATGATGATGTCGTCTAAAACATGATCTTTAATTATTTAATCGCGACGCACCAAACAGGCTAAATGTTTTTGTAATTTTATAAGATACTTATAAATCATGTAAGTTGTAATCGAGTTATTTAAGAAAGAAAACCTTGCAATTTACAAAACAAATGACAAACAGACAAACTCAAACTTGCTTAGATTATGTAAAATTTGACTCGCGTTCTTCTTCGACGTTTGGCGTCTGACTCGTGACCATGATAAGCCAATCCACTTCCAGTGTGATCGATCAAATTGATTCAGGACTTTTTGTCGACGTGATAAACCTCTTTGATTTAGCTTCTGGACTCCATTATTCAAAAGTGAGCTATTTTATTGTCGTTTTGAAAATAACCAGAGAAATGTCAATATTTGGTAAAATCATAAGAACGCAAAGATGTTTTGTGTATTCATTATGTTTATTTAATAAAAAAAAACAGTCCCTAATAAGCAGAATAAATACTTTTTGTCTACATAAATGTAAATTAAATTTTGAATAAATAAAAAGAGTCCAGTTTATACTGACACACTCAGGAACAACGCTTGTCTTTGAACTAAATAAACAAATTAACTATTTGTTCTATGAATTATAATGATAATTATAAAACGAAAATGACTTTTTTTATTTTTGTTTGTTAATAAAAAAATAAATATATTCAAATAAAATTTTACAATACGGTGATGTTTGTCTAAAATAATATCAATTTTTAATACAGAATTTTGGAGAAAAAAATATTAAAGCCAACATGAAAATGATCACAAAACCAGTGACAAGGAAAAAATCAGACACCCATTTAGAAAAAAGACGAAGTCGCAAACTTAAATTTTATGTAAAGCAGTAAAAATATTATAAAATGGGAAAAAATATTTATGAATAAAAAATAAAAAAAATTTAAACAGAAGGTTTAGAAGTATGTGTCAATTTACTTATATTAATTCATTAAAAAATATATGAACATTATTATTATAAGAGCAAACATATGAATTTGTTTATCTGAACCCTATTACAAGACCCAAAATTAATTACTAAGATATTTTCTTATTAAATTCGGAAATGAATTGCCTTTGAAATGAACGGCTTTTGAAAATTTTAAATAATAAAATGTTGGCCTTCTGTGTCGTAGGATAAGGGTGTCAGTACATAATGAAATTCTCCGTATTTCTAGCATTGTTCGACTGAGAAACCTAGATTTAAGGATCCGCTTGGAAATTTATATGGGCGATTCATTTCATTTTTTGCCTTTGACTACCCCAAAAGAAGATCCGTTTTCGAGATCATTCTATAAAAAATATTTCTCTGGTGTTAAACGGTGGGTAGTTTGATAAATTAGGAACACTTTTTACGAAACTCGAAATAAACTGACCTTAAGAAATATGTTACGGAAAGGAAAAATACTTTTTTTTGTGTAGGCGAACTAAAAAAAAATAACTACTGGTAATTCAATCTTTGTCAATTCAACAATTCCAAATATTCCCAGAAAAAATCTTTATGCATAAAAATTGTGTTTTTTTTGGTCGAGGTTTATTTGCGAGTAAATTTTGAAAAATTTATTACATTTTAAATATTTTATAGGTTAGATGGTTTTGGTAGTTTTTTTAAGATATTAAAAAAAAAAATTTTTTACCAAATATTTCAATTTTCAAGAAGTTGAAAATAATTCATAATTCAATTCAATTCAATTTTATTATATTTATTTATATATATTTACATTCCAAACTGGAATACATTATTCATACATGAGGGGTACTACTTGCAAACCCGGCAAAATCCAAAATTTAAGAAAACTGACACATTAATTTAAAATTATTCGGAATACAAATTTTTACAATAATCTTAACCTTGTCAGTTAAAAGTACGGTTTAATTTCTAAGACTTAACTTTAAATTATCGACTTTGTTGCAAACATGGCAACCTCTACTTGAGCATAACAAAGTTGGTAATGTATAAATTTAAATTTATTAATTTACTACTGTTTTTTGACATAATCATGCTTATGTCATCATTGCTTACGTATAAAATATTTACTGATTATAATAAAAGAAATAAGTTTTTTAAAAAGTTGAAGTTTAGTGTTGTATCAGTTTTTTGTGATTTGCTCAAGATAAACAAAGATGAATTTTGCCGGGTTTGCAAGTAGTACCCTGAAATATAACTAAATAAATTTCCCATTACCTATTCAACCTTAGCCTTGTCCTTAACTATTGGCGGCCTCCGTGGTGTAGTGGTCAAGACGCTTGACTCACGCACGGAAGGTTCCGGGTTCGATTCCCGGTGACAAAAATTTAAAATGTGATTTTTCTCAAGCCTGGTTGTTCTGTAATGTAATTCTCCGCTGTAATTGGGCATCCTGGCCTGTTGTGGTGCAAAAAAAATGAAATGAAATGAAAATGGAAAATGGATGGGAGATAATTCCACAGTCGAGCCGCATGGACACTATATGAGTTAGAGAAGAAAGAGGAATTGTGGATGGGTATGAAAAGAGTGCCTTAAGAATTAAAACAAAGAGGCGGCCTCCGTGGTGTAGTGATCAAGACGCTTTACTCCAGATGGAAGGTTCCGGGTTCGATTCCCGGTGAGAACACAAAAAAATAAATGTGATTTTTCTGTGATGTAATTCACTACTGTAATTGGGCCTCCTGGCCTTTTGTGTAAAAAAAAATTACATAAATAAGAGGTCAACTATTGATAAGCGTTAAATTTTTTTAGGCAGGTTAGGACTATGAAGTACGACTATGAAGTTTTACTTTATCGAAAACGTAAAACGAGATGTTGACATATTTTGGATATCCTAAAGTTGAACATTGGATTACTATTTAACTCATTGAGATTAATATGTGAATAAGAAAGCTTCGAGTTTAATTCCCGACATGTTTGATATAAAATATTTATTTAAAAGCGTGTTTTTACAATATAATATTTCATAGTCCCTGGACTGGTACCTGAAGCGTAAGACTGATTATCTTACCTTAATGTATCAACATTGATCAAGATACGCTGCAATTGGTGTACCAATGCAGTGCCCTATGCACAATTAGGTGCGGAAATGGGATGGTGATGATAAGATGTTCAAATGAAGCAATGTGAGTTACATTTAAATTGAAGAATACAAATAAATATAAACATCTGCCCATAAAAATAAACGGGCTATGTAGACAGTACAAAAGGTAAAAATAAATTAATGTTTAAATTTTATCAAATACTAGCGGACAAAGGTTGGTTTGCCTGATATTAGCTTGGAAAAAGACTTTTCATTGATAAGCAGGTACCTAGGTACTCGTGATGATTGAACTCTAAAACTGAAAATTATTAATATTCAAATTTTGAATTTCAGTAAGTACCTATTTACTTGTTTGTGGTTGAATTCCAAATCATAAAATAATTTATTTTCAAATAAAGAATTCTTTTGGCATATGTCAAACTCGGCTCTTTTCGCCAACGGGGTGCAATTTATTAATAAATGCTTTTTTCAAAAAGGTATTGAATGTCAGTTAATATTAGTTAAATACTACCAAAAACCCAGTAGAAAGACAAAAGTGGGAAGAAATTATAAGGAATGTGAGGAAATAATCTGATTGGGATCCATAAAAAGCGAATATTGTTTGAAAACATTTAAAAACAATTTTTTTTTAAACACACAAAGCAACATCCTTTCATTTTTTCTCCATGCAACCCTGGCAGGTCGATGAAAAAAAGATTTATGCGTCGAACTTTTTTTTTACAGATTCGATTGAAACATTTAATATCTACGAACACGCTTAGCGCAAATATTTACATTTCTCTAAAAACAGCACGTAAATCGGTTAAACCGTTCAGCGACATCACACGTACAGATGAATTACATATATCGAGATACATACGGCGGCCTCCGTGGTGTAGTGGTCAAGACGCTAGACTCACGCACGGAAGGTTCAGGGTTCGATTCCCGGTGAGAACACAAAAATTAAAAATGTGATTTTTTTCAAGCCTGGGTGCTCTGTGGTGTAATTCACCACTGTAATTAGGCCTCCTGGCCTGTTGTGGTGCAAAAAAAATGTAAAATATTTATTAAAAAATAATTAGTCATGTTTCGGTGTTTTTGATATAATTCAATTATTAGGTGACATTTTTTTTTTTAAATATTCATAATTTAAAATATCTAAAGGATCATTGAAACCATTCCAAACTATTCACAAATAGTAGGCGTATTGTGTATTTTATTTGATTAGGTATGAAAAGAGGAAGACTCATTATTTTTTCATTAAATGTTTTTGAAACTTTTAAAGAGGAGAATAATATCTCTTTCACCCGAATCGGGCCAGGCTAAGATATGAAATATTTCGGTCGTTTTTCTCGCTTTTCTGAATTTCATGCTTTGCGTTTGACCCTAACAATTATTCAAAGAAAGTTCTTTCATTAATTCGAGTTTTTCTTCGCCATACAAGAACCCTGCGCGAGGGTAAGGTAGGGTAATTACGGGAGAGAAGTTGGATGAATGTTTTTTTAAGTTCGTTGAAGATGAAAAATTAATATCTTTCGCGATCGAAAGAAAAATGAAACTTCATTTTCGTAATGATAGCGCAGAATGCGCCATTCGCTGAATGTTCGCTTCGGTGGATACATGGAATGAAGTTTTAAGTGAAAAAACAATTTGATGCAAAAAAATGTAAAGAACTCAAAACAATATATAATATTATTTCATGTAAATTTTAATATTTTGATTGATTTGGTGTTTAGTTTGTAGAACTCTATAATTAAACTTATAATAGAATATAATATATTGTTATTATATATATATATATTAATAAATTTTCATAATATAATATAATATATTTATAACATATTGTTTAAATTTCTTTATAAATGTTTTTCTTTTCTTTTCTTGATTTTATTTGAAAGGACAAAATATTTCTCTTTTTCATTTTTTTTATAAGTTTAGATTTATATGTATATTTATACAAGTAACCTAAGTAGTAGTTTTAAATAATAATTCATTTAATTTAAAAAATAAAAGTCTTCGTTTAGTGTTATTCAAAATCGTTTAAATTTTTTTATTAATATGTTTTGCTTTCTTACTTATATTTTTTACTTATATTTCTATGACCAAATATTTTATTTTTCAAGTATTTTAATAACTAGTTACATAATTTTTAAACTGTGTATCTTTTTTTTTTTGATTCCTTTATTTGTAAATAACTGTTTTGTAATAATTTGTTTTTAATACTTTATTTGACTTATTCCACTTAAATGTAGATATATTTTTTATTGTATATGCAACTTATATGTAAAAGGGACTCAGTGCAGTTTATTTCAATGAAAAAAAAATATAGGAAATCAAACACTTATTTGAATCTACTGAACACTTTATTTTATTTTTACAAATACAAAAACTAAATTTCGTGACAAGTGTTTCGCCTGGTTAAGGCATTTTTGAACAAATGTTAAGAATATATGGATTAAATGTCTTTTTAAAGTTATATAATTCAAGGTACTTAATTAAACAACAAAAATAATCTTATGAACATGTAAATGTACATTAATCATAATTGTGGGAAAACCCAATAGTTAAGGGCAATGCTAAGTGTTTTTTAGGTAATGTGGAATCGAGGTATTTATATTTGAGAGTACCACTTGCAAACCCGAGCAAATTCATATCTATTTATTTTGAGCAAATCACAAAAAAAAACTGATATAATACTTCGGTAGTCAGATGGCAGAAGGAATCATCTGTAATTTTCAAAAATGTTCAGGAGAGCTCTAATACGACTCAATTTCAAGACTTTAATCCCCAAACTGAAATATTTTAATGTTAAATTTCAATAATAAATTACCATTCTAAATTATGGTGTTTTTTTTTTTTTTTCTATTTGTATTTACTGAAATATTGATTTAAACTTTTGAAAATTAAAAAACGGAAAAAAATACAGATGGTCCCTTTTGCCATCTGACTACCGACTTAACTTTAACGGTTTTTTTTAAACTTTTTTAAAAATTATAATCAGTAAGTATTTTATACGTAAGCAGTGATGACATAAGCATGATTATGTCAAGAAACAGCAGCGAAATAATAAATTTAATTCTATACATTAACAACTTTGCAATACTCAAGTAGAGGTTACCATGTTTGCAATAAACCGGATGATTTAAAAATCAAATCTTACAAATTAAGCCGTATTTTTAACTGACAATGTTAAAATTATTGTAAAAAATTGAATTATAAATAAGTTTCAATTAATATCTCACTTTTTTGAAATTTTTAATATTGCCGGGTTTACAAGTAATACTTTTATTTGAATTTCAGAAACATTTATAACACACAAAGTATTTATTAACATACATGTATGTAGCAATATTTGAGTTTGTCCAAATGTTCATGGACAAAAGACTAGATTTCACCCCCCCGGGGGTTATTAAGATTAATCTGAAACTTTATAATTTTATATCTTTAGACAATAGTTCGGTAGTCAGATGGCAAAAGAGACCATCTGTATTTTTGTATATGTTTCAGTTTTCAAAAGTTTTAATTAATATTTCAGTAAATACACGCAGAAAAAAAATTAAAAAATCAGTGTCATTTAGTTAACACTAAAATATTTTAGTTTCTGGATTAAAGTCTTGAAATTAAGACGTATTTCAGCTCTCCTGAACATTTTTGAAAATTACAGATGGTTCCTTTTGCCATCTGACTACCGAGTTGTGGAAAATGTATTAATAATATTGTAATAGGTTGGTGTTCTTTATGATTTTAAAACATGATTGAAATATTATGGAGAAATTTATATAAACATAAATGTGTTTTTATACAATATTTTAATATTCATTTTACAAATGCATTTAAATTTTTAGAAATTCTTTGATATATAAATATTGTATAAAATTACCTTTATATTTTTATAAATTTTTTCATAATATTTCAATCATGTATTAAAATTATAAAGAACACAAACCTTTTATAATATTTCTGATATATTTTCCTCACGTATTATTTTAAGATGTAAAACTATAAAGCTTCATTGATTATCTTACAATACATACATGTGAGTCAATAAATAATATACATACCTAAGTTCCCCACTACTACTTTTTTTAAACTTATGTACCTTGAATAAAATAACTATAAAAGGATATTCAATCCATATTACGTTCACATTCGTTTGAAAATACCCTAACAAGGCGAAACAATTGTCACGAAATTTTTGTTTTTATATTTGTAAAAATAAAATGAAGTGTTCACTAGACTCAAATCAGTCTTTGATTTCTTAAATAAAAGGTTCAAATTTTAATAACCGGACACTTTACTCATTATGTGAATGTCGAAACATTCAAGGATTTTTTTTCCAATTTAGTAAGGGAGAGTGGGATAATGGCGAACTACGGGTAACTTCTAACGATGGTGTATTTTTACTGTACGAACTATTTTTTTTTGGAAGCAAGTTTTTCGTATTTGGCGAATATACGTTCATAAGTGTAATTTGATTGACTAATAATAAATGAAGTTTAAGTTTGCATTTGCCGACAGTCACATTATATTATATAAATTATTTGTGATATTATTCGTGAGCATAATATCATATTGAACTACGATTGCATAAATTTGTCTTCCAATAGATGTCTTTGACATGTGTTTCCAACAGCAAAACTAAAGTATTCTCTAGAGATCCTTTAAGGAGAACACGAATTACGGTTATATAATATTCCTTATAGAAGTAAATAACTAGCTTTAAAATAACTAAAGTCGCAGGATATAAGAAATTTTAATATTTAAAAACTTATGTAAAATAGTCGAAAATCGTACCTAATTAAAGAGACTTATTTTAATTTAAAAATTTGACGACAATTAATAGAAAACAATAGAACCACTGTTTTAAAATTTTTATTTTAAAACAGAGATGGAGATCGTTTTACAGTAGAGGATATTAGGTAGGTAGAAAGAAATTGCCTTAAGGCAATATGCCCGCCTTTATATGTATATGTATTGTATATGTACATAAAGTGTTCAATAAATAAACATTGAAGTATAGGCATTTACAGGGCTTTTGGCCTGTTTTTGGGCTGTTTAAGTTGTCACTTTACACACTGTGTAGAACTCACAATTCTCTGTTTGAATATTTCTTCTTCTTCTTCACGTGTCATGTCGGGTCCTTCCGACGTTGACGATCACTTGAAAGAAAGTTTCCCTATCCTGAACAGTGCGAAACAACTCCTCCACAGTTCTTTGTCGAGCCGGGAGATTCTTCGCACCCCTGGTCCATTTAAGGACCGCCCGGGACTCGGGGCCATTGTTTGGTGTCTCTTCATAGTGATATCCTGAGAATTATTGACCGAAGTGGTTTCCCGTTGCCTTCTTTGGTGGAATTTTCTGTCAGGGCTACCTACCCTTAGCTAGAGGAGTCCCGTTTTATGGCGCCGGACACTCGCCATTCATCCTCTCCCTATCTGCTATGGCACTGATGTTAATGCCAGTGGCCACATTGTCCAGGGCTCACCGGGCTAACGAGACCACTCATGGACGCTAAGGAGTAGGACTATTGGTAGTGTTGCTGATTAATTGCAACTGCGGCATTACACGGCATTTTATATGTACATATTTTCCAGCAAAATATGCACCACCGCGGCCCTACCAAAATTTGAGCCCCAACTTTGAATATTTATATGTCTTTAACTCTTCCATTTTTTTATTGTTGTGAAGTTTAAGAGATCAAACCTTTATTTACGTGGATGAGATTTGCCTGACTGCATTATTTCACTTGACATGCTAGGTAATGCCTGAAAATATTTTTAATGTTTTAAATTTTTCTCGAACCAGTTAGTTTGATCAACAATGCCTTGATTTTGTATTTTTTTGTAGACATGGAAACGTTAGTCTGCTGTACTATTTTAATATAAATAACTCACTAGGAGGTGAAATTAAGTCCTTGTCTGCAAATATTTGAACAAACTCAATCATTTAGTAAGAATTTTTGAAACATTTTAAATTAACTATAATAAAAAAACAGCAAAAAAAAATTTAGGCAAACTTATTTTGAAAAGATTCTTCATATCTGTTAAAATATGTGTCGATTCTGAATATCAAAAAGGCAAAACTACAGTTCGTTCTTGTCTGCTAATATGTACTGAGGAAACATATTTATTTATGTATGTAGGATTTTGGTGAATGGTAAGATTTGCATTTTTCTATTTTAATTTGTTCATACAAAGTACATATTATGAAAAAATAACCATGTATCCCTAACTCTATGTTGCCAAGAGCTCTGTTTTGAGTTGGCGTACAACGTAATGGAAAATAAATGCATGCATATTTAAAAAATATCTTAAAATTGCCGATCTCCGTGGTGTAGTGGTTAAAATGCTTGACCCTCACTCGGAAGTTTCCGGGTTTGATGTTTGACGAGAGCACAGAAATTTTAAAAATATAATATTCCTCAAGCCTGGCTATTTTTTGCTGTAATTTACCATTGTAGTATGCACTCCTGGCCTGTTGTGGTGCAAATAATAAGAAAAAAAAAACATAAATCGGTTACATTTTATTTTTTACACTATCGCATATCATATTATTTTATACACTTGATCATTATTATATTATAATGTAATATACTATGCATTTAAATTTATTGCAACAGAGAAGAAAAACATTTTTGAGAAGGGAATATGGAAGTCTAGGCATTTACAGGGCTTATGACCTGTTGTTGGCTGGTTTAAATGGCCTTTTTACACACTGTGTCACATTCACCATTCTGCTTATGTTTAAACATCCACATTTCCTCAATGATTCCATCTGTTGACTTTTGTGAAGTAAAGGAGCTGGAACCCTTATCCCATGGGTGAGAATCATCCGGCTGAACCAATTCACCTACTAGGCAACGCCTGAAAAACCTATTTCTGTGCTTCTGCTTTTACCAGTATGTTAACTTTTAAAAGACTGTGGTAAATAATTCTTTTGCGCGCGGTGATGTAACATCGTGTTACCACTAGTAAAAGACAAAATTTTCCAGTCCAGGCATTTGAAAAAAAAAAAAACATGAAGACATCCTGTTTTATAATTTTTTTTCTATAATTGATGCAAATTATAATAAAATTTAGCCCTGTCATAGCAAAATAAATTTAAAATCATAAATACGCCGCTCATATTACGCGCGTGCGTCTCCCATTACTGTCATCAACTGGATGAATCTGTTTTACACATACACAACACTCGCCACAGAACAGAGTCGCTGTCTTCCTTGTTATGAGTTATATTTTCGTGCTCTTTCTTACACAGATGTGTTGCTGAGTTAGCGGACATTCATTCTTTGCGTAGCAAAATAAATATTTTTTGTTTTAATTTCCAGCATAGTTATATAAATTTTACTTTCCAAATCCGGTGCAAAAATGTCCATTTGAAGAGTACAAAAATATATGAGTTCATCATTTAGAAAAATTAGTGAGATATATCAAGTCTTGTATCCTATGTTGACGAGTGTGACATCGTAGCCACACTAGAGTTTGTAAACCAGCCAATGACAAATTTTAAGCCCTGTAAATGCCTAGACTTCCATATTCCCATCCCGAAAATGTTTTCTCTCTCTGTTGCAACCAATGTAGATCTGAAAAACTCCCCAGGGAGGAAATCCAGCCTGTCTGTAAACATTTGAATGTACTCAAAATATTGCTGAACATTCAAAATATTATTATTGCTACATTTAGGTGGATGGAGAATATAATTATTCGTTTGAAATAGAACCAGAACCAAGAGTTTGAGAATCGACAACAGTTCTCAGTAAAAATTCCTGAATAAGGAAATTGATTGGAGATAAATCGGCCTCGTTGTGTAGTGGTTCGAGCGTTTGCCTACTATTCTTGAGGTCCTGGATACGATTTTGGCTAACGTGGATATGACAAATTGATTTAAAAGGTTTGACAGGACCTAAAGCAAAGGACTAATCACCTCACCGTCATATAATATTTATTTATTTATTTATTTAATTTTACAATACGCCCAAGGGGCATTTACAAAAAATATACAGTTAAGTACAAACATAGTGCGTAAAAATTTAAAAGATAAACAATACATTTAGAAACAATAAGAAGCATACTGCCATGCAAAATAAAAAGTGAAACTTTACATAGTAAAAAGAAAAAAATAATTTTATATGGATATAATAAAAGTAATTGAATTAAAAAGCAAATTGTAAGAAACTTGTAAAGAATTCAAACAAAAAATAAATACATTTTCATATACTTATAAGTATAAAAATAAATATACAGGTAACTACAAACAAAGAAAGTAATAATTTTATAAATACACAACACATTAAAAGATGATTGGCGGCCTCCGTGGTGTAGTGGTCAAGACGCAAGACTCACGCACGGAAGGTTCCGGGTTCGATTCCCGGTGAGAACACAAAAATTGAAATGTGATTTTTCTCAAACCTGGGTGCTCTGTGATGTAATTCACCACTGTAATTAAGCCTCCTGGCCTGTTGTGGTGCAAAAAAAAAGTTAAAAAAAAAAATAAAAAAAATTACTCAGTATTTGGTTCAGTAATGTACTACTATATCCATAACCGGATGCAGAAGAGAAATGATGATGACGATGGTGAATTCAATGATTCTCTTTTTAAATATTTGTCATAAAATGTTTTCCAGTTTCAGTTGTCGTTAATTAAAGCTTCAATACATTTCCCACTTTTAAAACAAAAGCAGTGAAATGAAACGATTCTCACAGATGGTTTATTGAAATATTTTCAAGGAGTCATTAATATTCTGGATGGAGTACCTTAAGCTACAAAGCTTCTCAATTGCACACTGACCCAATTCAAGAGTAGATTGCATATTGGATTAATTCCAAGCACTCGAGGGAGGATTCAATTCACTTTTGATATGAGAGTAATCTGTTTGTAACAGGTAGGAGTTTGTTACGTCTTCTATTTGTACAAAGACAAACTAGAATTCTAGTAACAAAGCGAGTATTACGCTTTTGTTTTTTCCATTTAATTGATTTATGTGTTAACAAAAAATACGCAGTTTCGTATTTTTTATTCATCTTGCGACTTGTTAGAAATAATATCTGACGTGTAAAGTCAAGACTAACAAATTATTATAAAAGTCAAATAATTAACACGTTAGCAACGATAATTTTATTAACACATTTCAACTGAGATGAAAAACATTTCAGAAAAATAATATAGAAGTCTAGGTAGATACAGGGCTCATGACCTGTCAATATGTTAATCTAAACATGTCCTAATAATAAATTTAAATATGTCCTGTTGTAATATGTTGATATAAACAGCTCCCTAGGGAGTTGAATACAGTCTTTGTCTACAAAAATTTATACAAACTCAAAATATTGTTGAAAATATTATTTTTTTAATTAGAAGACCATCGGACTCGTCTGTCGCAAATAAATAATGCAGATGGTAAGTTTTAAAAAAAATAATTATGATTATTACTTACTTTCATCTGCTTATTCGGGGCCCATTGCTATCTTAACATTTTTTTATTTTTTTTTTGCACCACAACAGGCCAGGAGGCCTAATTACTGTGGTGAATTACATCACAGAGCACCCAGGCTTGAGAAAAATCACATTTTCAATTTTTGTGTTCTCACCGGGAATCGAACCCGGAACCTTCCGTGCGTGAGTCAAGCGTCTTGACCACTACACCACGGAGGCCGCCAATCTTCATAATTTGACCCCGTTAGTCTACTATTTCTTATCTCGCAGTTGCAAACGAGTGCATTCTTATATTCCAAAGGACCGAATCGCCTTCTTGTCATCATTATTTCCCTGTTCTCTATTCAAAGGTACACAAGGCACTGCATTAGAACCTCAATGGCAGTGTATGTAGATCATTTTTATCACAAGCATTGAAAGATGATTAGTCCACAAAAAATTCAATATTCCTCTATATGAACATATTTAACCGTCCAAAAAGTGAAATTAAATTGGTGGTTGTAAAAAAAATATTTAATTAAAAATAATTATTTTTAAATTTTCGTTCTTTTTTTTTCCTTATAGTAAAAAAAATACCCCTTATGTATATTTTGAATAAAAACTAGGTTTTACGGAATTTTTTTCATTAGTATGGGTAATAAATGCCAGTTGCAAATACTAATTAAGATCTATGTTATTAATTAAAAAAGTGTAAATGCAATGTTAGACACGATCATAGATTGCAACCAAGTGGACAAAAATAGACACCATAAAGAAGAAGCGATTATAAAACAAAAATACGACATCTTATTTTATTTATTTTAGGAAGTATAAAATCTCAAAGTTGGTGTTCATTTAAATAAACATACTGTCTCAAAGGGTTGAAACCTAATAAGATGCCTTGGCGCAGTTGGCAAGATGACCAACTGTAAAACCAGCGTCGCGGGTTAGATTCCCGCCAGTTGCAAAAAGTTTTCTTGGAAATATTATGATCCAGGTGTAGCGGTGTATTTTTATAATTTCCATTTTTATCGTATCCTTTTTTTCACCAACAATTCTATAAAAAAAACGTGATTGGCGAACGCAATAACCACACACTACGAGGCGAATTAATCCCAATATATCAAAGTGATAACGTTTACAAATATTTTTACTAACCGTTTTGTATTTTAAAAATAAGTTTTTTCGTACATGCACTGGACTCTACTCCTTTATGTCTAGAATCTAGTCTATGTCAAGAAACATTTTGTACCTACCTTCTTCTTCTTTCCGAGCCTTGTCAGGTCTTTTCGATTTTGGCGATCACTATAGCGAAAGTACTTCGGTCCTGGTCTTATATTCCGCAGCCAGTATTTGCCGTAGTGATCACTGGGGAAAAATGAGCAGAGTGGTTTCTCGTTGCCTTCTCTGGTGGATTTTTCTATCGGGATTACCTTCCCTTAGATGGTTTGTTCTGGTTTGGATCCGCCAGAAACTCACCTTTCTTCTTATTATCTGCAGTGATCACACCGTTATGAGTGTGATTCCATTGCCCAGGGTTCGCGACGTGGACGCTAACGAATTGGACTAGTCAGTAGTGTTGCCGTTGAAATGCAACTGGGCGTTCGAAGTGTTTAATGGCATAACACTCTCCAGCAAGATGTGACTCACTGCAATTCTATTGAAAATTCAAGTTCCATTCTTACCTACCTATAAAATATGAATTAATTAATTTTAAATCAATAAAAATTTTAATTGTCGATATGATTGTCGATATGACTGGATTCCACCACCTAAGAAGCTGACGAAGATTATATTTAAAGTGATTACAGGTCGTTAGCCCATTGGTGATATTAGGTGTTTGATTCTTATTTTCATGTTAGAAGTGGTAAATGTGTACACTATTCACATTATAAAATGAAAAACAAATTGGATTCTAAAGACTTAATTTGAGTACATAAATCTTATTTATAGGGAGAAGCATTATTGTTTTTTGAGATGTTTCGAGATTTCAATACCCGCATTATTTTGGCCTTGTTGTGAGACGTGATGGTATGTAATATGTAACACAAAACCTAAAAGAAAGCTCGCCAAACTGTTATTTCATCCCCGTTTTAAGGGGAATCCGAACCACCCCGCCCCTCATATGTCAGTAAATATGTCAACACAACTTTATTGAAGCACTATTGATACTCTCCGGAGATACGGTAAAGGAAGATCCATCCCCCAGAGTATTTTATCATCAAATACTTTTTTTTCTCACGTCGTTAGGGAAATTTGTGTGATAACTTGAATTCAACTCATAGCCGGGATAGGGATAGGACTTGCCTTGGTGATTTAATATGTCCGCGAAAACAATATGAAGATTGCACAGCGAGTTTTTTGGGGTTATTTTGTAGTGTCATTTGCACTCTTTTCCGACGTTTTAAATATAATTACACCGTCCATCAACAGGGTTGAAGTTTTTTTTGTAGATATACATATATGTTACGTTACGTACCTTATATTTTTACCGTGCCGTAGTCGTCGCTATATGTTCATAATTTTGCAATTATGTTTTTTCAATATTTTATTTATTCGTCTTTTTTTCATTCAGCATTTATCAAAAATTGACCTTTAATTTATGCAAACTATTTTACTTTTAAATTCATCTGTTAGTCCTTTTTATTTGAAATATAATCGGTTTATTAATAAGAAAGCTTAGTTGTGTTATTGTTGTTTATAAACACTGTGACAAATATTTTTTTTTTTTTTAAATACTACCAGAAGCATACAATTTATGTTTGAAGCACCACCTTTCTGACTATTCATTATTATTAATTTATTTTTAGTATAAAATAAATACTAACGTTAAAATTTACTCAAATTTTTCAATTTAAATGGCAATTTTAAATGAAATGTAAATAACTTACTATTAGAAAATGGAAACCTCTGATCCGTGAGTCCGCAACACTAGCCACGGGTCAACAACTCAATTCAAACCAACCGTTCACACTCCTGCCTAGTTTTGGAAATAAAGATCTGAATTTTACCGCCCCTCACCCCTCTTCTCACATTTTCACGAAAACAAAATACTTGAAAATAATGACTCGACTTCGTTTATTTTCTCCATATGCTGATGAATTATTTAGTCAACTCTGTAAAAACAAAAATAAGAGGAAAATAATCATAACTGAATTTTACCTGGCTTGTGTAGCTTTGAAATCGGTAAGAAATCGGTAAAAAAATGGTAAGAATTTGGTTAAAAATTGGTAAGAAATCGGTATAAAATCGTTAAGAAATTTGCACAAAATTGGTTAGTAACAAAACTGTTTTTTTTTATTACTATTTTAACCACCGGAAGTATAAAAATATAAGTAATTACTTATATTTTGAGTATAATATAAGCGTATGATTACTATAGCTGAAATATATCTCCCTTGAAAAATGAAATAAATATCTGGGCTCCGATTACAATGGGAACTTAAGTTAAGTTGCAAAAAAACCAATTACCGTTTTTTTCTCAATTGGTCTGGGTGTTGTGGTGTATTTTTCATTACCTCCTTCCATATCCCCTCTTTCCCACCTGCTGACAAGCCTCAAAACAGAGGCTTCGCGGGTTATTCCTCTTTTTAAAAAACTAATTTATTTTTAACTTTATGTACAAAGTAAAAACAAGATTTCTGTAAGAAAATCATAATATGCATACAAATGTTTCTTTTTAACATGTTTAATCATAGGATACCGATGAAAATATTTTAAATATTCATGCAAATATACCCATTTTCTTACACAAATATTGAATTTTCTTTATAGACAGTCGAAGATAACTCTGTTAACTTTCCACTGTAATCAAGGCCCTGATACCCGTAGCGGCTGTAAAACTGAAAGCATAGCTTGAAAGGGCTATTTCAATAGGTGTTGCTCAAATGCAATATTTATGGCTCTGTGTACGAGAGTTTCTGCAGCTGACTTGCTTTCAATAATTTTTTTATAATATTTTTTTTAAAACGTTTTGGTTTTGTAGTGTTGAGTTTTTTTTGCACCTTAACAGACCAAAAGGCCTCATTACATCACAGAACACCCACGCTTGAGATCACATTTTAATTTTTGAGCTCTCACCGGGAACCGAGTTATAAATAAAATTTACAATTTGACTTGAAACTACAGTCGGCCTCATGTTGTAGCGGTCAGTGCGTTAACCTACCATGCAAGAGGTCTCGGGTTCGATTCTTGAGATGATTGTCATGAAAAAAATATTTAAAATGATGTCTTCACTCTAGAATATTTCACGGTCCCTGGACTGACGTCTGGAGTGTAGGAAAGATAATTTTACCTTTATGTTCAAGATATCCTGCAATTGGTGTACCAATGCAGAGTACCCTATGCACTATAAGGTGCGGAAAGAGAATGATGATGATAATTTAATTCCAAAACCAAATTACTTTTACTTTTATTTTTGCTTTTTCCTTGCACCGCACTATGGCAGGAGGTAAGAAACCTGTGGTAAATTAAGGCACAAAACACCCAGAAAAAGCCTCATAAGTTGTTTGTGATCTCACTAGAAAACGTAATTTTGGAAATATAAATCTCCCCAAGTACAATTTTAATTTAATACCTTATGTACATTTACACTTTATATACACATATGAGGACGGACATTTTCCCTTAAGACAATTTTTTCCTTCCTACTTAAACCGTTCAGTTTGAGAAAACAAGAAGTGTATGGACATATTTAAGACATACTGAATAAAAAATTAAAAAACTACACTATGCTATGAAGGGAAAACGTGGAATGGGAAGCAAAGAAGAGAGAGAAAGAAAAACTTGAATATATTTAGATACTGACAATTCAATCTTGATGCAAATTAAAGTTAAAATTAAAAAACATCATTATATTTTAATTAGAATGAATGTATTATTGTTTTATGTTTTTACTTGATATGTCTTATGTTTTCATTTTTCTTTTCACGTATTCGTATTTAAAATTATATAAACTCTTATAAATAACCAACTACAAAAGTGTAAGTCACTCTCCGAGCACAAGATGTTTTAGAGAGTTTTAGTGATAACATTTACTAGATGTGTAAAAGTAGATATGCTTAGAATTTTACAAAAACATGTACTTTTTTATAAAATTTACGAATTAAAAAAATATAAAAAAATGTTAATAACGAAAGGGCACCTCTTACATTAGTACGTAAATTATTCCACAATCAAGCAGCTACTACTGTGAAAAAGGAGCCAAAAGATTAGAGCGGTGAATGGGTATTAAAATAAACATAGCAAGCGTCTTATCAAACCAGTAATAGAACTATTAATTCAGGTGTCATTTTTTTAACTAAAAGATCCTTAGGCATATCCTACGTTTAGCAAAGTGTAACATTGCGGTAGATACTATGATAGTACCTCCCTATTTTTAAAAATATGGTAAGTAGCATTTTTTTAAATATTCTTATGATTAACCGAAATATTTCATTTTTTCGGGCCATATTTAATAAGTTGTAAATAACTTACTACAAGAAAATGAGAATTAATTTGATGTAGAGTTGGGTTCAAACCTAAAATCTCTAATACACGAGTCTGCAATACTAGTCACGGGAACACAACATAGATAACAAATATATTATTTAAATTTTAAAAACCAAACCATTTTGTAAAAGCTTTTAAATGTATTTTGTAAAAGTTTTTATAGAAAACATAGAACAGGTAAATATAAAATTAATAAAACACTCTGTTTTGAGGACACTTGAGTTTATTTCAATTCACTACTAGTTTTGGAAGGAACAGTTCTTTTTATCTGCAGGTGTTATTATAAACTAAACATTAATATACAGAAATAAAAATTCTAGTTAAAACATAAAGTGTTGACATTTTAAATAAAAGTGGCATATATCAGATCAAATGTGGAGATTGAAACACACAAACAAACAAAATTGAAAAATATATGAAATCATTTTTTTCCACAAAGATAATGCCGATAATCAATAATATAGAGCCGGTATTTTTTTATCTTAATAGAAAATGAAAATTTATTAACATTATGTTTTTTTTGTAAATATTTTATTTTACCTTAAATAGGCGTGTTTTATAAAAAACCTCCAGCATATACTTACATTCAAAAATAAAATTGGAACAAATAAATACTGCAGGTAAATAAAGTTTTGGCTAAAGTTCAATCGATGTTATAAATTTTGAAAAAGGGTTCTGACTACCAAGTAGTATCACGTACCAAGTAAAGGCTCTATAGCTCCTTAGAACCCAGTCAGAGAATTATATCTCCAAGGCTCTTAAGTTTACACGTGTCCTTTACCGTACTTCATGTCACCAAGTCCTTTGACAGAATCCGCAGTAAGTTTTGTCACCGATTCGTTTTATTCTGTAACTGAATGGTTGGTACTAAAATCTTAAATATGTACAATAGGGTGAGCCAATAACTTATTTTTCCGAATTTTGAAATAAAAGACGTCTAAAAAATTGCCTTTTCGATTACTCGGAATGCAAAAAATATCCAAAAAAATATTTAATACTACTTTTGGTCCTCAATCAGAGCTTGAAGTTTTCGAAAAAGTCAATTTTTTGCGCTAAACCGGCCGTCATTTCGTATTTATGTAAGAAAACCAGTTTAATTTAGTTTAGTAATGTGCATTAAATCGTATTAAATAAGCATCTAAGGGAGTGAGTTGCACATTGTTTTGTAATAAATTGGTGGCATTGTTTTAATGAGCCACTGTTTTTGTCAATATCAGCCAGGCGCTCAACGGAATCAGTTCCACGGAGTGTAAACTTTTTGCGTTTCGGTAGTTTTAAAACGTGTTTTAATTTGTAATGTGATAAAATTATATCTTTACTAACAAAAAAATCATTTTATAGATGTTCAGACAGTGATAAACTTTAAACTTCGGTTGAAGGCCAAAAGTAGGATGGAATATTTAAAAAAAATAATTTTACGTTCAATGAAATCCAAAATGCAACTTTTCAGACCTCTTTCACTTTGACGTCTAAAAAAATAAATAACTTCATACATCATCGGCCCACTCTAATGTATAATATAGACTTTGAAATGAGCTACCATTTCACTTTTCATGTGGCATAAAAAATGCATCTTCTCTAGCTACCTTTAAGAAACACCTGTAACATTACAATATATTCTCAAAATCTTGTATTTTTACGTTTTTCCTTCTAAACTCATTATTTGATTTAATATGTCTCATATTTTAAGGTGATTTTAAACGAAAATATTAAACTAATTGTTCATAGATAATTTTTAATTGATAAATTCAATTTTTACGTTTATTTTCAATGGAAATTCTACAAAACTTAGTTTCCGGAAACTTAACGCTGCATTGATTCTAACAAAAACCATAAAAATATAATATAGGTCTTTTTCACGAAATGGCGTATAAATCAAAAAATAACTAATTTTTTTGTTTGTTTAATAACCAAGCTATATTAAAAAGGGCTGTTAAAAAATATAAACTACATTCCCTAAACCCATTCAGACATTAAAAATTGATTCCAGTGGATATAAAAAATATATTTTGTTCCACTCTTAAAAGATCTTAAAGCTCTTAATAAAAATATTAATTTGTTAATTTTCATTTTAAATGTACAATGGGTCTGAAACTGATAATGAATCGTAAAAGCTCATGTAACATGTGTTATTCTTAAAGCATCTTACAATTTATGTTTATTTGATTAAATTATTTAAATTTAAGCGAAATATATTGAAAATTTGGCTTAGTTATCATTTTAAAGGAGGATAGGAATTTGCTACAAAACAAACAAATCAGCCAGAAGGCAAACTAAAAAACTAACTTAGAAATAAACTAGTACCAACTACTTACATATTCATTTAAGCATTTTATTTATTTTATATACGTACTCGTATGTATGTATGTATGTGTACATGTATATGCATACATGTTTACGAGTGTATATAAATGTGTGTATATATATTAATATAAATGAATGTGAGGGTGTGTGTGTGTGTGTACGTTGTATGTGCACTTACTCCCACACAAATACACACCCTCTCACGTCTACACTCATATAAATACACACAATCACACCTTTTTGTTGTACCATAATTTAATACGTATAATTTTTATTATGAGACTTCGCTGGTCTTTCTTTAAACCATATCTTTATTACATCATTTATTCATTGTTGACTACATGTTACTGTGAATTAAATTAAATAAATATTTATATTCATTTTCATAGTTTTGCATTGTTTCATATTTAAGTACTTATTTTGTTGTTCCTAATTAAAAAATGTGGTTGGTCTTGTTATTTGTAGTTATCATGACATATCTAGAATTCATGTAATGAAATAAATAAATTAAAATACAAACGTATGTACTCAAGGATACCAGTAATTAAAAAAATAAACTTGCTTTTTTTATTTCGGTAGGTACGGAAGTAAATAAATCTTAAATATAGTGAATGTTTGAATAAAGGCCCTGGTTTAGCGGTTAAAAGTTTATTTTGCAATTTTTCAGACAAACAGTTAAATAAACTTAATTATACTTCAATAATACAGACAGGAAAACGTCTAATAGTAAAATATGAATAGTAAAATTATGGAAATGTACGAAAAATACAGCGCTATTCCTTGGTTCTGACAGCGGGAATAACAAAGAGTGCATTGCGAGTAATTCATATTATTTTTATGCACGAAAACTTGCCGCCCCGTTTGTCTTTATTCCACCCTCACATATGAGCGGTGGTTGTGCTGGAAAGGAGATTTATAGCGCAAAAAGGCGGGAATCTGAAGAAAAATGGACTCCATCTTTCCAGGGGAGGAGTTTCAATTATAAGAGCTCCCGGGGTGCCTAGAGCGAAAAACGTTCAGGAAATATTTTTTACGTGCTCTGAGCGCCGTGTTACTGGGACTAATATTCCCCGTAGACAAAACGTGCTATGTTCATTTAAATACTGAATAAATACATTTATTAAGCTATGTGATTAATCAGGATCATAAATTCATTTTATGTTAAGAATACTACCCTGAAATAATAACCAAAATAAAGGAAACTGTCTTATTAGAAGTGAATTGTAAATGTTGCTGGTTCGGGGTTAGAGCTCTTACCCCAGTTGGAGATTGACAAAAGACACGATGTTGGTGTTCCAAGGAATATTTATTAGATGGCGAATAAATATACGGAACTTTGCTGTAAAGTACGAGAGTAACGGCGATGATGAGTCGAACTAGTTGCACTTGAACACTATGCTAGAACTGATTTGCTGCATGCCTGGGTTGACTTGGTTGAACTGACTTGTTGGGCTGATTTTTTGGGCTTACTTGCTTAGGCTGACTGACGTTACCACGCCCTTTCTCTTTACAGGCCGCGTTCTTTTGTTCTTCATATCTCCATGGTAGGAACGTTGCTCTTATGTAAACAAACGTTTTATACATTTCATGTAAAATATGTTGTACTGTATTCAATATAAAATTATGGCTTGCTTCTTCGGTGGTTGATTTATATTTCAAATGAAATGATTGAGCATGTGTGCGTTTTATTAAACTATGACCCTAACAGAATCAAACAATATTTTTTATTAGTCATTATTTCCTTAAAACCTGTATTTGGCTTGTATTTTGTAATATTTTTGAAAATTACATCAGAAGAGCTTCAGTACATTTAAGTAGATTAGAGAAAATGACATATCATCATTACTCTATCCGCACCCAGTGGTCCATAGGACACTGATTTGGAATATTAAATGAAGCGTCGTTCAATCGTCTGTTACATGAAAGTAAGGTGATCAATCTTACGCTTCAGGTATCAGTCGAAAGACAGTAAAATATTGTAGTGTTCAACCACCTTTAAAACAAATATTTCAGACTAGATGCACAACAATACCACCACAGCACCACAATACTAAAAAGCCAACTTTTCTCCACTCAATTTCTTGAGAAAATTCAACTTGTCGAAAACATTGCAGGATGGTTCTATTTCATACTTATATATGTATTCCTCATCCGACTGAATACAGATAATAACAGTATTAATTATCTCTTTTCAATGGTATTTATTTACTTTATTTTTTATTTTCATTTCATTTCAAACATATTGTTCAGTAAATTTTATTAAATACTAATAAACAAACACTTACAGACTTGTTAACGTCTACTGGTTTCGAGACATCCGTATTTTCGGTAGGTCTATCACCACATCCACCCTGAAGGCTTGAGGTGAGTAGTCACGCGAGGTACATACATATGTTTCATCATTTCAATTTTGGGGTATTTTAATGAATCCTTTTCGTACCATTGTTTACTTTTAATGAAACTGTAACAAAAAATAAAACACTTTCTATTAGTTTGTTTAATTCTTGTTCATTAAAATTCAAAACCCTCGAGTAAAGTTTCAAAGAAAAAATGTTTTCGCAAAAATATGATCAAAATATGCTTTGAAAATAAACAAATGTTGATATTAAAGACATTCAGCATGCTTTTGAAGAATTTAATTTAATTTTCTCTAAGAATCGAGTTCAGCAAATGAACAAAATAACCTGAAACAAATCTTCAAACTGTCTCAGTTTATTTAGTACGCTAAGTCGCCAAATATTACTCAACGCTAACCGCAAAATAAATTCTGAAAACGCAAACAGAACTTAAACGAATAAAATTTAATTTCAGTTTTATCATGGCTTTGTGTAAATAGCGGAGAAGAAAATTTCTCCAATTATTTTTTTAAAGCATTTGAAATAAATTTTTCTTCCGATAAACATAAAAAATCCATGGAAAAACGTTTATATTTTTTATACGTTTTTTATACAGGTTAGCTTTATTTGTTGTTAGACTTATATTAGAAAAACCCATAGAGTTTAACAGCTTATCTCTGCTTTGTCGACCTCATCAAAGTTTTCGATAGTCAGATTGGAGGACACCATAAAAAAATTTCGAAAAAGAAATATCCTCTTAACATTTTGAAATCCTGAAAAACTTTTAAAGTTGTATAGAATTTAAACACCTACATCTACATTAGAAATAACGAGTTCAGTCCCGAGCCCGGTCAAAATCAAGCTAAAAAACAGACCGATTCAATTTCTTTTCAATCTGTTTATGCACACAATAATCGAAGAGGCGGTTAGGATAAATCTTGGCTACAGACTCGATGGAAGAAAGATCAGCATTTTATCTTACGCTAATGACGCCGTCATAATTGCAGAATCTTAGGATAATCTTCAAATAATGCTTCAGAATTTTCAAACCCTTTAAAAAACCAAGCACATTGAAATTTTTAAACAACACTTTTAGTGCGCAGTAACTTGAAGTTTGCATCCATTGTGTGGAGCCCACAATACATAACAAACGTAGAAAAGATTGAAAATGTTCAATGAAAATTGTTTAAATACCTAGATTATAAAAACAATAAAACGCTTTGCACTTACAGCCAACCTGCCAAACAAAATGGATTTTTTACCCTTGAAAATAGACGCAATAAATATGAATTATATTAATTACATAAATTATTAAATAATAAAGTAGACTCTTTAAACCTACTCTCCAAAATTAATCTCAATGTCCTCCTTCGCATGACAACTGTTATTATTTATAAATAACGCCAAATTTATGCAGTGTATAAATCGATAATCAGTTTCATTACATTGACAAAATTGATATTTTTCAAAATACTCTCCCAACTTTTGCGAATAATCTCTTAAGAAAAAACTTTTTTTAATCATTACACAAGTCAAATTATTTTACTGCACCGATGTAACCACAAATGCCGCAAAAAATCATGCATACATAGAATTTGCAACTTGTTTAATAATTTTATTGGAGCCAATGCGAGTGATATATTTAACCTAAATAATGATAAATTCAAAAAGGAAATCAGCTACAGCATGCAGGCATTTGTCGTCGTGTGTGAGTAGTGATGAGTAAATACAATGTTATTTTTTCTTTTCATTTTAAATTTACGAAAGTAAATATTTACAAAAAAATTATTTATGGTTTTCCATAATTCTATTCTTGTGTAATATAACTTTATTTATGACACATTATGTACATTGTTAATTATGAGTTTGATATCATTTTTAGTCTAATATTAAGTATATTTTATACTATAACCGTATTATTGTATATATGACTATAGATTTCAATGAATAAATAAAAAAAAATGTTTTAATAATATTGTTCGCTGTAAAAGACACTGTCAAAATAAAAACAACAAATGCGTCTATTTTTTGTAATTCTATAATTTAAGATAAATGAGCATTTGAAATTGTATTGACGAATCGTCACCTTCAAATTGTATGTTTTATAGTCTGTATCTTTATTGAATCACTTTAAAAAACAAAATACAACATAAAACATTGGCGTATAATAGATTGAGTTTCTTTTTTTGGCATTTTTAAGTGGAGATGCGTGTAATAAGAAAAATACTTAAATGTCAGACACAAATGTTTCCCTCGTTTTACCAAATATGATTCTCCTTTAACCCTGCGATGGTCGCAATACCCAATGAGACAAAAACGGTCGCAATATGTCTGAAGGAAACACATTTTATTCCCGTTCTCATCTTACTTGAAAGAAATGTATTAAATAAAAAAAACATTAAATTATAGTTTTTTGATGGTTTTTTAATCAGAAAATATTTACGATTTGCTAGCCTGCTATTTGTTCGATTATTATTTCCAATAAAAATAATTTGAGAATTTATAGAGCTGATATTTTAGCATCGAAAACAAAATCACCATTGACCAACGCTCGCTAATTTGAACAAAATTATGTGCTGCACACATTTTATCTACTACGTCCACACCAGATTTTGTAATATGGTAGAGGATACGATTTCTTGCTTGCATTTATTGCCAGCATCTGCATCTATGGCGTCATTAAAATTCACGCCATAAATAAGAAAAAAGTTTTTTTTTCGGTACATAGGACACTACGGTACTCTATATTTTGTAACCGAATAAATTGGAATTCTCTGCAAGCCTCTTTGTTTGAATTAATTGAGAGGGAACTTAAGGTTATTTTTTTTGTTATCTTTACAGAAAACCAATTTTCTGCTGCGCTATTTTGCCCTGTATTTTTGATTGGGGAAACTAGTCTCCTTACAACATTAATAAGTTTATTACTTAAAGGATAAAGCCTGTCTGGTTGAGTTTCCAGCTATATCTCCAAATTATAAATGTCAAATAGTTTGGCTTTGGCATCAACTAGGGAGTATATTTTAATGCCATATTTATTTGATATAGAAGGTATACTGACGGAATGGACCTTTTCCGCGGAAACCTTTCATTTTTTCTTTTAACTTTGTAATTTTTGTTAGCTATCCTAAAAATAATCTTTTCAGAATGATGATTTACCAGAAACAATTTAAAATATAAATTTAAAAAATTTAAAAAAAATACAAATTTAAATATTATGACCAATGGTTACGCCACATTTACTCTATGTGTACATACATATAAACAAAGCATAGTTACTAAGATAAGACGTTCGAATTTATTTGCTACCTACTGGACCCTGGTTAAGATGTTGCATTGCCTACCGTGGCTACCGATATTGTCTCGACCCCATGATAACAACTGAACTGATTGTGTGTGCATGTGCTTTTTATATTCTCACTGCGATCGCAAATAAGTTATTTTTGCGATCAATAATTCATTAAATCCACTGTGTCGTGTAATCTTCAAGTGCTTTTTCTTCCTGACCACAAAATCTGATCTGATCCTGACTGCCACGACAAAAGTTCTAGACAATAAAGGTATCAGAACCCAGAATAAGGTAGGTTATTGTATTCATTGTATTCAGGGTTTCGTGGCAAAGCAAGTAAAGGATAACGCATTCCGCGAACCAGCATTTTGAGCGTCCACATGCTTACAAGCAAGTGGAGCAAATGATGAAATTCTTATATTATGACCTGAATGGTCGCAATGTATCTCACAGAACCAACTTGAAAATATCTATATTATTTTCTATGAATTTTTTTTTTCTTGAAAACACGATTATGCAGTCCATAAAAATCATTTATTATTTGAAAATAAAAAAACCTAAATCATTAAATAAAACACGAATGGTCGCAATGTGTCTCGCATAATTTTGCACTCAAAAGATTGTCATGCGCTCGCTCTACAATTCCGAATTTATGACTAACAGGAGCATTACCTTAACAGAAAGGTAAGAATGGGAGCGATATTGTCACGAGACGGATGAATGAGCAACTGCAGAAAAATAATGCCATATTGCAACATCGGAGGGTTAATTTGGATTTGTATATTAGGTTTGTTGATAGATAGGGTGATAAATGCTTTTTTCAGGGGAGGTTTTAATTACTAAGACAACGGTTAACATATTACATATAACATGTGTCAAAAATTCAAATGTCATTGTTATTTTTAATTTTTTGATACGGAATTTTGAAAACGGTTCTTAAAGCCATAAACCAAAAATAGACAAATTGCATTCGACATTCACGCATAACCAGGACTCATCAAAATTGTGCAATGCACGCTATCATAAGTAATTTAATGTCTAAGTATTTGATGGACTTGATCGTGTCACGTCTTTCTCGGTCTTCTTTGTTTTCTCCATCCATCAACATTCGCATCGTAGATCCTTTTACCCGTTCTTCCATTGTCCATTTGCTCTACATGTCTAAAACAACGCAGCACCCTTTTCTTGATTTTGTCGATAATGCATGTCTCAGGCTCACACAGTTCACGGATATCGAAATTAGTGCACCTTTCAAACATTGTTTTACCACGCATTTGCCTGAGGGATCGCATTTTAGCCGCATTCAACCTACTTTCATCACTATTTTTCTAATTCCTTACTTTGCTCCTATACATTAGAGTTCGCACTAGAACTCCATTGAGAACTGCTAGTTTTGCCTCCTGCAATAAACATTTGTTTGCTAAAGTAGATTTCAGTGCACCGTTCATCCTGTTTTCGGCACTCAGCTTCCTTTCAATATCTTTCTCAGTCTTTCCATCCCTAGTGAACATACTTCCCATATACACAAATTCTTGTACCTGATTCAAAATATCTCCGTTCACACAGATCTCACCTTTACTTATATTTTCATACCTTTCAAAAACCATCACTTTCGACTAAACTATACATTGTACGAGGATTTGTTTGATTTCGGCAAAAAAAAATAGATAATGGAGGTAGCATACGCACGGATTAATGAGTGGATCAGGCCAAATGGGTAATATATGCTTTTTTATGCATTACATGTATTAGGTATTATTTCATTTTATTTTTCTTTGTGTAGACAGCACAAATGCCACTCATAATCATAAGCGTGCATACATTTAAACATAACTGTGTTCTTTTACAAAATAACGAAATAATACAAAAAAAAATAAAGTTATACATATTACACAGTTGTTTTGTGTATTTTTTTAATATTATACTATGCGCTACATTATATTTAACTTCCTAAGGTAAACAGATAACGCAGTTAATTCGAAATGGCAAAAATCATAAATTATTCTTAATTTGTTGGTACTGTTGCAATGTATATTGAACTAGCGGACCTGACAGACGTTGTCCTGCCCGAACGTTGGCTTGCCTGCTATTAACTTGGAAAAATACTTTTCATTGGCAAATAGGTACCTTGATACTTGTTTATGGTTAAATTCCGAAAAATAAAATAATTTCATTTCAAATATAGAATTCTTTTTGCAAATGTAAAACTCGGCTCTTCTCACCAACGGGGGTGCATTTTATTCACAAATGCATTTTTTTTTCATTTATTGAATGTCAGTTTATATTGTTTTCGTATTTTGAAAAATCCCGATAAAAGAAATTATTGCGAAGAAATTAAAAGGAATTTAAGGAAAGAATCTGATTGGGACAATAAAAAGCGACTGTTGTGTGTAAACTTTCAAAAACAAACTTTTTTTAAACACAAAAAAACTACATCTTTCCAAATTTTTTGTACATGCATTCTTATTTTACGTACATAACATATTTATTAATTATTTAAGGATTTCTTTTTCTCTATTTACAAATGAACATAGATATTAAAAAAACCCCTCCGAATCCAAATCTATTTCTTTTGTAACAAGTTTAAGCTTGGTTTGGTTGGTGTGAAAAATTTCAATGCAACTGACTGTGCAACCAGTTTCCTAGACTGTGCTATCTTGGAAAAATTGAATTAATAGTTTAATTTTATGATTGAATTATGTTTAGTTAGATATATTCCAAAATTATTTGAAATGTATCCCTCGGCTCGGGACATCCTAGTGAGGAAGAATTATCTTTAAAGTAAAATTCAAACATAAATTGTAAAAGAACAAATAAATAAAATCTTTTAGAAAAAATAGATTTTTGAGAGTACAAATAAACTGATAACAAAAATAAATCACAGAGTTGAAAAAAAAGGAACTGTGTAATAATATTTGAAATAACGAGTAAAAAATATGAATTGTTAATATTAAAATAATATCTGAAGTGTAAAATGTATAACACCGTAAATTTTGTACGAAGTAAGATTATAAAAATAACATTTCATACAACTTTTCATACGGTTTATATCTATTAGTGATGACAAACAGGCGTAAGTTCATCTTTCTTATTTGACGTGACCTTAAATCATCTAAATTATGATGAAACGAAAGTGCTTGACATAAGATAAATCATTTATCTTAAAAATTCTGTCATACTTGGAATTATTTCCTGATCAGAATAGTAATAGAAATTCTATAAAAGGGACATTATTAATCGAACAGCTTGTCTCCAGCTTGGCATTTATTTGTACATAATAATTACTTGTCAGAATTTTGTATTTTTCAATTTATTTTTACGTATTACTTAGAATCGATCATTTATTATAGTTGTCAAACATGTTTGATCGTATCTGTACCAATATAAGATAAACTTATTTATTTCGAATTTCATATAATTAAAAATAAATGTAACACAAAGATAAATTCACATTTTACTTTCAGTAAAAAATACGCTTTTAACTTTGAAAAAAAAAGCAAATGAAAATGTTTGCAGGTGAAAAATATTTTTATTAAATATGTTTTATAAGCAGATATAAATTTTAACATTAACAATACACGTCACGCAAAAAGTACAACAGAAAAATACCGAAATGAAATTCTAGTGTTATCACACTTCTTATCAGATGTTATTGTAAAAATTTCGTTTCATTAGTTGTAACAAACAAACAAACAAACCATCACGCCCGTTCCCCGTAAGGGTAGGCAGAGAGGATAGAACGCCACAACACTCTATCTTTGCATACAGATCTCGCTTCCTCTACATTCATATATCTTCTCATGCACGCGCGCCGATTATTCCGACTTTTGACATGTCCATCTTTAAGTATTTGTTGGATTTGGTCATGCCATGTCTATCTCGGTCTTCCTCTATTTCTGCATCCATCAACATTCGCATCGTAAATATTATTAGCCATTCTCTCGCTGTCCATTCGTTCTACATGTCCAAACCAGCGCAGAGCTCCTTTCTTGATTTTGTCGATAATGCTTGTCTCAGCCTTACATAATGTACGGATCTCAACATTTGTGCATCTATCGTACATAGTTTTACCACACATTCGCCTGAGAGATCGCATTTCGACAGCATTCAGCCTACTTTCATCCCTGTTTTTCCAAGTCCCATACATCAGGGACGGGACCAGGACCCGTTGTGAACTGCCAATTTTGCCTCTTGTGACAAGCATTTATTTGCCAAGGTCGATTTAAGTGCACCGTTCACTCTGTTCCCGGCACTCCATGTTTATTAGTAATTTTTAATACATTTCAAGCATATTTTTAGGTTATGTCAATTGTCAGGGCTTTTCAGGCGCTATTGAAGGTTTTATCATTTTTCAAGAAGTATTTGCGTTCTTATGTTCGAATAACTCGACGTACGAGTATCATGTTGGATGTGAGCTTTTAATATGAAATTGTTAATAACCTAATCGATAGCCCAGAAATTGTTAGAAGCATTTCATGTAGAGTCCCTGTCCGTAAAACTCGTCATTCTGTACTTTTCGACATTCAGAGCTCGGAGACTAATTATATGAAGAATAGCACTCTTCAAAGAATACAGACTACCTATAATGACAGTTTTAGTGACATCGACATATAACACTGTAGATACTATATTTTTATCAGATCTGTTAAGAGACATTTTAAATTTATCTCCTGTTTAACTTTTAACCTTTACTTTTACATACATCTACTACCTGTATCTAATAAATTATTATAATAATAAAAATACTTTATAGTTTTATTCCACTTTTATTTATAATTATTTTATATTTTTTTTACCAGTGACCGGGTTTCGTCGTGACCGACATCGTCAGACTGGTAGGAGACAGTTACAAATTTCTTTGTTATATACAAGTGCAAGCAGGGGTTGTAAATTATGATTTTATATAATTATGTAAATTAAAGAATTAAAATTAAAAACATTTAAGTATAAGGTAATACCAATTATAAAAATAGAAGTTTTGTTTGAATGTACATAATAAAAACTGGTGTAAAATGTATAATTTTATAAACTTTTATAATGAAACTGTATTTGAATTATATGCATTTAAATTTAATTAAAACAGGGGCCGCTGGTTGGTAGTTCCATCGACAGCTATGTCTCCGGGCCCGGGGGGTAATTAATTGATTCTCTGAAAACAAAAATTCCCGGCAGTTAATTCTAATCGATTAGTTTCATTTTCAAACCTGGTCACTGGTAAAAATTTATAAAATAATCATAAATAAAAGTGAAATAAAACTATATAGTATTTTTATTATTATAATTAAAATACAGTTCCACCAAGAAATGTCAGTAGAAAAACTCAAATTATTAATAAATTATTGTTCGTTGTAAATTTAATTCAGTAGTAAATATAAATGTTTATGGAAGCAGAGAGAGAGGAGGAAGGTAGAGTTTGAACTTTACTATTTCTTCTCCCTTTTGTGTACTTTTTATTTAATTTTTAAACAAATTTATTTGTAATTATTTTTTCCCCCTCTTCTTCTGTATTTATAAGAAAATTAATCTGAAAACTGTAATCGTTCTGAATTATTTTCTTGTACCTTGATTTTGTTAAAAAGACTGAATGACACCCTTAATAAATAAATAACGCTTTGCTAAATGTCAATACAGGTTATTTTCGGCAACTAATTCTAAGGGCAAAAAACGTTTTAGACATCGTCACACATAAAAAAGATTGCTCCAAAGTAACCTTAATTATGTAAAAATGTTTCGATAATTATTGTTTTTACGGTACCACATTACGCAAGAGATTGACTCTGCTTTCATTTATTTTATGAGATCACCTTTAAAATGTCGCCGAGTCACGGATCATTCGTCCGAGGTTCAAATTCTGTTTTAACTTTATCAAATAGTTGAATCGATATTCAAAATTATATTCCACCAAATGATGATAACATGTAAAACGACTATGTATAAATATAGACGTGTTGCGGTCTTGCGGTAGAGTCATAGAGTCACGGATCAGAGGTCTTGGGTTGAAATTCGACTCATAGGCCATTGAAAAGTGTCAGGTTGTGGTCCTGTGGCTAGTATTACGGACTCACGGATGAGTTCCAAGGTTCGAACCCCACTCTACCCTAACTTGATTCTCATTTTCTAATATTGAATTATTAACAACCCGTTGAAAATTGCCCTAAAATTGAAATATTTCAGTTAACTATAAAAATGCAAATATAATTTGAAAACTTATCCATTCAAAAATATTGCATTTTAATAATGGACCAAACCATGTTTTTTAAAACCATTAAAGTGCAAGAAAAAAATATATTTTTCAAACTTTTATCAAAATAAAAGACAATTTGTTTCTTTTTTGGGTAATACCGTAAAAGTAAAAGTGAAATAAAAGACTACCGATACTGAAATATACAAATATGGAATAGCCAGTGACCGGTTTCATCACTTTCGCGTTTCGCTTCTCTATTAAGTTCAATTATGAATTAATATTTAAAAAAACATCGTTACTAGTGTTGCACGTGTTTATTCTTAAATAAACTATAGTTTTGAGAGAGCATTCCTCTCATCGACGGATGCTACAAAACGAGTAGTATGCATACAAAATATTGTCCATACACTATGAAGATGTTGCCAAAGCGATGAAACCGGTAATTGCGTATTTCAAGTTTTTGAACTTAAATATCACTCGTCTGTTATTTCTATAATAAATTGCAATGAAGTTCCACGGAGAATTTTCACTACTAAACTTGATGTTTTATTATTCAAAATGTTTTCTGGGTATACCAACTTGTCTCCACAAAACGTAACTGTATTATATCTTCCGGAACTGAAGCATAAAACGTAATCATTTTCATTCAGGTACAATCCATAGGATGCGCTGGTGAAAAGCCATAGATAGAAGAATTTTGGTGTTGGCGAAAAATGCAGTTTTGTGAAATTGTGGAATTTACTGGAATTTTCAGCTCCATTGTGCTGTATTGAGGTCAAACGGTTTCAGATAATCGCTGGAAATTTTTAAAATATCCCAACAATGTGATCATTTTTGAGTTGATTGCAAATAAACGCGATTGGGGGATAATTTAGATTGCTTCTTGTAATCATCCGGATTTTATTTAATTTACTGCATTACTGGCACAAATTAAACTAGAATCAAATAGAATAATGTTACAAAACAATTGCAAATGATTTGTCTAAAATAAGGAATTCTTTGAGAAACGACATGTAAATCTAAGCGTTTATTTATATGACTTATTTTGAAGTTGGTTTAGGCTTCTTAATTTTTTTTTTAGATTATTTGATTTTCTTTATTTTTCTTAGATTTTCTTTATTTATATTTAAGTAGATTACCTTCTCGTAGCAGCAACATATTTAAAACAAAATCTAAAAACTTTATACGATACGTTAATTTAAAACTCGGAATTAGATGTGAATTTATTAACTTTTATTTCATATTTAATACTTTGAACTTGTTAAAACTAACTGAGAGAAGAAAAATTATAGATTTATTGAATTTATTTAAGATTATCAACTTTACATGGGACTGCCGAATCTATTAGCGCTCATTAACTTCAAGGTACCTGGACAAATGACTCGTAAAGTACCTCCGTGTATTTGCAACAATTCACGTACTGTATACTCGTATAATGCTATTCTGAATCGACTCCATGTTCTCGGCAATAACTATTCCGACGTTGCTGATATTTTTCACTTAAAGTATAGCTTATATAAATTAACTCTATTTAATCATTTCAAAGATCATAAACGGTAATTTACATTTTTTATATTATAGTGCTTTCTATGTTTACTTTTGTATGCGTAGTATTGTGTACCATATTTACGTGTATACTTTATATTACTTTAATTGTTATTATTATTACTATTTCTTTAATTAATTTTTTTTGAGACAAAATAATTTTATTGTATTTGATATACTTATATTTTGTACCTTTTAAAGAGAAATATACCTAAATTATTTTCCTTTTGAAATTTTATTTGCACACATTGTTTAACTATTTTTTTTATATCTAAATATGTTTTTATACAAAACTACAATGTTATATATAGAGTATTTATGTAAAATAATACTTTTATATTTAATTTTGAAGTTTTTCACATTATATTGAAATGTTTATATTATTTTTTATGTAGACCTTTTTAGGGAAAAAGGCACTGCGTGCCGTGTATATTAATAAATAAATAAATAAATAATGGACTATATTTTTACTTAACCAACTAGAATTCATGGGTCAATTAATAAATACAAAATTATGTACAATATTAGTAATCTGACTTCATCTTTCCTAAACTTGTTATATTGTATTGTTTTGTTTAAAATGTTTTTACTCGTAAAATAATGTAATGAACGTTGTATAACAAAGTCCCACTCTAAACACGAGTGTCTTGCTCCAATTGAGAAGCAGAAACGTTGATTTTATCCTGTAATAATAGAAAGTATGTTTATATTAAACAATGATTGAATGTTGCTTGTTATTGTTGAAATTTGCTTCAATTTAGTTATAAGTGCTGCGTTTACATTTTGTACCATATAATAGTACATGAATAATTTTAATTATTTATGTGAATGCTACGCTGTTATATTATTTTACTACAGTAAAATTCAATAAAGCAAACTTTGGTTTTGATATTTTAAACAGTATTGGAAGCTTTGGCAAATAACTTAATAATAAAGCCAAAACCGATAACCATGAAAGTCCCTACGACGTGACCACAATTAAATTGTTTCAAAATACTCTCCAAACTCTGGTTTAAATTACAAATCAAATAATAAAAACGTTTTTACGATTTATTTTCAAAAAAACGCTGATCACATACCTTTTCAGCAATGAATTTTGTGACAAAAGTTATATAAAGTGTGAAAAACTAGTGCGGGAAAGGAGTGGTAGGAAGCGCACTAAATAAATAACGAAAAACAGTTAAAGGGCTTTGACCAGAGTCTTTACAGGACACTGCGGATTGAATAAACACCTTGCAAAAATAAATCTTTCTGAAACTTTAATATGCAAGTTCTGCGGTCTTGATGATGAAACACCTATACACATTTACTCTATGTAAAGACGATGCTTTATTTAATAAAAAAAGTCCCATCCCCGGGGGACCACTGGTTTAACATGAGGATGTCCCTTACCTAATAGCCCGATACTTCAAAAATTTGGGCTTAGAATGAAAGATTCCGCAATCTGTTAACACATGCCTTTCACTCAGTAGCCATGATCTGACAGGCTTGGAGGGCTAGAACTAATTTACGGGGACCCGTCAAAATAGATCTACATAGTTCGCAGTAACGTTGGGAGCTTTTATAGCACTGACCCCCATGTTTTACAAGAACGATAGGAATGCATAATAAGGCGGACTCCGTGGTGAAGTTGTTAAGACGCTTGGCGCCCACACGGAAGGTTCCGGGTTCGATTCCCGGTGAGAACACAAACATCGGATTTAATTTTTCTCAAGTCTAGGCGTTCTGTAACATAATTCACTGCTGTAATTGGGCTTCCTGGCTTGTTGTGGTACAAAAAAAAAAACAAAAAAATGATTAAAGAAGGCAATGAGATGAAAGTACAAATGATTAAAAAAACGGGTAACGGTTTGAGGATAGCGATATTTTAGACGTTTCTCAAAAACACATTTCGTCGTATATTCCATAGTCTTGCAGCCTGAACAGTAAACGGTTTGGTTTTATTATGCACGTATGATTTTTAAATAATCCTTAGTCAATTACTATATTTATTAAAATCTAATATTTCTAACTCAACGAAGACCAAAATCATAATAACATATAATCTTAAAAACGCAGTTTAAAAATAAATTATGAATTTAAAATAAATTATTTAATAAGGATAAAAAATACTTTTTTTTTAGGAAAATGTAATTAACTTAAACTTAAAAACAACCTGGTCTCCTTTAACTTGAAAAATTGTTTTATTTTTTAATTCGGACAAAGATTAAATAATAGTTATTCATTGATTTTCATTTTTAAACACTTATGACCCTGAGTTTAATTGAAAAAAAAAATTCTAACTGTTCTTGGAAATATGATTAAATAAATAAATAAATCAAATGGGTGGTTAAATGGTTTTTTTTTTCGTGTAATTCATTGAGATAGTAACTTTTTTATTCAATGGTTTTAGGTCAACACCTATAGCTCATTAGAGACGAAGCTAAACAATTTTTTTTTGTCAGTTTCATTGCTGCAGAACAGCGTTTATTCGGTATTTTTAGTTGCATATTATATTTAATTACCCATTAAGATAAATAAAAAAACGGTGGAAAACAATTTTTAAAGAAAGGTTTATTTACACTCTTATATATTTTGTAGATATTATGTATATTTATTCATTACCTTTTAGCAGGCACTATAAAGTAATTTCCGGGTATTTCTATAAAAAAAAATGTTTTTTTTTTAATTAGAAGTTTTTCCATGTAAATAATGGTTTGCGAGAGATTTTTGAACAGCCTTTTAACAACGCAATTAAATGATTGTTCTACGAAATAATAAATAATTCGGGGAATGACGAGGGAACCCAGAGTTTTTAATCTAGTGTTGTGAGTGTAAGAAACTTTTTTTTTTCCGGATTAACAAAGTGATCTGCAATCAATTTGTAGCAACAGCGTTGTTTATCGGCACAACATCACAGAATATAAAATTTAATTTATATCAACATTTTAAACTCGAATCTATGTGAATTAAAATCATCTCTTTATAAAAAAAATACTTTGAAAATATAATTAACTTTCTCCCATTTGTTTTGCTTCACGGATTAACCCCCCTTACCAGTCTCACCTAAATAAATACGAATGTCAATCGAAATGAATAAATTATTGGGAAATATGGAAATTCAGATGTTTAAAAAATGGTGCCCTGTTGTGGCGAGCATTACCAACAGCCGTGAGGTTGGCAGGTCCAAATTCCGCCTTGGCCCGCAACGCGTAGTCCGCTGCAACGTCAGTCCGGACGAGATATTAAACGCTATGTATCGGAAGAACTCACTACATTTCATCTTGGCATTTTGTGTCGCCTGCCCACAGATCTCCGCCAGTGCTTGCTAATGTACATTTCTTCTGTACAAGATAATAGAATGTAACTCGGGTGTAACTATTAAATAAATAACTTTTATTGTAATCCATCTTTCTCATTTAACCTCAAATCAACTAACGCGTACCCATCCTTTACTGTCATTGCTTTGAATACACATATTTTTTTTCTACAGTTAACACCTTTCAATGCAGCTGACCCTTAGACGTAGACAAACAGTTCTTAATATCAATTTTGATATTAATAGTATTATTGTATACAGGCTTTAACAGCAAAATTTTCAGTTGATTTAATATATCAGAATTAATCGCATCACGCTATCATGTTTCCATCACATTAACTGTGATTGGCATGAACTGCTTTGTCACAATCAATGTAATCTATACCACTCAGCTTGTCTCTTGTAAAGTGCATACTAAACTGCATAATTATACATAGTGCAGCTAAGTTGGAGTATATTATGGACTAATAATATAGCTGTTATGATATAGTAAATGACCTGCACACATTTCACTTATTATTACAGTACTTCGATCTCTACCAGATGGTGCATTTGGCGTGTCGTTATTAAGCCAAATGCTGCATATCTCTATCATCTGCTGCGTGAAGGTAAGTTGGTCAGTTTTAAACTTCAGCTGCCAGTCCAGAAATAGAAAATAATTAAAAACTCGAACCATCCCCTGTACTAGAACTTGAAATGAAGGCAGAAATGAGTCGTAGAGTTACGAAATCCACTCTGAAGGCTAGAAAATTTAGAAAATTTAAAAAAAGCCCCGAAATTTAAATACCTATTACATACATAAGAAAATAAATATTTTTATTTTGATATTTCAAAACAATGGGGCGTGATGTTGTTACTGCATAAATATATGTGATGTGTTTGAATATTTAAATTTTTGACTCATTGCAATAAATAGCTATGTTCAAAAAAAATGTTTTTTGTGGTGAAGCGGGGTTAGAATCTCAAACCCCTGATTTGAAATTGGCATCACTACCAAGGGCGGTAAAGCTAACTTATCACGGACTTCTTCAATAAAAAAAATAAATTTTTAAAGCGTATGACTAATAACTTTACCTTAGAGTGTATCTCAATCGTAAAAAACGATAACGATTCGATGAAAATGTATTTGGAACTATTGCGTTAGTACAAAAACGGGAATTTAAAAAAAAATGCCAGCAGTTTTTTTTAAATTATGAAATATTACCTCTTACCCACGGCTTTGCTTGCGTGGTTTAATGGAGAAATTTCCCGTTAGTTAATTAGTTTTATCGCTTAGCAATAATATTTTTTTCCACAGAATGAAAGATTTTTTCTGGATAAAAAGTAGCCTATATCAATTGGCAATTCTTCAGCTATTGCAATGCAAAAAAAACCTACAATCCGTAAGTACATTATGACAACGACGCATTGTTATTTTCTTTTTATATTAATTATTTTCCGCTAAGAGTTTACTAGGGAGTGAAACTTTTTCAGAAATAAATAGTCAGAGATATAACAACTTTGTTATAAAATATATATTTAGTAAAACTCTTTGTTTTTAGACCACTGGAGTTTATTTCAAAGCACTACTAGATTCGGAAGCCACAGTTTCTTACATCTAAAGTTGTTTTTACAAATTTTAACTACTACTACTACTACCATCACGCTATTTTCTGGTAGGGGTAGGCAGAGAGAATAGACCACCACACGCGTCTATCCTAGCATACATTTCTAGCTTCTTCCACCATCATACATCTTGTCATAGATGCCCTTTTGGTTCTGCTTGTTTTCGACATAAGCAGACTTAAGATTTAGGTTTATCTGATCATGCCGCGTCTTGTTTAGTCATCCTCGTCCCACGTCATCGTTCATATCCGCCATATATACCAGTTTTACTTATTTTCGCTATCCGTTCGTTCCACATAATCAAACCATCTCAAAAATCCTTTCTTAATCTTATCAATTATACCTGATTCAGATTTACACTCTCGCCTGATTTTATCATTCGTAACCCTTATATACATTGATTTCCCAAACATTCGATCGAGAGATCGCATTTCGACCTTGTTCACTCAGCTTTTATCCATTTTCTGCCAGTTCAATGTTTCGCTTCGATACGTAAGTGTTGGGATTAAAAAAAAAATATCGGTTTATTTTTATTATGATTTCAAAATGTTTAATTAATTATATATTTAACCATGGTATTTCGCAAAGTTAATGCCGATTAAATCAATAATACCCTGTTGTTGATTAAAACACTGCAATAATTAAGATTATTTTTGAAAAATGGTTGACTTCAAGAAAAACTAACATCAATAGAAAAAAAGCATAATAAATTACACTATGCAGACAGTACAAAAAAAAGTTGCCAGTATACACTAAGGGAGTTGGAAAGTTAATCAATAGAAGACTTTTTAAAGGGGGAGTCAATTTTCTAGCATGAAAATATATTTTCTAATTTGTTTTTAAAACATCTTGGTTGATAATCATAGTAGATTATATATTTGACCAGAATTGTTATTTCGTGACTAGTATTGTGAATGAGCAAGAAGTTGCTGAAGACTGCTGAAGACTGAAGAGTCTTACGGGAAATTGGATACAAAAAAATGTTTTCTTGCGCGCGGTAAAAATTAGAGCATTTAATTGAACGAAAAGAATAATTAAAAATATTTTAATAAAAACTCAATACTTCGAATGACGTCACTGGTTCATATAAACCATTCAATAATATGAGAGCTTTGTAGGATATCCGGTTTTGTCACCGTAAACAAACCAATCGAAAGAACTGTCAGAGAACATTCTTTTACGTCATTCGTGGAGTTATTTCAGAAAAACATAACTTTTAAAAATCATAGCGCTGATAATACGATATATGAAAATAAAATTTAAAAATTTTGGCTTAGTTTAATAATCTTTTGAAAAATAAAAAAAAGATAAAAAAGACACTGAGCTTCCTTATTGATAAATCAAGGGCAAATGTTCAAACCTCGCTATTTAATAAAAAAAGTCCTGTAATAAAATCTTAAACCAAAATTTGGAAAAAATTCGTGAGCCCAACCGCTAAAATGATATTTTGTTTTGATATGATGTTTTAGTATGATAAGCAATGTGTTCAAGTAAAAAATATTATTTGGTGGAGGAAGTATCAATATGAAAAATTATAATTTTACTAGAACATTAAATCAAAATATCGTCTTGGCGGTTGTCCCCACGACTTTTTTTAAAATTTATTTTAGTTTAAGATATTAATATTGGACTTTTTTCTACAAACTACGAAAAAAACCCTCGTGACAATGAGGCAATCCAGGTTATTGGGACTAATCGAGTCGACAATGGCCTTTCCTGGCCGCCTATTCCGTTTACACTATTATTATTTTATATATATTGTTTTGGTTGTTTTGTATATTGTTCAATACGTGTTTTTGTTTTATTTAAAGAAGGGTCCCGACTTCACGCGGAATTTCCTTACAAGTCGAGACATAAAAAAAAAACTTGTGCTCTATGATAAAATTGTATATTTTTTGCATTAAATAAAAAAATAAAATAAAAACGAATGTCTGCCTCATACCATGTACATATAAATTAGTTTTATATTTTGTAAAAACATATTGAAAATCTTGCAAAATGTGATGAAACAGAATATTCAAAATATGTTTTTTTTGTCTCAAAATACAAAAAATTGGAACCCAAATATTTTTTTTTAATTTTCGACTGCAGAAAAAAAATTGACATGGCCATTTTTAAAAACGGAATATTTTCAAGACTGCCCTCTTTATAAATATATTACTAATTTACTGCTGACATGCATAAAAACCTTTTAAATTTATACATTGAAAATGTGTTTTTAACAAAAATTGAACATTTTTTAATTCTTCTCAAGTTTTCAAAGCTTAAAATACGAAGTTTTAAAATAAGAAAAGTAAACTAAATTATGAATGCGTAATTGAAATAAGGGTTTTTTTAATAAAAAATCAAAGTTAACGTGTTACTTATTTCCAAATGAACGATACAAATAAAATTAATAATATGTACGAAAATACTATTCAACAAAAAACATCAAACTATTCATGAAAAATGTTTTAAATCATGTAAAATGCAGAAAAAATATATATTTACATGAAAATAAAAAAATGTATTTAAAGGGTATAGATTCATTGCCATTATATTCATTCTTTTGTAATTCAACGTTGTATGCACCAGAAAAGGGATACCCATAATTTAACAATATGTTTATCATTTTAAATTTGTTTATGTTTTTTTATTTCTTGATCAAACAAACTGCAATGTATATATAATTATTTGAAAATAAAAAAAAAAAAATTGATTAGAAATTTACTAAAAACCAAACCACAAACTTGAAACCCATGTGATCTCTTCAATTTTGTTACTTTTAAAGCACTCATAAGAATATGTTTATGTGTTTCCTATTTAAGGATTCAAAAACAAATAATAAATAAAATAGATAAAGATAACTAAAGGGTTTTTTTTAGAGAATTATTACTCTGAGACTTAACCTTTATCTTCGCAGAACGAAATATTTGTTTATTTAAATTGATTTCTGGAAAGTTTTCAGAATCCCAGACCAAAATATCGTTTTGTTTTAATCAAAGTTTATTATGAATTTTGATAATAATAAGAATTTTAAAATATGGGAAAAAAATGGTATGATCTTTTACAGTTCATGATAAAAAATGAAATCACATTTTTCTATAGGGTCCATTGTTTAGAAAGGAGTTATTTATGTTTACTATTGAGAATCCGCCGCGCTTTATCTGAGAGTAATATCAAAATATACGTACATACGTAGGTCATACTATATTTATTTACACCACGGCTCGTCGGCGTCAGCGCAGCGTCGGCGTCGGTTGCTTGTCGCGTCTCAAAGTGCGGCGCTACTAGCCTCTAGCCACCAGCCTCTAGCCACCAGCTACTAGCCACTAATGAAGAAGTAAGATAATGCAACCGGGGGGTTTAATTGGATTCCGAGGTTAGGCATCTATCATTGTTAGTCGCTGCCACCACACTGTCTCTATTTCGTAGCTGCATTGCACCCTCCTCCCAAAACTATCGGTAAGATATTCATCTTGAAAATTAAATCGTCCCTTTGCCTTCTGTGGGACTAATTAAGCGTATGAAAAGTAAGAAGTTTCGAGAGAAAATAATATACAAACGATACCAGACAAGAACGTTTGAAAATAAGATGGGCACCCCACCAAAACGGTAGTATATTTGAACTCGGAATTATTGTTGCATGTTTGCTATTTATATTTTATGTTTACATCCATAAAGTGTTATTTAGTAAATTATGTTTATTTATTATGAACTAGAAGGTTATATTAAAATAATCTAAACCGGGCACCTCGACACTGGTTATGCTCAGTGAGGTGTTCATATATATATATAAAAAAAAAGTTTCATATGAAATAAATACATTAATTAAATGTAGGTGCCTCATACTGAGGGGTATCCTAATCACCTATCCCATGTATGTTCTGCGATTTTGCGTAGTTTTCAAGTTATGATTTTTTTAATGGGTTTTCGAAAACTTTCGACCAGATTGGTTTTGTTTTTAAGCCCGGGAGGCTTTTTCAGGATCATTTTATGAAAGAAAGTAAATTTAAAAAATAAATAGTTACAAAAAAATAATAAATAATAATAAAACCTTTTAGAAATTTGAAAAAAAACATTTTAAACCGATCCCGTCGAAAATGTAAACTTTACGGCCGTTTAACAAAAATAAATAATGTAGTCAGATGAATGTCATCACAATAATAAAGATTCTTTAACTTCACTAAAATCAACAAATGGAAGAATTGAAGAAATATGGATGTAAAAACATAGGCAAAATAGGCATTTACATGTTTTTACATACATAAATACGAATTAAGGCCGATATGTATTTTACAAAGAAGTAGCGGAAAATATATAAATGATTTTTAGAAGAAAAAGAAAAATATAATATTTACATATTAGTATAAAAATGGAAAGAACAGAAGTGCATTTTTAAATATGAAGACAGAAATGCATTTTACACAAAAAAAGGAGCAAAAAATTAAAATGAATTTAGAAGAGAAAGAAAAATAAAAATCAAATAAAAATCATCACATATTAAAAGAAAATATATGAGGATACATATTAATACATACATATATTGCAGTGGAAAACAGGAGTACATTTTTTCGTATAGGTTGTATTAAAATAATCATAAAAAATATAGTTATATCTCTTTTTAATGTCTAGCCTTCCATATTCCCTTCTTTAAGGTATTTTCCATCCCTGTTGTAATTTAATACTACTACACTGACACAATTATCAATTTATGTTTTTTTATGAATATAGCCATTCGAATCGCTTAATAGAAATTATCTTTCGAAGTGTAGTAATATTCTAAAATATTTTTTTAGTGTTAAGTATATTAAGCACAAAGTTCTTGCTACGACACTTCTCGGAAGATTTTAGTAGATGTCCTCTCCTTATCGCTTTTATCGCATAATCCTAGTCTCGTACAGCAGGGCTTTCCCCTGATTATTTTACTGTGGGAAGCGATGTACTGTTAAGTACCGCTTAGTTGATGAAGCCGCGTAATCTGAGTCCAAACATCTAGCTTAATCTCCGGTCATTTGCTTCTTAAACTGTGAGCTGCAGACAACTTGTGATAATAGTCAATATTTGTTTTCAAACCTTGGAACCTTGAAATACAAACAAATGTCACAATACACGTTTGATTGCCCAAAAGAACAGAATTAAAATTATTAAAAAAAGGCTAGAACTTACCCTTCAAAATTATTTTTTAAAGAACTAGATGTACCCTCAATTGAACGTTGTTATGCAGAAAGCAGCCAGCCATAGAAAAGTGAAACTAAAATAATAGCACCTTTGTGAAAAGAGTAAATTATCTAATAAATCTACACAAAAATTGGATCATTTTTTACCTTAACAAATGATAAACAATGCATGTTATTTTTTTATATAAAAAAAATAATATTTGTTTTAACAGTTTTTATGATTTTCAAAAAACTATTTGATTTTTCTAGTGATGCGGGTATTTTCTGCGAATTGAGAAATGCCGTATTTGTGATCGACATCATTTTTAGACGGTTATTAATACTGTTTTTTGTATGATAGCGGTCTGGCTGTTTTTAGCAGAACATAACATCAACCTAACTGCACCGATAACATCAATATCTCTTTTTTTTAATTGTGGACTCGCTGCTTTCTGCAAAACTACGATTTAATCACGAAATTTTTGGGTATTATCCAAACATTAAAATAAAACACAAATGTACAAAATAAGTGAAACTCTAGATTTCCAAATAACTTTACTTTATACAGATGTTATATAACTGCGGTTTCAAATCACTATTCATATGTTTGGAAAAAAAAATCACTGCCTCCATAAATTTTAAAATCAAAAACGAATATCAAAATATTTTCTTTTTAATAAAAAAAAACACATGAAACCCACCCTATCCTGAACTTCATACCGTTAAAAATTGTGTATCTTATAGAATATAAACAGACTTAATAACCCGGCAATAGTTTTTCCCACGTATCAATAGAACAAACCTTTTGAGCTTTTTTAAAGATAGTGAATCGTAATTATAGTTATTTATTTGTACATTTCATAATATATACAATTTTTTGTTCACTTTGCCCTGCTGTATGAAACAGTACTTACGATTTTCTTGTTATATTACTGTAAAATATTTTATAATTTAATTGGTTTTTTCATTTATTCTTAAATTGGTAAAACTTTCTACTGAATATGTTGTATAATTTTTTGGTTAATTTTTTTTATAAATCTTTGTAGATAACGTTTTTTAGAAAATTTATGTTTTTTTAAAAAAAATATTAAGCCAAATATATTAGTGTTATGAATTTTTGTAAAAAGCAGATTTGCCGTTTATGTTAACAAAATAAAATATCTAATTTAAAGTAATCTGTTAGTAAAAATGAAATGTAAATAAAATATAATACATACATACATACACTTTATATATATATATATATATATAAATATATATATATATATATATATATATTTATATATAATTAAATGTAAAACGAACACAGGCACCGTGGCGCAGTTTGTTAAATGGCTGACTGTAAAGCTGTATTCAATTCCCGCCAGTTGCAAGAAAAAATCCAAGAAAGATTTTTTTCTCAATCGGTCTGGGTGCTGTGTATTTTTCATTACCTTGTTTCATATCCTCTCTACTCCACCTGCTGACAAGTTTCTAAATAGAGGCTAAGCGGGTTATTCTTTATATAAAAAAATACAAAAAATATATTTACAAAAAAAAAACTTACTCTCTAAACACGAGTTTTACTCTATTAAAGAGGAAAAAAGGTAATTATTCATTGTGGACCAATTATTTCGTAATTGAATACTTATTTTGTTAATATTTTCTAGTAAAAAATAAAAAATCAAAAACAATACTTATTTTAAGAGAAATAAAAAACACCGCCATCTAATTAGAGGTATTTTCATAAATTTAACCTTATAAAGTGATTATTTAAACAATATAAACCATTTATTAATACAAAAATGTTTGAGTATGTCCAATGCTTGCAGACAAGTCAACAGATGGAAGAGTTGAGGAAATGTGGATGTTCCAAACATGGGCAGAATGGTAAATGATACACAGTGTGTAAAGTGGCCACTTAAACCAACCAATGACAGGGCATAAGCCCTGTAAATTTCTTGACTTCCATATTCCCTTTTTTAAAATGTTTTCCCAATTCTGTTAAAATAAATTTAAATTAATTATTAATTTGTTGAAACAATACTCTGAATTTTTGATAAGAGTATAAACGAAAATAATAGAAATACGAATGAAATAAGCGAATTATAATTTAGAAAACAAATAGCAATAAAGATAATATTCAGGGATTTGATAAACACGGAAAGAACAGTGAAATATTTTAACTTACTGGAATTCTTCATTAATATTAAAAATTTATAACTTGAATAATTAAAGGTATTTACTAGACGAAAACATATTAAAACTAATGGCCTTATCTATAATGAAAATATTGTTGGGAGATATTGAAGCTCACTAAACATTTTTAATTTTTTTTTTTTTTTTTTAAAAAGAAATATTTGCGTTCTTATGATTTACCCAAATATTTAATTTTGAGGGCCATTTTCAACGAGTTCTAAATAACTCACTATTAGAAAATGGAATCAAGTTGGGGTAAAGTGGGATTCGAACCACAGACCTTTGGTCCGTGAGTCCGAGACACTAGCCACAGGACCACAACCTAATCATATAATAATAATGAGTCCTCGGTAACTTTTAAAATGTTGATTCAACTACAAAATTGTAACATAATTATAATAATAAAAGCTTGTGCAACATAATAATGAAAAAAGACGAATTACTTAACAATATTACGAAGATATAAATATCAATTAATTTGAAGTAATTAATATTTCTACCTTTAAATATAAAATTCAAAAGTAAATATGGTACGCGTGATAACAGTTTAATATAATATTGTGTGTTCGTTAGAGTATCACGGGAAATAAAAATAGGTACTATTTTTTACTTTTATGTTCTCCTATAGGACTAAAGCCCGGCTCCAAGGTATCCAAATGGTTTACGTTTTTTATATGGAATATGTATACAATAATATCCGGCAACCTCCGTGGTGTAGTGGTCAAGACGCTTGACGGAAGGTTCCGGGTTCAATTCCCGGTGAGAACAAAAATGCAAAGTGATTTTTCTCAAGCCTGGGTTGTTTTTGATGTAATTTACTACTGTAACAAGGCCTCCTGGCCTGTTGTGGTGCAAAAAAACAAATCAAATATGTGTATGAGAATATATATGTATGTTTTTATGTATGTATGTACATGTATGTTCATGAATGCATTATAAGTGTCCCGACTCAACACAGATTTTCTAGCAAGTCAAAGCAAATTCACTGGCATGAGCCATTCCTGTTTATGTCATGATAAATTTTGCATCTTTTAGTCAACTAACATTTGTTTTATGGTTATCTATCGCAAACAATTAAACGATCATTTCATGTATCATATGTATTTTTGTGCTTTTTTATCTAGTTTTTCTTATCATCTCATTTGATGTGTGTATCTTTCAAAAACTCATCAATTAAAAGTGGCTTTTGAAAGCAAATTACGGTACAACTTAAAAAAAGCAGGTATATAGAGTAACGTAAAGCTTAAACCACCCTTTACGGTATATTACGAATTTTTAAAGTTATCAATAATAAGAATTTTAGTAGTTTCTGTTAGATTAAACCTGTGTAACTATGTATTTTAGTTGTAATAATGAGTAAATTGTTTATTAATTTAGATTTTTAATTAAACACAAGTGAAAGTTACGTGTTTTATTTTTCATATTATATTTATAAAAAAAAAATCACACCATGAATACAGATATATTTATTTAGAATTCAAACAGACTTACAAATTAAATGATTATAAATAGAAACGATAAAAAATGTACATATAAAAATAGTAGGGCCTGCCCTTTAATAACATGTTTTCACTTAAAATAAAGCGGTGACTGTTAAAACCATATAAAAAATCCAAATTAAAAATTAAAATAAAAGAAAAGGTTTCGAATTAGAATAAGAGAATAAAAAAAATATAGACAAAACAAGAAGATGGCGAAAAGGAAAAGAAGGAAATTTATAAGGAGTGGTGGAGGATGAATAAAAGAAAGTAGAAATGGAGATCCTGTAGTAAACAAATTAATGTAATTTTTATTTTATCTGTATCTATGAAATGCGATCTCTTCGACGAGTGTGTAGGTAAACAATATGTGACAGGGTTACAAATGATGAAATCAGGCGAGAGTGTAAATCAGAGTAAAGTATAATTGAAAAGATTAAAAAAAGATCTCTGAGATGGTTTGGTCATGTAGATAATGGACGATGTAGATAATTGACGATGAAATAATGGTAAAACATATGAAATGAACAGTATCGTAGGATGAGGATGACCAAGGAAGACGTGGTATGATCAGATGAACAAACATTTTAAGTCTGGTCATGTCAAGAGCTGACAAAACTGAAAGGCATGGATAATAATATGTATGAATGTGGAAAAAACTAGGAATGTGTGCCAGTATAGACGTGTGTGGCGATTTATTTTCTTTGCTTACCCTAACGGGGAAATGGCGTGATGGTAGTAACAGTAGTAGTATAATAAAGTTATTTAACGTGCTACTCTCGTGCGTCAATGCGTTTGCCTACCATGCAAGAGATTTTGAAATATTTATTTATAAAGGTAGAATATATCATATTCCCAGGACTGGCACCTGAAGCAAAAGACTGTTCCCCTTCATGAAACGAAAAAGTTGATTAAGACACGCTGCCGTTGACATAATAATATAGTGCCCTATGCAAAATCAGGTGTGGAAAAGAAATAATGATGACTGATTGATGGGGTTAGAGGGAAGCATTTTTATTTTAAAATAAAAATAATACACAACATTATTTTGGTACGTGTATTTGTACATACACAAATCTGGATTTTCTCCCAAGGGGGAGTGGGTATATATTTTTATTTATATCCCTACAGAGATGCGGTAGAATTTTTTCAAATTCAGGATTATGGATATTCGAGCGTTTACAGGGCTTATGACCTGTCATTGGCTGGGTTAAGTGGCCACTTTAAGTAGGTACTACAACATTCCCCATTCCACTTATTAGCGAATATCCACACAGGTAACATTTTTGATTTTTGTATATATGTTATTAAACGAGAAACCATTCACAAGCGAGTTGGAGCGTCATCTATGTATTGATATTGAATGGTTTCTCGTTTAATAACATATATACAAAAATCAAAAATGTTACCTGTGTGGATATTCGCTAATAAGCGGAATGGGGAATGTTGTAGTACCTACTTAAAGTGGCCACTTAACCCAGCCAAAGACAGGCCATAAGCCCTGTAAACGCTCGAATATCCATAATCCTGAATTTAAAAAAATTCTACCGCATCTCTGTAGGGATATAAATAAAAATAAAAATAATACGTTGATAATCTCGTTTTTAGAGATAAATTCAACAATCAAATATGATTCAAAAGCACTCTCAAAGCAAGTCTATTTATATTATTTCTCTTTCCTTTCACCGCGGCACTTTGTTTATACGTTGATCAGAATTGAAGAACAAGTTTATGCTGTTCTCTTTGTCTTTTTGATTACCCACATCTATAAAGAACGGTATTTACAACGTTAGCTAACAATACGTTTCTAAGAGATTAAAGATCCGAAAAGCTAACGCTAAGCCCTAAATTAGGAGCGCTCCAAAAAACAGCCAAAAGCTTAAAACTGAATAAGCAAGCACAGGAAAGTGGCGTGTTACGTCTGAGCTTTTTCCTTTTTTAAGGAGTTTTCCAGATAATAAAGCTCGCTACGTACTTTTTAGAGAATTGGTCAGTAAGATAAACATATCGCTTTGAATGAATGAATGTAATTTGGCGTAAATTCGTTTGGCATTCTTGAAGCATGCCTGGGAAAAATAAATTCACCCTTTTGTTAGCCAGAAAAAAATATGTTTTTTTGTGTATTTTTTATTTTAGTCATTAAATTTTATGAGGGAACCATTTTGTGAAAAAAATATTCAGGAACTTTTTTATTTATTTTTAGTACTGTGATATCATATTTGTAATTATTAAAAAAAAAAAATAACAACACAACGCATTACATTTTGTTAACTGATTTTGTAGAAAGCTCAAGATTAATAATTCACTTAAAAAGCCCTTTTCCTATATTATTTTGAATAATTTATATGGCGCCAATTTCGTAATATAATACCTCAAAGGCGCTTTGCATAGTGATTATATAGATAAATATATTGCTTTTTAAATTTGTTTTTGAATTAAAACAATTTAATTTTGTTATGACATGCTACGGATTTATTCAAATGATTTAGAGATCAAGTGGGTTTTAAGCTTTTTCTGGAACATCACTTCACTCTCACAGCCTCGCACTACTGTAGGGAGAGCATTCCATGCCGTAGGGTCTGCGACCGCAAATGCGCGTTTGCAGAATTTAGTGCGCTGTTACATAAAACAAAAGAGTCACAAAGGTTTTTACGGTCACTGTTATCAATACGTTTCTTTTTTGGGTGATATCGTGTGTGTTGGATTTGTTCCAACGTTTCGGCTACCATTACAGGAGCCATCTTCAGGGTAAACTGAGTGTTTTGTAGAAAAAAGTGCGTGTTTAAGTACTAGTAATCTGTACCGTGTCGCAGTCGGCAGTAAGCACATTTCTATTAATTTGTGTAGTATGTATACATATTATTTTGGATTTTTCTTGTAGAATCAGGTAAAGAACTCGAATCCATGATCATTGGTGATTTACGCGGTGAAGTTGGACCGGGGGGCGCCCACCGTAACCTTGCAAATTTTCAGCGAATCGGGGCTGAGGGCGCGAAATTTAAAATTCCATTGATTTAACACAAATAGGGCGGCGTATGGCGCTTTCGAAGCCCGATCAAGCTGCAATCTTCGCCAGTGATCATATTTTTTAATTGTCAATAATTCGGCATAAAAAACACACAATTTTGACATTGAAGTTTTCATACACTTTTTAGAACGGTCTGAGAAAGAACACTTGGCTTTTATACCGCCGCTTTGGACGGCCGTATCCAATTCCGTAAGTATCTACCTGGAATAGAAAATGCATAATGAGCATCTTCAGATTGACTCTTGTCAGACAATCTGAAGATGCCCAGTGAAAACGCTAATTGGTTGAAAAGATAAGTGGAAGTATACCAAGTATATTTAATTAGTAGCTTATATTATGTCATCATTATTATTTAACATTTTTTTTAAAAGGAATTACTCGCTAAGCCTATATTCAGAGGCTTATTAGCAGGTGGAAAATATGAGATGAAGTTTTGAAAAATACACCACAACACTCAAATTAATTGAAAAAAAATATTTCATAGATTTTTTTTTTTGAAACTGGCGGGAATTAAACTCCTAACGCTAGTTTCACAGTTGGCTGTTTAACCAACTGTGCCACAGATAAATTTGTTTTAATACTTTTTTATATTTTTTTAATGTATTTATATTGTAATGCCATGTGTATTTTATTAAATAAATGAGAGCTAATGCAATGCTAAGATAGCAACCTTTGAAAAATATATTTTTTTTGGTTATGATGTCATTCTGTCGTTTATCAACTTTTTTTTATAAAAATTATGAGTTGAGTTGCAAATATAGTTTAAAATGATACTTCTGATGGTTTTAAAATATCGTTTAACAAACATAACAATATCCATCAGCCATTTTATTCGACCAATGACAGGTTTGAGATTAAAATTTTCAAAATGACCGTGCCATACAAATATAAAGAAAGTTTTCTGAATCCGTGTTTCTATTAAAGCTAATTTATTAGTATCTTCAAGTTTAAGTTCAGTTAAAATAACATTTCAAACATAAAAACTCTCTTTAGCATTAGTGTAGCAGTTTTTGTTATTTTTCTCGAAAACACCAAACGAAAGTTTGCTATCTTTGCTTCTAATGACCTCAAATACTATATTATTATTATTATATTATCATTAATGATTATTCAAACCAGTAATTTAATACTTGTTTTCTTGACGAAATAGTATTTTACTCCAATGGCCCATCATTTGATAACACGACAGTATTTTTTTAAACATCCCAGTTTTTGTATGTTACGTACTAAATTTTTCATCCCTTACGAGCTATTACGTCCAGCTGAAATATCCTGTTGTAAGCATCGTTTATTTTTCGATCGACACAAGCAGCTCATCCCAGACCGGAAGCACCGGAAACTATCAACAGAGCCTCGGACACCGGATGTAACTGCAGTGTGAGCTTTAACAAGATCGATGGTGCTGCCCTTCTCAATCTGAGAGGCTAAACTGAAAGCTTTTGAAAATTATATCGATGATATACGCCTTGATTTTCGCTAGAGAAAAATATTGTTCATTTGCTGGAGAGTGGATTTGATTACTGCGAAGAACTTGCGCAGATTGTTGGTATTTTTATAACAATTTAAGCGTTATTTTATATTTTATCTTTAAAAATAAGTACGTTTTTTATTCTTATTCTGAAAAATGGGGGTCAAAGTTTATTTTTAAAAACTTTATATGCATACAAAGGTGGCTTTTTCTTACCTATACAAACCATTTAGTTTGAGAAAATAACTTATATATGGAAATATTCTAGGTATGCTGTGGTAAAATCTTCATTAATTTTTGTAATATTTATTTTTTTACTCAGTGTTATTTGGCATATAATTTGTTGTTATAATTTGTTGGTATATTATATAATGAGTTTATAGAAACCATATATCAATTATTATTTCAATAATGATTTTGTATTATTTATTATTTACACTTTGTTTTTTTTTATTGTACTTCTATGGGCATCATATGTTATTATTATTTAATTAATTTGACAACATTTTTTATATTATTCATTTTTATGGCCTAAAATGTGTACTGCTTAAAAAGCCTAAATAAGTTCATAAACGAGTGTAATTTTGAATGATTAAATCAATTTTATAATTGTATTACAAAACAGAATAAATATACATGTATATATGCTTTTTAAAAATTATTATATGTTAAAAGGAAGGGTGAAAAGGTAAAACATCAAAGTTCTTACATAGTAACTTTCCAATCTGGATTTAAATGTCAATCATTTACAACAATAATAGTAACAACACGAACATAATATCTACATTTTGATCGGTAGAATTATTTTCTGAAAAGTGCACATATTAGTGAGACCAGTGAGTGACTTGCAAAACATTTGGAAGAAGAGGCACTGGACTTCAAGTAAGAATGTTATGGTCAATTTTTTAACACTTTAGATTTGTTAAATTTCGGTTAAAAGTCTTGATAAATTTACTATTGCCATAGATATCATTTCTATTTATAGAAGGCAGTAATAGTCAATGGTGGTATCGTTTGGTATTGCAAGGAAAAAAAACACTGTAACTAGTACTTACCTAATGCTACGTCAATTGTATCAATAGGCGCTGTCAACTTAATAAATATAATACTTAATAATGGCTCCTAAAAAAGATAATATTTAACTTTCACCTCCCTAAACCCTAGTTCATACATATCTGGACTCAAAATTCAAACAATTTTCAAATCTTTTTAAAAAATCCATCAGATAAACATATTTTTTTTACAAAAACAGCACACTAAATTTTAATTTAGTTTTTTCGGACTTGTCTGATTCATGAACTAGACGATCAGTTTAGAATGAATTAGTTATTTACTTAATTCACAAAGCTTATTAGTAACAGCGGTCTGCAATAAGATAATTATGAAAACTTATAAATTTAAATTAACATAAAATATTTTGTTGATAAAATGTTTCATTTGGTAAAAAATGGTTTAACATGAACCATTATAAACTTATTAAAAATAACCAAAATGAAACATAAAATGTATTGAAACTACACAACTTGTAAAAAAAGTATAATGTGCCAGAATAAGTAGAAATTACATTTTTTTTAATCTATGATTTTTATGTTTACTTTGCAAGTGTATTACATGCTGGTTAAATATTTTATTTAAAATATTTTGATGTTTATATGTATTTTAACTGTAGTGATCAGATACCTTATATTATAAACATGTAGTATACAAAGAGATTGTTATAAATTGTCAACATATATGGAAACGGGTTTTTTGTATTTTTAAAATCCCACGCACTTTTCTAGTATAAAATTTTCTCAAATTTTTTTTTAATTGTAAATGACAATTGAACAAAAAAAAAATTTTCATGTTGCTAATGAAATTAGCAAAAATATTTAAAGAATAGTTTTGAGATATTTTCAAAACAAAATAATACATTCTTTTATAACTATGCAACGAGAGGATTTAAAAATACAAGACTAGAAAAAATGACAAAAGCAATGTCCTTGAACTGCCTTATGTACAAGGGAATACAGTTATTTGAGGAAATGCCAGAAAACATAAAAAAATAAAAAAAATATCTAAAATTAAATGTAAAACATATAAAAAAAAACTAGTCTTAATATACATTGTAAAAAGTTAATATTAGTGTAAATATTGAACAGTTTGAATATTACAAATAAGGACTGTAAGTATACAATAGTGATAAATAATGTTAGAATAAGTATAGATGTAAATTTTGTATTTTAAATATATAAGACCATGTTTTTTATCATATAACTAAATAAGAAATAAATAAAAATATTGTTCTAATATGAACATGAAACTGATCCTACGGAGTAATCTTTCACAAATAATTATTATGAATAGTTGGATTTATCAAAAACAATTTTATAACAACACTATCGATAACTTTAAATCCTATTGTTAATAAAGGGACTCGATCAATCAATTCGTAATAATTGTGTCGACAAGGGAATGTCAATTATGAATTATTCTATCCAATGTATATTTTAAACTTACCTCCCATAAATTTGATGACTTGAATAACAGACATAGTTCTGCAGCATACGCTGTTGAAAAAATTTACATATTTTTGATGTGGAAGCGGCTAAGTATGCCTATTTCAGTTACTTTCTATGCCTTACGCTAAACTGTTGTGGGGAGGTGCTGCAGATATTGATTTTGTTTTTGTGCTGCAGAAGAGAGTTGTTCGAGCAATTTACAATTTATATTCCAGAATAAATTAGAGATAAGTTTAAAAAAATGACAGTCACATATCAAAATATTTACTAAAACTTGATCTATGTATAAAACAATATTGATGATTTTTAAAAAAGAGAGATTTCTATGGGTTCAACATAAGAAATAAAAATAAACTAGCTTTGTCCACTACTAGACTACAAAAAAAAGATTATCAACCCTTAAAAGACTGTGATAAATAATCTCTTTGCGCGCGGTGATGAAACATCGTGTTACCACCAACAAAAAACGGAATATTCAAGAGTTTAGACATTTGAAAAAAAAAAATATGGATACAAACAATTTTATAATTTTTTTTCTATAATTTGTAAAAATAAACATTAAATTTGGCCCTGTTATAGTAAAAAAAAAAACCAACATAAATTTGCCGCTTTACTTCACGCGTGCACCCCCCATCACTGTCAATAACCGAACGAATTTGTTTCACACAACTCCGGCTAAGCTGGCTACAGAACAGCGTCTGTGTCTTCCTTGTTATGTGTTATATCTTCGTGCTCTCTCTAATACAGATATAATGCTGTATTTGCGGATATCATTCTTCGGGTGGAAAGGTTAAATATTTTTTGTATTAAAATCCAGCAAAGTTATAAAAATTTTACTTTCTGAAGTCGGTATGAAAATGTCCATTTGAAGATTATAAAAATACAACTTCATAATAAAAAAAAAAAAGATAGATATATCAAGTCTTGTATCGTATGTCGACTAGTGTGACATCACAGCTACACATGAGTTATCATATTTTGCCTGCATACGATTCAACAACAAGATACCTCTTGAAATTCAGACTTTGCCAACTAAGAATTTTTAAGATCATAGGCTGTTTGAAAAAAGCTACTTTAGAGTCGAAAAATGTTTACAGGAAAAGACAACTTGACATTAAATTCATTTTTATTGATTTTAATTTATTCGTTTGCTAAGTTTTATTTTCTAATTGTTGGGTTGTATTATACAAGTTGTAATTAATTGACGTTTATAAGTGATTCCTATCATGTGAATCCTATGTCAAGAATATACTTAATTAAATTAAACTCATTATTAAGCAAGAGGTCGAAAAAAGCAACTTCAAAACATGTATTTTTAAATCCTTCTTTTTGGTTTTCGGTAATTGCGTACTTAAAAATTATTTTTCGTTATTTTACCAATATCCGATTTGCAATAACATATAAATAGTAAATCTTAGTATACACACTACTTTTACTCAATTAAATTCACAATTTTATTAAATAATAACCACCGTTGCATGTTTTTTTTAATTTCCCTTACATAGCTTTTAAAAATATTATGCATCAATAATGTCTGGTTCTAGTTAACTTGATAAGAAAACAACTTAAGGCGGATAATAATCTTAACAAAGTTTACAAGAGCTTATAGTTATCCCTTGTCGTTACAAGGCTTAGAGCAAGAACAAGAAGATGGTGTGTAAAGCTGTGGACACTAGTAAAAAGTGAATTTAATAATTACCGTAAGATACTCACGTTTTTACGACGAATCACAACATTTCAAAAATAATCGATCGATGGTAATTTCAAAATTTAAATGTTTCAATTTTAAAACCGTTATACTAAAGCGCAGTACCGTTCAAAAACGATATTTTAGCACAATAAGAAAATAAATAAAAATCTAAGTAGAATTAATATTATATTTTACATTACCTATGATGCACTGAATTACTATTTTTAAACAAACTACTTAGGTATCTTTGTTAATGAGGAAGTTGAGTGTTTTTTAATTTATTTATTTTTTATAGGCTATGAATGTAAAACGCCAGATTCCAAATCCCCAAAAGCGAGTGATCTCAATTGATATTTTCCATATATACTGATTAGCACGGACGTGTGAGTGACTAGGAAAGCAAAACCCGAATGAATAGAGCCGGCCACTTTGCGCATTTTGCAATTTAAGCATTTGTTTTGTATGGGTTATATGCTTACTATTTAATTAAATATTTTGATAAATACCTAACTGTGTTTAATGATTCATACATACATACCGAACTTAATAAAATAAAAGTTATAAATGAAATGTACTAACACATTACTATGTTAGTGCCTTACACTAACGTATAATTCATGGATACTACATGAAACTCTTCTACATTAAATTTTTCGTTTATTTAACTTTATGTAAAGCATTATCAGTCCAAGGATTTTTGAAAATTTTATATTTTTTAAAATTACTTCGCGTATGACGTCTCAAGTTCTCTTCCCTTCTTCTCGCTGAGTTCTGCTGATTGATCATTTGACTTACTTTAATCTGGAAATATATCACAACTCTCTTGTCATTGGTGGATTTTTGAGAACTAGTGACGTCGTGCAAAGAAGTTTTTTTTCTTGTTCGTACGATTAAAAAAAACTTTGCCGTACAATTCACGCTTTATTTTTTACTGAGCGAAATAATATTTTTTTGTATCCCCGTAGGGCTAAACATCAAAATTATAAAAAAATATTTTCGTTTAAATCTACTAGTATAATACATCTGATTAAAAATAAATCAACTGAAAAAATAATTCCGTATTTTTTGACAACTTTTTACTAACATAATTATCGAATGTGACTATTCGTTCGTTTTTTCAAACAATTAAATGATTTGCGTTTGATTTCGAAACTAATTTAATTACATGTTATTGGAAGATTTCACGAAAATTAAATAAACAACTTATTAAATAATAAATTATCCATTTATAAAATAATAGATTTATTTTTATCATTTTAGTTTTTTTAATGTATAAATACATGACTGAGCAAAATAATTTATTTTTTTCCTTATACATTTGGTTAACATGTTTGTTTTATTCTTGTCTCTAATTAAAATTACATAACTGAATGGATTGGATTAAAATTCAATGCTCTTGCATCACTAGTTGCGGATGAGAAAATGATAAAAAATACATAATTACAAAAATGAAAGCAATATTAAAATGTCCACCCTTAAGGTATATGAATGACTTATTTTATCAATTTCCTTTTTTCATATACAGGTAAAGTACATATTTGAATTTACTGTTCGTTATTTCTCGTAAAAGTAAGTTCATTGTCTGTTTGGCCCTGTGGCCTGTCATACCAAGGTCTTCTATTGTTACAGCGACTGTCATAACAGTCTGTGTCGGTCATAAAAGCATTCCCGGTATTAATTATTAATGAAGATCGAGTGATCCCGAGGGATCACCATTTGTGTCACGAAGTTCTATTAAATTTATTTAGATTATGTTACAACGTAGCAAATAGTTTAATTTTATTATTTTCGCGAGGGAAATGCGGTTCTGTTGCCATTTTAAGGACATAACTGATGGTAATTTATTTATTCTAGATAATTTATATAGCGCCAAGCCAAGAATGCCTAGACTTTACAAAAAAGCGTCTAAAGACAGCTCGGTTGATGTATTCCTACAGCAAAGAAAGTTATACAAAAGATAAATAATTAGCTCATTTTTGGAAATATGAAACTCGACAGGAAAATGTCTTGTCTCTCTTAGATAATAATTATGTACATATATCCTCTCTGGTTTTGTTTTCATCAAACTTTTTATTTCTTAAATAAATAAACTGTTAACATAAAAATCCATAAGGGTTTATTCAATAACCTGAACATTGGTTTAAATACAATTTAAAAAAAAAATAGCTCCGGTTTTATCATAAATAACCTTAAGGGCGCAGTACAATAAACATGCCATATGCGGTTGAGATTCTAGTTCCCGGTTTCCAACTAAGGTGTTAAAATTTAATCATATGTTTTTACGACACGTCTTGCAGCTACATAGCGCATCGATAATTAAAAACTTAGTCCCCATTTATGTTTAATATTTTACCTCGATCTCGTGGTGTAGTGGTCAGTGTGTTTGCTTACCATGCAAGGGGTCATGGGTTCGATTCCCGGCATAGTTGACATGAAATATTTATTTAATAAGGTGTTTTTACAATAAAATATTTCATAGTCCCTGTACTGGTACCTGAAGCGTAAGACTGAACATCTTAACTTCATGTTACAAAAATGATCAAGATACACTGCGATTGGTGTACCAATGCAGTGCCCTTTGTTCCATTAGGTGCAGAGAGGGAATGATGATGATTTTACTTATAATCGTATCCCTTATAACTAAATATCTCTGAGTTGATGGGTCTTGTCGGTATCTGAACGGATAAAGAATACATTTTTGTGTGTGAAATAGAACCACCAACGAGTATTTCTGACTTAAAGGGTAAAAATTCTGCAAAATGATATCGAGTGCAAAAAATTCAGCCTATTAGTTAAGTGGTTAGTGTGTTCACCTATCACGCTTGAGGTACCTGGTTTGACTTCCGAAAAGGTCGATATGAAATATTTGTGCATTAAGTGGTTTGCAACACTTCGATGTCACTAGATTGCGGCTAAAGCGTATGACTGATCACCTCGCTTTCCTGATACGAGTGATCGAGAAACGCTGCATTTAATGTTTTAGTGCAGTACCTTATGGACCTATTTATTCACAAAGAGATATTAGGAATGATGGAAATCTATCAAGTCAATAACACTTCCATACAGCTCAAGTTCTATTTCACAAATTTAACTTTATGAAATAAATCATATTAGTACCGAATGGAGCTTCTTGCTACTATCCATGGTCCCGTTATACGTCTTGTCGGATGTACAAATAAAGTGGATCCAAAAGAAAAATTCGAGGCTTTTAAAAAGTTTTTTAAATAATTTCAGCGAATTGATCATGTTCAATCAATTCAATGCCAGTCAGTGAAGTAACGCTTCCTTCTTTTTTACAATTGAATTTTAGTACACAAGCATTTGGATAGACTCAAAACATTGTTCGTCAACTTTGTGGTCATAATATTTTAACTAATGTTGGTAGATATTAGTATAGAACCACTTACCGACTTTTCATGTTTAACGGTTTCGAGACGTACCCGTCTCTTTGTCAGGACACTTATTACACCAACATAAAAATACTTAAATACACTTTTACCATTATCATCACCGCAACATACATAGTATTTACGAATAAATACACAAATTACGTGCTGAGTTATAGAGGATAAAAACACCACCGCGTCCAAACATTCATTAAAAAAATAATAGTTTTGTATTTTAAAAGCTATAAAAAAGGATATTCTCCTAATAAATGATCAAACATTTATACATTTTTTTAAATTTAATCTACTTACACTTATATGTTTATAACATTGTAAAAACCACTTTAATTTAGAGTAATACTTCATTCATTCATTTAATTTAATGTAATTACAAGCTAAATTATTATGAAAATAAAACTTTGTTATTAGTGTTACACAATTTTATTATTTTACAAGAACACAACTATAGTTTTGGTAGAGCACTCCTCCCATCGACGGGTGATATAAAACTCATATAGTAAACACAAAATATTGTTCACAATGTCATAGAATTAAAAAAAAAACTAATTAATCAGTGTAACTTAGGGCAGGGGGGTTTTTCCCCTGTCTTCTTGTAAAATAATTAAATTGTGTAACACTAATAACAAAGTTTTATTTTCATAATAATTTATAATGAAGTGTTACGAAGTAAATGCCGATTCAATTAAAAATATTAATTATAAGCTAGTTTAATTCCTGACGATGAGGTAGTAACCTCAAAACCATTCAAAGTATAACTCTAAATTAAAGTGATTTTTACACATTTATAAACATATAAGTGTAAAATATCATACCACAAAGTGAAAAATGTTTTTGATAACAATAATAAATATACTTACCTTATATGCAATTATTTATAAATAAATATTGTTAATCTTTTTTATGATTCTAAACAAAATTGTTTCCATTTAGTATAAAACAGTTCTAACAATGCTCATACGACAAGTTTAGCCTTTCCTCGTTGGCTTTGTCGTAAAAATTTAATATGAAATTTTAATACCCGCGCAGAAGTATGTGTTCACACTATAAAAGTGCACATTACCCCAAATTTGCATACATATAACCGGACCGAGACACATTTCCTGTCTCTCTCTCGTAAGATGAGGATATCAGGGGAAAACGTGACGAGAATGGATGATCAGCCCCTGACCTGTCCATCACTAGAGGGTACGGAATATAAGGATATATTAGAACGTGTGATTGGAGTACTGAACCAGTTGATCAACAAGGAGACACAAAATGAAAGAATATATTCTTATTTACTTATCTTAAATTTTATATACAAAATGTAGAGTGCATTAAAACGGGTTTTGGTCCCGTAAGAAGTGTCGTAAGCTCCAAATTAGATGGTCAGAGACATAAACCCAGCTATACCACTTGTTTCCTCAGAGTAATAATGCGCCAAGCTATAGAGGAGCCCAAACGTAGGAAAACCATTAAATGACTATTATGTATTAAGTTAGCTACAGTTCGCAGCAAAAGAATGGGCCGTACTTAGGTCGAGAATTGACAAACAGATCTTAATTTGCATTGTAAATGTTTTTAAATATGTACCTGTGTATTTATTATTGCAGGGTTATTCCAATTTATTTTTCTATAATTCACCTAAATTTATTTTATAAAACTGAAAATAAATGTTGTATTTTTTTTTGTTTATTCACAATATAATTATGTTACATTTATTGAGACATAAATCCCAACTCCATGGAACCAAAGTCCTATGTTGAGTTTATTTGTTTGTCCGTCACATCTCCGGAATGGAGAGTCGTAGCGGCTTGAAATTTGGACACGTCATTTAAGATGAGATTTTAAGGTTACCGTTGCTATTTTCGAGTAAAATTTGAATCGACCTCTACTCAATAAAAACTCAAACTTCATATGGATGCCTAGTGCAGCCCCGAAATATTGCCCGTAATTAACGGTCGTTATCAACAGTAAACATACTTTAATTCACAAATTTATCTCCCAAATTGTGAAAAAATAGTATTTGAAGTAAATATGCTGATATAAGTTTTAAAGCAACATTATACACGTGTCGGGACAATAAATGCCAAAAACCAATGTCAAATATGGGAAAATATTCGAAATCAATTACCTGTGAAAACCGACTCCTTTAACATTTTTGACGCTCCTACTGCTTCAACCAAACATACTGTAATTCACCATAGTCGATTTTTGTTTATTATAACGCAAATATACAAGTTATTTACAAATAAAGCCAAGCACAGCTACAAAAACATCCGATCGAACCGTTATGTTTATTTTGTTAAATTAAACAATATCGCTACCAATTGGTTGCTAACCGACAAACCAACATCGCTTGCGTTTTATGAAAGATAGTGATAGGGCTTCTCTATAAGTTTACGCATTATAACTCTGAGCTTGTTTTCCAATTTCAAAACCGGTTTGTAAGAACACCCTGACAATCAACATATTCACATATTACAACAGAGATGAAGAACATTTAAGAAAAGGTAATATAGAAGTCTAGGCATCTACAGGGCTTATGACCTGTCAATGGCTGGTTTAAGTGGCCACTTTACACACTGTGTAACATTCACCATTCTGCCTGTATTTGAACATCTAAATTCCTTCAATTCTTTCATCTGTTGATGTTTGTGAAGTTAAAAAGCTGAAACCTTTATTTATGCAGGTGAGATTTATCTAATTGAATTATTTCACTTACATACTAGGCAACGCCTGAAAATGTTATTTTTTCAATTTCTATACTTCTTCATGGACCAGGTAATTTATCAACAGGAATTTATCTAACCAGGTAATTTATCTCTGTTGTAATATGTTAATATAAACAGCTCCCTAAGGAGTTGAATCCAGTCCTTGTCTACGAAAATTTGGACAAAATCAAAATACTGTTGATCAACATATTCGTTTAAATAAGAATAACGCATTTTTGAAATAATATTTGGGGGTTTTACGTACTTAAAAATATTTCCCATCCAACCAAAAACAAATTACTGTTTGACGGTCAAGATTTGTATTTACCAATTTTATAGTTATTTTTATTGGAGTTGTTGTTTTAATTTATATGCAAAGCTTGTAAATAATAATATTCCATGTTTAAAGCAACTTGTCTTTAACAGGTGCTCCAAGTTTCGTATGGTAAGTGGTAATGGAAACCAGGAGATTATGGAAAAAATATTTTGTGATTGTTATTGAAGTTTTACTTGTTATGTAAAACCAGCATTTGTTACGAAGCGATTTCACCTCGGAAACCAAGGGACGATCATTTATATTCATTTAGTTTTCAGCGGGTTTTATCAACCCGGAAGGCTGAGATATAGAGGAATAGTTGAATTGACCTTTTACAAACTAATTATGGTAAATCAAAGATAGAAGCCCACTTTGCTCATCGACATTGCTTGGTTGAGCTGTCTCCCCAATATTCTTACCATATAATGTTGATGATGAACGCATCTCACAAGCGACGATATAACCGAAACAAGAACCACGAAGCGTACACATCACTCAGCGAACATACAAAGCGGTCAACTTTTTCTCGAAAGGCAAAACTGTTATGGCAGGAAAAACTAACGGAAATTACTTTCTGGCTATACCTTGTATATAAAATTTTACCCACTTAAAAATTATCTTATCTGTATACTAAACTTTATTTACTTTTTGTAATATTTGAGATTGACATTGAACAAAAGGAAAAAAAAAATTCATCATTCCATGTCAGCTCCCTATTCGGAGCCTATGGTGTCCACAAAGATCCCACAGACATTTCTGTCAGCTGCCAACTCCTGTGTATCTTCATAAGTCTGATTTGTGTCACGTAGTTCTGACATGAACTGCTGACGAACAGTTAGCTGCGGACGTTGAGGATGTCAAGAACTTGAGTCTTATTAAGCAGGCAAACCTGGTTAATGCTCTATGAATGTATTTGCTCTATATTTCAATTAAATTCAAATAAATTAATTTATTTTAAAATAATATATAAAATTCATACATATCAAGACGTATTTATTATAAAAAAGAAAAAAAATCATGAAAGGGACTCATGTCAAAGTAGTAGGAGAATCCTGCTAGGGAAAACCCCTTCGGATACATGAAACAGATCAATATCCAGAGCGGTGTTGTTCGGCAAAACGGTAGCTCTTCCAACAGGCATAACCATCGGCAGGTTGGTTCTGTAGAAACTCAGTCGGGTAGAGTCAAGGATAATACTCGCATTCTCTTATTCAGATATATGTTAAAAACTTCTTTTGTATTTTCTCTATCATAAAAGAGTACTTCAGTTCATCTTGCCCCCAAATTATCGAGCCAAATTGGCCCAGCCAACCGTATCTCCTCGGCTTGATAACAGTTTTTTTACACCAGAGTATTAATTAAGTTTACTTTAACACTAAGTTTATCTTAATGTTGTTTTTTGTGATTTTTATTCATTCATGGGCTCTGATTGCATTATCATTTGTAAGATATCAATAATAATGCATTTACAAGGATGTTCCGTGATATTTTTTATTTGTTATCTAAGGCTATGAAAACTTCCGAAAAACCGGAAATCTATCAAAATACTCTTTCATTGATTGATTTTGAAGAACTCGTATCATTAAAGTAGATAAAAAATTTTTTCATGCATTTTAGAGAAACTTTGCCGATCAATTTTTTATATTTATTTTTTTTACATATATTTGGACCCCTGTATTTAGTAGCCTTACGTGTCATGTACAAGGCTAAGGTACTCGGAAAAAATCGTTTTTGTTTGTCTTGGAAATCGGATGTTCGATAACTGATTTTGGTTTATTACCTTTATGAGTCAGTTCAAGAACAATGGCGCGTGATAACTTCTTTTAACTGCAGTGTGGATATCTGTTAAGGATATTCCATCTTTCCTGCATTCTGCTTCAAGATTATGGCGTTGTAAACTGAAAAATGGGCACTGAAATAACAAATGTTCGATACTCCGTGAAGAAATATCAGCGCATGAACAATAGTCATCATTCTTTAATTTAAACCTATATACATGCCGATCAATTAAATACTCTAATTAAAAGTAAACAAACTTTTTTATATCTTATTGCAAAATGGAAACGCATCAATTTCAATTTCAATACTCCTAACTGTTTAATAACTTTACTGGAGTGTTAACAGAAGTAATTAAAGCATCCTCAGTTAAGCATAGTTATGCGTCCGTTAATAAAAAATGCATAAAACTAAATGCAAGTTAAGTGCAACTAGTAAAGTATGCCCTCGTTATAGCACAGCACTTGAACGTGTAGAGACACTTAAAATAAATATGAGTTTTATCGTTTAACGACATTATTATGTTGGGGAATAAGTGCTTACTTACTTAATTTTTCTTTACTCACTCAATTGCAGTGTTCATAATAACAAAGACACGTATTATTTTGTGTTTTTACTTTACGAATTTTGAACTGCTTGATTAATTGGAACATTTTTTAATATATTTGGACCCCTGTATTTGCTTTCGAAATTCGATATCTGTATACTTTTTTATGCATGTTAAAAGTTAAAACATTAAATTATACGGCAAAGTTTCTTGAAAATGTATGAAAAAAATCTACTGTAAAAAAGTCACTAGATCTTCCAAATCAACCAATAGTAAGAGAGTTGGGATAGATTACCAGTTTACGGTAAGTCAACTGACCAATCAACCGAACTCGCAGAGAAGAAAGGAATGAGAATTTCAGACGTCACACGTGAAGTAATTTCAAAAATACAACACTCATAGCGCTGATAATACGTTACACATTTTTTTAAATAATTTTTGATTTAGTTAAATGGTATATTCACTTCCTTGTTGGAGTAAAAATTCAGTGTTCTATGCATCATCGGGTGACGATAGGATACTAGTAATGAACAATAATGATTTGCTTCAAAGAAATGTAAAAGTTGTTTTTTCTCCATAAAAAATATTATATTCTTTGCATAACAAACTAAAAGTTGGTATTCAATTTCTGATAGAGTTTTTACTTCAGAGAAATTTTAATTAATTTTAATTTCCTTAACTGAATTTCATCGCGAATGTGTCAAAAAAATCAATGATACAAAAATCAAATATAGCTATAGAGCTTGAATCGGTGTGAACCCGTGGCTAGTGTTGCAGACTCGCGGATCAGAGGTCCAAGGTTCGAAACCCACTCTACTTCAACTTGATATCCGTTTTCTAATAGAGCCTTATTTACAACTCGTTAAATATTGCTACCATAATTAGAATGTTTGAGTGAAATTATAATAACAGCAATATGTTTTTTTTTATTTTTAAAAAAGCATTTTTGATATACACCAATTCATACGAACTATGCCCAGAACTCTCCACTTATACGTTTTGCTAGTGAATATAATTTGAATTTTCCCCTTATTGATCCATTTGATTGTGAAAAAATAACATTTAAAATGCGCGTCTTAAAACATACTTTTTTGTCTTATACTTAGTTTCAATAATAAAATTTTATTTTATTTTATTAAATTTTATCTCTAATTCTTAATATTTGATATATTTATATTTTCGATACTTGACACCCTCTTTCCAATAAAACACCCACACACCCATCCTCTCACTCACTTACACTCACACAAACACAATAGTATGTATTGTACGTGTATTTAATGTATTTCTGTGGATATCTGTCATTGGTTTTATTCTCTGTATATGTTATTTGTTTTTTTTTTATTACATGTATTACTGTTGATATCCCCAATAAATAAAATAAAAAAAATAAAATAAGATCAGTAGTAAAGAATATAAATTTGTTTCTTTAGAGTTTTTAACTGATTACTTTTACTTCACACTATAAATAAATATGATAATCACCATCACGCAATGCATGATAAAGAGAACCAATGCGATTTTTTTTAGTAAAACGTCTAAAAAGATTATTGTTATTATTATTGGATGAAGACGCTCATTTATGGTGTCGATTATAACACTTAAAATGTTGAAAGTTATTGCAAAAGATGGGGAAAACATATTTCAGTAGGTTTCACCCAGATCGATAAAAGTTTTTAATATTTTATTTTACAAAACAGACTGGTGAATTTTACGTCGAGTTTAATGTGGCCACCTTAATCATCCAATAACAGGTCAAAAGCTCTGAAAGTTACTAGACTTTCTTATTTCTAAGCTACTTAAAAATGTTTTCCCTCACTATGGCAATAAATTTCAATTTCAATCCGTCAGGAGTCGCGCTATGAGCATTTTGCTCACATTTATTTTAAATTACTATTTTTCCGCAGTATATGACAATATTTGGGCTTATGTGCCTAGGTACCTTCATAAATATTTTTCTTTTTTTGGTTTTGACCTAATAAAGCTTAGCCAAAATCAAATAAGGGTTATCACTAGAGCCCTTAGAGGGCACTGCAGATTGAACAAACACCTTGCTAGAATGAACCTTTCCGAAACTTCTAGATGTAGGTTCTGCTTTGCAGATGAGGAAACACCGATACACATTTTATGTGAATGTGATGCTTTACATTAAAAAAATAGCCTCATCCTCAAAGGGGCCACAATAAGCCTAAATATGTTAAAGAGCTTGCCCCCTATCAAATAGCCCAATAATTTACGGATCTGGGCTTGGATGGGGAGATTTAGCAAAATGTAAACCCTTGCCTTCTCCACAGTAGCCAGGCTCTTAATAGACCTGGGTTTAAAGGGCGAGAAGTATTCACGGGGACCCGTCACAATAGATCTTCACAGGTCGATGTGACGTCAGGAGCTTGCATGCACTGACCTCTTCTACTATTAAAAAGAATAAATATTCTTCTTTTATCATTTAGGCTAGTGCAGATTTTTTTTTAGTACCAGCACAGTAGTGTAGTGAAACAATTGTCATAATAATACCAAGAACGCTGAATTTTGTACATTCTTTTCTACCATTTAGGCATATAAATATAATTAACTTTACAGCGCATATTTATTCTATAATGCTGATTAGATTCTAGATAGAGAATTTCTGACTAGAAAAGAGTAAAAAAAACAATCAAATTTATTCATGGTAAAAAAAAATTTGATTAAGACATTCTTTTGAAGTCTGAAGACTGTTTTAGAAAAAACTTAATTTTACTCTCTTACATACCAGATGAAAAAAAGTTGTTCTCATGCTGTCTTCGCTTCGCGAGAATGTTAATATTGACAAAAAATGTAAATCTGACTCAAAACTTGAGGTTATAAACATTTTTTAATTTATTATTGTTATCAAAACACATTTTTCACTTTGTGGTATGACATTTTACACCTATTTGTTTATAAATTTGTATAAACCACTTTTTTTTTTTTTATTTATTTAGAAAGGGAGTGGATATTGTGAACCAAATTATGGAGGATAATATTGTTAAAAAAATTACATGCAGATGGCCAATAATAATACTATTTTCAATGCTGAATGTTGGCGGAAAAAATGACAAAATTTTACTAAAGTGAAGTTGTCCATCGGAGACGATTGTTTCTAAAATGTTTATTACACAAGCAAAACCCCACATAAAACGATTATTTACGATTTAAAAAAATATTTTTGGGTTCGGGACAAACAATGAAACAATTTGTATTATTATATTAGTTTTGCCATAACAGAATGGCAAAACAGAGGCTGCGGTGAATGAATTTTGTTAAATGTGTCCAAGAAGAAAGAACAAGCGTTAAAAAAAACTTTGTTTCGTGCAAAAAAATACTTAGCACCGAACATGTACCATGCGTGTGTACTGCATGTTTTGAAGGATATACTCATAATGCTCTAATGGAAGACTAATTAATGTATTTTCATTACCTCCTTCCATATCCCCTCTATCCCACCTGCTGACAAGCCTCAAAATAGAGGTTTATCGGTTTATTCCTTTAAAAAATAAATATTTACGAGTATTTATATATAGATATAGTACTTTAAGTATATTACAATATTGTTCCTATGTTACTAAAAAAACTGGATTTTTTTTTGTTGTTTTATTTTCTTGAATGTACATCAAGGTATCGTTTATTTTTTCTTAAATGTAGTTGCACTTAATTCAAAACAAGTTGTTTGATTTATTTTCCTTTCATTGTTATTAAAATAACATGTGATTTAGTGATAAAATCCAGTAAAAGACGCGTGAGAATTTTGCTCTCCCGTTCGTATTCGTGTAATTAATTTAAGTGCGACATCTGAAGGGTGAATAATTCCCTAGGTAGTGAAACCCAGCTTTGTCTAGAGACATTTTGACATACTTAAAAAATTGTTAATATCCAAAGAATTTTGGTAATTATTCATAATAACCTTATAATTTTATTAAAATACTAACTTAATTATACGTGGAAAATAATTTGAAAAGTAAATATTATGAATATTACCCATCCTGGATTAACATTTCATTGTTAACATTTCCTGATCAATTAACAGAATACAACCATATTTTGTAAATGATGGATCGTTATTTCAACCCACTGACAATATCCTCCAACCATCCCCTCATAGCCACCAGGCACGCACTGAATAAATAACCGACTCTTTGTGTAAAGATTTATTGTTAAAAAGGTTTGTTTTTATTGTGAAAAACGTTTTACTTTCTTGTAAAGAAGAAAACTATTTTCCCGCAGAAATATAGAGCACTTATATCAAATCATAAAAAAACTGTAGTAAAATAGTATGTTTTACTAATAATTGTATTGTGTTTAAAATACTTTTTATTATTTTTGAAATTATTTTTCATGTAACTCCATGCTGTTCATCAAATTATGTTTTCTAAAGTCTCAGTCTTGAAGTGCCAACGGACGCTTAATTGTGTCTGTAAGTGTAACAGTGTGATATAAATTAAGGTACCTAGACACTTAAACATCGACGATTAAGAGGCAGCTGATAAATCGGCAAGGCTGGGAGCTGAGGCAGTCCAAATAGGCTCCGAGCCCTACTGTGGATTGCCCAAATGTGCACCTCGTAACGAACTTAGGTCATGTTCTGGCAAAAAGTACCTGGTCAGCCCCGTGCAAAGGAATCGATCAAAGTGTTCATGCAAATGTTTGCTTTTGACTTAATAAAAATTCAGCCTCATCAAGTGAGGGTTATCACTAGAGCCCTAACAGGGCGCTGCAGATTGAACAAACGCCTTGGTAGAATGAACCTTTCCAAGCAGATGAGAAAACACTTATAAAGTAGTAGTGGTATTTACTGAAAACGTGTCGAGACCCTTGGATAGAGGTCATTAAGTGGATTGCTCATATAATGATTTGGCCAAGGTTTTTGACAGGGTGAATCACGATGTGTTGCTAAGAAAATAAAATAAAATTGGTTTTAGTAATAAACTATTCATATTTTTTTGCAAATTATTTTTAAAACAGGAGTAAATTTGTCACTTATAGACTTTTTACTTTTAAATCCTTTTTTACATTTTCAGGAGTCCCACAGGGCTCTAATTTAGGTCCACTTTTATTCTCCATTTTTATATTTAACATTACTTGCGTGGTATCGCATTCACGAGTTTTGTTGTGTGCAGATGACCTAAAGTTGTTTCTTGAGATTTCCACCTTGAATGATTGCCGCCTTCTATAGTTCGATATAAATAATATATTTGATTGGGGAGCTCAGAACCAACTAAATTTTAAAGTTTTAAATTATAATGTTTGAAAACTATTTTTATACGGTACTGTATGGGAGTATGTTCACTTAAATGAACTGCCACTGTCAAAAATCTGGGAGTTATGTTTGATGCTATACTGAAATTTCATACTCACATAGGCACTGTCTGTGACAATGCGCGCAAAATATTGGGATTTTTTATCTTCCTGCTTGCAGAACTAACCTGCCGATGGTAATGCCAGTAGGAAGAGCAATGTCTTTACTCAACCGTATCTCTTTGGATATCGACATCTTTCATATAAGTAAAAAATAGTTCAGAAAAGGAAAGCATTATTTTTCTTTAATTGCTGGGTATTTTTATTGAACCATCTTTGTAGATTTAAATTTTAGTATTAATTTTTTCGTGTTATGTATGCATTGAAATATTTTGTAATGTACATAAACGTTTATAAAATAAACAAATTGAAATTTAAAATTTAAAATTGAAATACACATTGTATGTTAATGTAATCTGGGCTCGACAATTAGAGTCGACAATGAGCGGATTGCAAATAAGTGATTTTCACCACAATTGGTGACCACTACAATTGGTGACCCCGACAACTAACCCCCCACACATTTTTTAATTATTGAATTTCTTCTTGGGTCAGTTGGTTAACTTGACAATGTTTTAAGCTTGTCAATATTTTTGTAGCCAAGAACTAAGTCCACTAGTCCAGGTATTGATAAGGCTTATAAATAAAAGTGCATGGTTCTTCCTTTTCCAGTTCTCGTTTGCAAAAATGACCACAAACTTAAAGCATTATTGATACTTCGAATGGTGTAATCATGTTTTTAAAAAAAAAATCTTTTTAATATTGCGGCCACGTGTATGTTTGTTTTACATTGATGCTAGAAGTCTTGGGTTCGATTCCCGACATGGTTGATGTGAAATATTTATTTGAAAACTGTGTTTTAGCACTAGAATATTTCATGGTCCCTGTACTGGCACCTGAAGGATAAGACTGATCTTCTTTCCGATATGTTACAAAATGATTAAGGTACGCTACGATTGGTGTACCAATGCAGTGCCTTATGGACCATTGGGTGTGAAAAAGGGATATTTATGATGATGAAAATATCGTTTGCCTTTGACATACAAATATATAAAAACGAATGGAAAGATAAAACTGACTAGCAACTAAATTAAGTAGCAAATTTGGTTTCAGGCAAAAACTTCACAATGTGTTTTATCAGTCAGCCATCGGCACCGTACGTGTTAAGAATTTTCTAACTTTACTTACCTCCCAAACTAACAACACACCTTAACCCATTCGTGCACCTAAAAATATTTGCTGATTTTAAAAATAAATATTCACATTTATGAAATGAAGATTTGATAAAGGAAACAATTTTTAAAGCTGAATTCAATGGTAGGTTATTTAAAAATAAATAAATTTAATATCAATTAGGTTAAAATTATGATCAATTTTCAAAACACTTTTGTAAGAAAATGTTCATTGTAATTTATTTAAGAAATATAAGCGATCGATACTTATATCTATCTTTTTTCTATCAGTGCCTTAAGCTAGGGTTTCCTAGGACAGCGGTGCCCGTATCTTAACGGCCGTAGTGAACGGTGATGCGGTGGACTGCCGTTTTAACGGTGACTAGAGTGTGGTTTCCTAGGAAAACAGTGTTAAACGGTGTTGATTACACCGTTTTCATAGGAAACCACTCTCTCGGCACCGTTACGACGGCTATCCACCGCATCAACGTTCACTACGGCCGTTAAGATACGGGCACCGCTGTCCTAGGAAACCCTAGCTTTACTGGGTCCCCCGACGTAGACGATCACTACGGCGAAAACATATGTATCTGTCCTGCGCTAATTTTACATTTCGCAGCCAGGACGATTGCTTATTGATGTACTCGCCATAGTGATTCTTGGGAAAAGATGACCAGAGTGGTTTCCCGTTCCCTTCTCTGTTGGATTTTCTGTCGGGGTTACCTTCCCTTAGCTGGTTTGTTTTGGTTTTGAGGCGCCAAAAACTCGCCTTTCATCCTCTTGTTATCTGCTGTGATCAGACCGTTATGAGTGTGATCCTATTGCCCGGGGTTCGCGACTTATATATATGAGTTTGGAATATCCAGTACCCGGTTTCATCGTTTTGGCGATATCTTCGAGACTGGCATCTTTGATATAAAATTTAATGTATTTATATATAAACGGTAAGAATAGAGAATTCAAAATAACAAAGTTTCAGCTCTTTAATATTATAAACATCAACAGATGAAAGAATTGAAGGAATATAGATGTTCAAATATGGGCAGAAAGGTGAATGTTACACAGTATGTAGAGTGGCCACTTAAGCCAGTCAATGACAGACAGGACATAAGCTCTGTAGATGCCTGACTTCTATATTACCATATCTAAAATGTTTTTATCTCTGTTGTAATGTCTCTGTGTTAACATTTTTTATATGTTGGGAAAAAAGCTTTGATAAGCTTCCAGAAATCCTAAAATCAATTACTAATATTAAAACATATTAAAACATGAAATCCACCCTATATTTAACTGGAGTTAACTGTATGAATACAGTGAAAAATGGTGTATATTATATGAACAATATTTTTTTAAAGTATTTCTGTTAAAAAATATACCTTGAAGTTTTATGTAACTAAAATATAATTACCTTTAGACCCGCAGATTACGCCATTTCAAATTTAGACCAAACTTAGGTATCTGGGATTTTAATATAGACTAAGTATTGAAATTAAATTTTTTGTAATAATTGTGTTTGGGTCCTGTGGCTAGTGTCTCGGACTCACGGACCAAAGGTCTGTGGTTCAAATCCCACTCTACCCCAACTTGATTCCCATTTTCCAAGAGTGAGTTATTTACAACTCGTTGAAAATGGCCCTCAAAATTAAATCTTTGGGTAAATCATAAGAACGCAAATATTTCTTTTATTTTAAAAAAAATATATTTAATGTTTAGTATTTTATTTTTAAAAAGAAATACAAGCATTCTAAATCACATTTATTTTTGTGACATTTTCCTTTATTTCTACGCAAAATTATTCCTTCGGTAATACTTTACATAAATTATATTTATTAAAATATTTTAGTTGAAACCTTTATTTATAAAATTGTAATATTTAAAAAAAAAATAAAATAAGATAATTCTGTTTGTAATATTCAATTTCTTATTAACGTTTTTATGACCTCCATATTTGCCCTTACCGGTACAAATAAGGATAGGTAAAAAGTAATAATATTGTAGTTACATAAAACTTTTAAGTATATTTTTTAATAGAAATACAGTAACAAATTATTTTTTATATCGAATTTGTGTTTTAAAAAAAACAATGTTTTTTTATCATTTCGTGATTTAAAAAAACTTTCGTTTTTTAAAATGGCAAAATCGTGTGATTTCCTCATTTTGCTTGCGTTTTTCCAGACTACAGCCTCAATATAAAAATAAATGCAAAACAAACTAGACACGAGTTTTCACTTTATTAGAGAGGTAGAAACGTATAACGCAAATGTTTATATGAATTAATTTGTATAATACATAATTGATAAACAAAAAAACAAAAGAACTTCAATTAATAATAATTATATCTTCGATTCCTAGGAGGTATTGTAATTTGTCCAAGGTTTGTTCGTATGGACTGGTTCGTCATGATACACAAGTCAGGAAACTACACGACTATGGAATTAGAGGTTCTTCTTAAGGAGCAAATTTTTCCATCTCTGAGTAAGGTATTGAATAACAAATCATCGCATAACATTATTCTGATGATTTACGTCCCGATTACCGGGCAACGCTTTCACAAACTATGAGTATCTTTATGAGTAGATTTGTGAAATGTACATTTTGTACGGCAAAGTTGCATTTCAATTTTATTTAATTTCATGATTTGTATTTTGCTGTTCATTTTTATTTATAAATTGTTTTCAAATTACTGATTGTTAAATGTGATAACATAGTTTTAAATCATTGACGTCTACAAAAAATTTAACGAATACCATGAAAATAAATAAAAAAAAACACAAATTGAAAAAAATGACTTCTGTAAACTTGTTACATGTTACTTGGTATTTTTTCCTTTCCACAGTCAATATAAATCAACATTATATACTTTTTTCATTATAACATTATCTAGTTATTAAGCACAAAATAAAAAATAGTTCAATAATGTATATTTAAAAACTTCTGCACTACATAATCATTTTTTTTATTTTTTATTTTTCGATGGAAAACAGATAAATGAAGACACTCTTCAAAACAACAATAGATAAATTGCAACATTGTTAATTGTACTTAAATATCTATTACAAAATCTCTCAATAATTTTTCTGAACATTTTCTGTAATATTTCTTGTGTCAAGGAGTTAACTTAACAAACTAATAGACATCTTAAAATAAAGGGGTTAAGGACTACAGGGCGTTTAAAATTTATCGCCCGGTTCCCAAGTTAATAAACTGGAGAAATATTGGGAGATGAAGTTAAGGCACGTTGAATATTCCACTTCTAGAATTCTTGAGATTGTTTACCCTGTACACTGAGCGTGAGGTTCAGAGCATACATCTACTCTTTGACGAGGTCGTGGCTGAGTAACTCGGGTATTTATTTTCAACCCTTAAATTTAAGACGTTCAGCTAAATGGAATTATAACATAATACACAATATGCCGTTTCAAAAACGTAATTAAGGAATTTAACAAAACAAGCCATAGGATATTTGAACGTTTTATTTTTATATGAGCAAAAAATAACTATGACTACTGTTTTATTATTTTTCTCCGTCTGACGTCAAATATGTTTTTTACAATGATTTTAAGAGTGAGGAAGTGAGTATTTTCAATACCTCATTCTGTTCGCGTTAAATTAAAAGAATAAAGGAGAAAATAAATTATTAACTTATTTGTTGCAAAATAATAAAGAAGAGAGAACTACTATGCTTGGTATTAAATAAGAACACCTTTCTCCGATCGCCCGCTTAAGGTACTAGTCTACAGAAAAATATTTTTTTTTTCAAAAATATTTACACAATAGTCTCAAAATTAAGCTGCTGAATAGTAAGCATACAGCTCGCAAGCAGGTTCTTATACATTGTTTCTTTTTTTTATACTTAGTCTACATTAATTATTATTTCATTTGAAAAACATAACATGATTAACCACATTTTATAACATTATTTAAGATTAAACACTATCATTAATACAAAAAAAAATTCCATCAGCCATAATTTGAGCAACGTCTCACTTTTGTATTTAGCTAACTATTTTTAATATTGTTTAGTAAGATGTTAAATATTTAAGGTAAACCTACAGTATTGCTGTGCTTTTTTGCCATATTTATTACAATATCTAGGAACAGCTAGCCCTTCCATACCAGTAAACCTGGTGTTGTAATCATGTACCAATTTGTTATAATACTCGGAGTGCGACGCGTGCTGACAAATTTAATTGTTTCAAAGTAGAGCCCTAACTGATAATTTATTTACAGATTTAAACATTAATGATATTTAAATATTGTGTCTCTGACAGTAAACATCTTTATATAGTAGTAATTTGATCATAAAATTTTGCAAAGTTTGAATAAAATTAATATTAATTTCACTTGATTACCCCCAGGAAGTTATAGCGTATCGTATAATTGATTCTGACAAAGATAAATAAATTAATCGTAAAGTATAAACAGGGACATAATATTTTAAAATACACATTATATCACTTTTTTCTCTTAATTGCTTTCATAATTTTCTTATATGTACATCCCATTTAAAATAACAATCTATTGTTTATTCTAAATACACATACTGTTCAATATTTTCACACATGCACGGTTTTACAATATCACTGTGGATACGTGCATAGTTAATAAATAAATCAACAAATGAATAAATTAATGATTAAATCACTCCGATTTTTCCAGGAATTGAACCTGGGATTTCAAGAATTATAGGTAAAAAGACCAACCATGATACCATGAGACAGATAAATTTACACCAAATTTTCATTTTAGGTTTTTGGCCTAAACACTTATTCACGGTTTCTTGATATATTTCACTTACATTACAATATTATTTATTCCACCTTATCACGGGTTTAAAAAGTAGTTCAAACTATATCCAGTTTAAAAATAAAATAAAACGATTGAGATTATTGCTTGCCTACACCATTCTCCTTTGTTCCATTAAGTTAAAAAAACAATTTTATCCTCATAAAAAATGTCTCCCCAGGGATAGTGAAAAAGTTTGATGCGAAATAAGAGCTCGATTTTTACTGAGCTTTAAGTTTTCCTCAAAAGTTTCACATCACCTTAATTGTTATAGGATACTCAAGAACCTAATAGATTGGAATTTATCGCCATTTGTCGAACTCGGCCACAGTTTGCCAAGACCATATATACACTATTTCCGCCTCCAGTGGGCAAAGGATTTTATTTTATATCACTTTTAAAAACTTATAATGTAAAAATCCAATATTTAGAAAGGAACTCTTTTTTTAGAGTGGTGCTTTCAGATCATAAAATTTGCCATTCGAATATAGGTTTAATTTTCTGAAAACTTGTGTTGTTAAATAACGTTTATAGTCACAATATTTTGAGTAAGGCAAAATGTTGATAGATTCCACTAATAATGAAGTTATCAAAATTTTCAAAGACATAAAAAAAAAAAGAAAATCTGGATTATTTAACCAACTAATCAAAGAAAATAAAAACTTTTTTTTAGGTGGTGCATAGTGAGTGATCTAGTTCAGTTCAATTAATCTCATCGATGTCAATAAAAGTTTCAGCGAATTTTCCTTTAAAAAAGTGAAATTTATAGCCTGATTTTTATTTGGATACAAATTACTTTTTTATAATAAATTTACACAGTGTGTAAAGTGGCTACTTAAATCTGCCAATTGCAGGTCATAAGCCTGGTAAATGTTTAGATTTCCATATTCCTTTCTCAAAAATGCTTTTCCATTCTGTTGCAACAAATTTAGATCTTAATTACTCCCTAGGGCAGAAATCCAGCTTGTCTACAAACATTTGGATATACTCAAAACATTTCTGATTAAACAAACTGGTAAAAGAATAAGAATTGAAAACTGTTTTCAGGCGTTGCCTAGAAGGTAAACTGGTTCAGCCGGATGAATCTCACCCACTTGACAAAAGTTTTAGCTCTTTAACTTCACAAAAGTCAACAGATGGAAGAAATGAGGATATAAACATTTTTAAACATGGGCAGAATAGTGAATATTACACAGTCTGTAAACTGGCCACATAAACCAGCGAACGACAGGTCACAAGCCCTTTAAATGCGCAGACTTCCATATTCCCTTCTCAAAGGTATTTTCTCTCTTTGTTGCAAAGAATTTTGATCCAATTATATTACTTTTATAATTACTAAGACATTACTGCTATGTCAAGACTATTTACCTTTTTTGAAAAGTTTTCTATTGCCGTGCCTCAAAGTGTAATTTATTTATACAATTGACAAAACATTATAATTCTGTTCTTTTCCACATCCGCTTCTAAGTGGAGCACGTGGACATCACCGGACGCCTCCAGGAGACCCTACCGCCAAGCAGCACTCTGACCTCCTCCTAAATACTGCGTCCCTGAGTTCCGCTGAATAAATATTGTCTTTAACGGCCTTCCAGGATGCGGACAATGGAAGTTCGCAGGTGTGAAAAAGAGCTACTAAGTGTATACATTATAATTAGTAGATTTCATGTATGGTTACTTAAATCATAGTAATTTTTAATTCATTAATTTCAAATTATATTTGTTTACAAAGTCACTAAATTATTACGGCTTTTTAGATATGTTCCGTGCTAAGCCGTTATAATTAAAAATATAAAAGTTTATTTAAAAAAAATGAAATTGCCTGTGACACAATAAATGATAATTTTAATTTTATATATTTTTTGTAAATAAACAGTATGTACAGAAATATTGATAATATCTTTGTTTATTAGTATAGGACCCTCATTAACAAATAAAAAAAAATACACTTTACATTAACTTACATTATGTGAAATAAAACAGATGAAAAATACGTATTTCAACAATAAATTAATTTCGTTCAATAATTCAAATATTAGCTTTTCTCGGTAACTCTATGATTTTTTACTTAAATTGACATAAAATGCCATAAAAAATGTCATTCTTGTTACATTGCTCGCATATAATATAATACGTTTTGTACGTATTATATAATGCTCGAAATAATACGTACAAAAATCGTATTGAACATATTCAAAATTATTTTCTTAGACAATTAGATTTCAAAAATAATGTTTCATTCTCAAGTAGGACTGAGTCAGCTAATTTTCACAAGGTTCAAAATCTCGCAACTCGGCGTACCATGTTGGATATGAGCTTTCTTTACAAAAATGTTCAAAAAGGAATTGATAGGCCAGAAATTGTTAGAGGCATTTCATATCGGGTCCCTGTCCGTAGAACTCGTCAATCTGTACTCTTCGACATTCCTAACTCAATGACTAATTATTTAAAAAATAGCACTCTACGAAGAATACAGATTACCTATAATGACAGTTTTAGTGACATCGACATACTACATTGTAAATACCATATTTTTATCAGATCAGTTAAAGACATTTTTAATTTATCTCCTGCTTGACTTTAAACTTTAAATTTGATTTTTAATTTTATCTTTCAATTTTAATTTTTTAATTTTAATTCTTAATTTTAAATTTTAATTTAAACTTTTAACTTAATTTTAATTTAAACTTTTCATTTTAATTTTAACTTTTACTTTTAATTTTACACATTTGATTTCAACTCTTAATTTATACTTACTTACATCTACTACCTGCATCGAATAATTTATTGTCAGTTGTGATTTTTACAATTAAATTTAAATGTCCATGGAAGCAGAGAGAGAGGGAGGAGAGTAGAGTAGCTATACAATGTCTTTTCCTTTTTATGAACTTAGTGAGTAATAATTTTATTTTTACTTTTTTTAGAATTAAAATATTTTTTCCCTCTCCTCCTGCATTCATTAGTGTGAAATCTGTAATTGGTCTTACTTTTTGAAATTGTTCTTTTAAACCATGTTTTATATAAAGACTGTGTGATTTCATTAATAAATAAATATTATCGGTATTACTGATTGTTTTAAATAGTTTGTTGATGCGTTGTCTGTGTAAAACAAGATTTTGTCTTGTCGGTCTAGACGGCACACGGAATGAAAGTCTTTTAAAATGATTGGGAAAATGAATTTTATTATTTATTTATCTGTATATAAGTAATTGGTTTTACATTATTCTTCGATTTTTAAGAGCGTTTATTCCATGGTACTGCATACTTTCAGCAAAGTTAGAGAAGTAAAAATTTAACTGAAATACGACCTATTTAAATATTTTTTTGTTGAACTCTTTCTAGTTTATTAATACTAACATTATAGTCAGATGACCAAATAGGAATATAGTATTCTAGCTGGGGACGAACAAATGTTTTATAAAAATGTTCATTTGTCTCTGCATGTTTAAATAGTTTCGATGCTCGATAAATTCGACCATTTTATATGTTAATAATGATAAAGAAAAACAATCCAGAAACGGAAAATAATATAACAAATTTAATCCTTTAGTATGAAACTACGGATTCTTGGGGTTGTAACAGGTAATGATCATTCGCCATTTTAATTATTAAATTTAGAATTTAATTTTCCATTTCCATCCTGTCCAATTAAAAACATTTTGGACTGTTATTGAATTATAAATAATTCAATACTTTAACAGTACAATATTTTCAGTAAACAAACGTTTCTTTTCAAAAAAAAAAATATTTATGTTGAAAACACGATTGTAGTTACTCATTATAAAATTAAAATAAAAAAAATATTAGGTTTCTAAAAATAAAATTTATAAATATCCCATTTTAGAACAAGACCAAATGATTAAATTTCCCCCTCACCTCTCACTCTGCATAACCACAAACACAATATACTATTTGATATACGAGTATAAACTTGACTTATTACCTCCATGTTAGATTTAGTGAACACTATCAAAACTATAAAACTGTACAATGTTTACTTCTCAACTACACATTGATTAGAAAGCTTTTGTAGCTTCAAAATCAGTCGGTAATTAAATAAAATTGTGTTTTTATTTCATATTTTAATGAACTTCTTTATTTTTTATTGTTATTCTTTCTCTTATAACGTCATTTTTTGTTTTGTGTTATATAAAAAAATTCAAAATATATTTTTAAAAAACCAGTTAATCAACAAATAAACTTTCATGTATTTTGTGCAATTCTCAAATTGACCATGCACGTGAAATTCGATTAATACCTACAAAAAGCACGTTTTCTAGAATGTATTTTTGTTGAATTAACTTATAAAATAAAATAAACTTATCCTTCCTTTGCTGATAATGTTATACTTGTATAATTTTAATTGAATATAACCGAGACCACTTAACTTCGGTAATATTTTCGATCCAACAGCTTCCAACGGAGACTACCTTCCTCTCACCCCCTAACTGTATCGATTACTGGGAACCCATATACCAACTTCCCTTCAGTCGATACAGCTAATAAATCTTCCATATATCCCATACATCTACGTTTACTGGGTAAACAATCATAATTATTTACAACGATTATAAATTTGACAGCCCCATTTTGTAATATTTACACCCGGCGTAAATAATTACCAACGGCGTCTAATTGGCAATAATTCAAATATTAAGTTTGGTACCTAAATAATATGATACGTCCTATTTAATTTACAACAAATCTTTCTTTGTTGATATACTAAGTTAATCTGAGTTATAATAATAGTAATCAACCTTTTATCCCAGAAAGCACGTAGAGAAGTGTAATACTATGAATTCAACAAAAAAAAAAAGACTGACAATAAAGACTTATCATCTTACCTTCATGTAACGTCTTTATTTATTTTTTTTTTTTTTTTGCACAACAACAGGCCAGAAAGCTCAATTACAGTTGTGAATTACATCACAGAATACCCAGACTTGAGAAAATAAAAAAAAAAAAAATTGTGTTCTCACCGGGAATCGAAACCGGAACCTTCCGTGTGTGAGTCAAGCGTCCTGACTACTCACCACGGAGGCCGCCAAAGATTCACTGGGAATGTTGTATCTATGCATAAGTACCATTACGCGCAAATAGTAAGTGATGATCATCAGTTAAAACAAAAAAAGATTCACTTTATGTAAACAAAGAACATTAATATTTACAGTATGCCTAATACCACAGTATGGTAAATATTACACAATGAGAGAAGTAATCACTTAAACGAGCTTATGACATGACATTTTTTTTTGTTGTTTTTTTGCAATAAACAAAAGAGGTAAAACAGAGTATACAAAGAATAAAGGATAATTACAAAACAATGAAATATATATTAACAGTAATAATAGTAAACAAAAAATTCCACAAAAACATGACCTGTACGTGGGTATACAAGAAATGTTTACAATTTTTTTGCTCCTATATTAAATAGACAGGTATAATATGTTTGCGTTATATAAGAAAGAGAAAAAAAATATTCTGTTAAAGATTATAAGGTCCTTTTTTATTTTACAGTAATTTAAAAAATAAATAGAAAATATTTTTTAAAAAACGTGAAAATATTAAAGGACAAAAAATATATCATAGAAAAAAAGAGCTTATATCTTTTGTTTGAATCGAGGATAGAGCGTGTTTTTAAGAAAAGAAAATCTTTGAAAATTTGGGATCAATGAAATGTTATCAGTAAAAAAGAATTAAACATTTTTGGGCCTGTAAAATATGCATGTCTCTGTGCTAGCCTCGTTTTACAATGTGGTATTTCTAACACAATTCCTTATTTGACTTGATCTATTTGAATCACTTGTAAATACATTTTGGTTCCTAAATATATATTTCCAACATTGAAAACAAAATATTTGACTTATATCTAAAAGTTTAGTTTCTTTAAACCATTGGAAAGCGGGAAAAGTGCGATTTTTATGAAGAATTATTTTTAAGATAAATTTTTGAACAGTTTATAATGGTTTAATATTATTATTATTATATTTAACTTTTATGGCGCCATTTTCGTAATAAAATACCTCAAGGGCGCTTTAAATAGTGATTCTCAATACTTAAGTGGAAGTTGCCATGTTTGCAACAAACCCGAAAATTTAAAAGTCAAGTTCTTACAAATAAAGCCGTATTTTTAACTGACAGTGTTATAATTATTGTTAAAAAATGTATTCCTAATAGGTTTTAATTAATATCTCACTTTTTTTAGATTTAAGATTTTTCCGGGTTTGCAAGTAGTACCCTCATTTATGAGCCGCGATATTTTTTGCTCGTTAAAAAATAGCAATTATTTTATTTTTCATAAGCCGTGATTCTTGGAAAACGTCAATAATAGTTTTATAAAAATAATACTTTCATTTCCAAAAATAAAACTTGCCCTCAGAAAACTCACGATGTTTCGAGGCTTTACTGACAGAATGCATTAAGTCAACAGTCTTTATATATTTCAAATATTTTTAATATAGGTGCAATAAGTTGATTTTAAATTTAATGCTTTGCCTAGAATAAAGATAATTCTTTTAAAACTTTGAAAACAATGATTTTTAAAAAAAAGTTTGGAAGACATAATGCGTTGAAAGAATAAAACAGACTTAAGTGCGATTATGTCAAAACTTGTTTTGATGACTTAATGCATTCTGTCCGTAAAGTCTCGATTTCAAATTCATGACTTTTGCTCCAAATATACATATTACTTTTTAAAAACTTTAAATTGTATCTAAATACTTCATTTCAGTTTCTTGATAATTTTGAAGGTACTCAAAAGGTAATGAAAATTAAAATTTTAGTGAAAAATTGTTTTTCACATTTATAATTTGCTACTTATTGCCCATTTTACGTTTCTTTCAATGATATGACCAAGAACTCACATGACAAGATGGCGGTAATTCGAGTTTTACCCACGCCAAACCTAACCAGCCAATCGAGTCCGGTATATTATATTTGATTTTTCAAATGCTATTTTTGGACGAAGTCTAAAATTAAATCTTGGCATCATTGATTTTGATTTAGAAATTGGTCTAAAAAGCCAGATAGACAAAAACTGTTTTTAAGTTAATGTTTAATGCTCCCCAGTGGGGGAACTAAAAAAATTGTAAAATAATAGATAAACAAAATTATGAATAAATATTCCTGCATAAGTTGGTTGTAGAAACAACATATTCCTGTTTTAACTTCATCTATGAAGTTTTAAAACAGTGTCAAAATTTTATATGGCTGCATTTCTGCAACTTCAAACATACGAGAAGAGATAGATCGCGCATTCGAGATAGGTGTTTCTCTGCGTTATATTATAAGTATCTGACTCAGGGATACAGAACCCGTTACGTAATAATACACTATTTTTTAAATTAATATAAAAACAGTTTGTTACTAACAACATAATATTTATTTTATTACGGGACAGTTTTAAAGTTTCACAAGCTATCACATTTTTTAACAACGCAACGCTGGAAAGGAAAAAGTTACAAGCGAAATTTTACAACTTTACAGAATAACTAATTAAGGTATTACAATATTGGAGCTTGTCCAAATGTTTGTGGAGCTTGTCCAAATGTTTGTAGTATTGGATTTTACCCCCTCGGAAGTCATTAAGATTAACAAATTACAACATGGAAAATACCATAGAAAAGAGAATACGGAAGTCTAGGCATTTACGGGGCTTATGACCTGTCATTGGCTGGTTTCAGCTCTTTAACTTCAATCAAATGGAAGAAATTAAGAAATATGAATGTTCAAACATAGGCAAAATGGTAAATGTTACACAGTGTGTAAAGTGGCCACTTAAACCAGCCAATGATAGGTCATAAGCCCTGTAAATGCCTAGACTTTCATATTTCATTTTCTAAGGTATTCTCCACCCCTGTTGTAAATTGTTAATTAGGATGTTTCATATATTTTTCAATTGATAAAAAAAATCTTATGCACACGTTTTATTTTGACGTGATTCCTACATGAATAAAAAAAATATAACACGAAATTCGTTTTTAATTTAAAAAAATAATTTAATTGGCTCTTCTGTAAAGTTGCTACGTGTTGATTGGTAATTTTCTTTTCCAGCGTCAATATTAAAGTAAAAAGTCCAGATTCTGTATTATGTGGTGTTTTGTATCAACGTATGAAGAGAAAGGTGAGAGGGGGTTGAATTTGGTTAGTTGTGAAAATGACGACGGAAAAAAATCTTTTTTTTTTTATTTCGTCCTCCGAATATTCCACAACTACTTGCTATAATACAAATAATATTTTTGGCGAATTTACTCGTAACGTTAGCCGTCGCGTATTTTTTTTTGCAGCGTTTCACGTGGGAACTATGGTTAAATTATCACATTGTCCTGTCCTGAAAGGTCAACTTTTAAAATTCGTTAGTGGTAGAAAAAAAAACATTTGCATCAACGAAAAACTAATGCATATTGCGAAAATTTTAAAATGGCGTCAAAGTAATGTCACGTTGAGTTGTTAAAGAGTCACAAGTGTTAAAATAATTTGTCAAACCACGAGTACAGTGAAGAAAGGAAGTAAAAACAAATAATAACGCTTCTCAACGCCCGCCAAGAAAATAATTCTGTCACGAATTTGGCACGCGCTTCGACAATTTGCCATCTCTTTATCTTTGTATGTCGCGTCGCACATTGCAGCACAAAGTTGACTTCTTTCACGAGTATTAGACGCTGGGACAAAATATGTAAGGAAATGCACTTCCTCGGGGCTTTTAAAATCCAACTCCCGGCAAAGGCGAAGCATCTCGAGTCGCATGTTCTCCCAGGAATATCAGAACAATGAAGACAAGATTGTCTAATGCATTCTGATGTCCCCCTATGGAAAGTTATACGTCAGAATTGCTTTATGCTCCCGAGTTTCGTTACTCTCTTTTAATATTTTTATTGAGCCATTTTTCCTACCATTGACACGTGTAAACTTTTTAATGGCGACGCCGAAGTTTGTGGACGGTAACGAGGTTTTATGGGGAAGAAAAGTGGCTTCGGAGAAAATAAACATTTTAAAAGTGAAATTTAGAACATCGTCATTTTACCGTTATAAAAATAAATGCAATTCAACTTTTTTTAAACAATGTGTTTATTTTATGGAGCAAAATTATTATCCAACAAATGTTCAGCTCAATATATAAAAATTAATTAGAACACAGTTATCTAACATGCTTTGATGGCGTTGTTGTACCAAAATTAAAAAAATGATATGGACAGCGTACGTTGGATTACAGTGTTAAAAAAATATTTAATATGTTGCCACTTGACTTGCATGAAATACTAAAAATTTAAGCAACTCAATATAATTATCTCTCATTAAAAACATTTTGATTATTTCATTTTTAAACTTTTCTTTTCTTTCTTATTTGATTAACATATTTCTCTTAATTTGAATAGGAACTTTTAATTTTGAGTTTTTGTTTTATAAATATTTATTGAAATTTTTGATTTGCATAGTTTTTTTTTTCTATATTCTGAATACTATTTTTTCGAAGCATCTTAAACCAAATAACACTCGTTTGTTCATTATTTTACATTTGTACAAAATTAAAACTGATCTTTTTTACTTTTATTTTAATCTTAATTAAAAATAATGTCGGAGCAAACTGATGACAAACTTTTATTTAATACAATATTTTGAGTTTGTCCTAATGTTTGTAGACAAGAGACTGCATTTCATCCCCTAAAGAGTCATTAAGATTATCAAATTACAACAGGGATAGAGAACAATTAAGAAAAGTAAATTTGAAATTCTAGGCATTTACAGGGCTTATGACCGGTCATCGGCTGGTTTGAAAACCAACAAGAGTTGGATAATTGTTTTCAGGCGCTGCCTAGTATGTGAAATAATTCGATCAGATGAATCCCTTCACAACAATAAAGGTTTCAGCTCTTCAATTTCACTAAAATCAACAGATGGAGGAATTAAAGACATATGGATGTTCAAACATAGGCAAATTGGTGAATGTAGCGCAGTTTGTAAAGTGGAAACTTAATCCAGCAAATGACAGGTCATAAGCCCGGTAAATGCCTAGATTTCCATATTTCTTTATTTAAAATGTACTCCATTACCAACAGTAATTTAATAATATTATTTAATAGTTTAACGGGGTTGAATTTATGTTTTATTACTTTAAATTTTTTTTTACATGTATTAATATTGTTAAAATACGTGTATTTTATTGAATAAAGACTATTATTCAAATTATGGTTATAATTTTGTATTTATTATTATTTTTTTATTTATTTACAGACTCATTAATTCTATTGAACAATGGTAAATACTTTTATCTATCAATAACATATTACAACAGAGATGAAGAATATTTTAGAGAAGGTAATCTAGAAGTCTAGGCATTTACAGGGCTTAGACCTGTCATTGTCTGGTTTGAGTGGCCACTTTACACACTGTTTAACATTCAGCATCCTGCCCATATTTGAACATTTACATTCCTTCAGTTATTTCATATTGATGATCTTCATAAAGAGCTTAAACCTTTATTAATGCTCGTAAGATTCATCTATTGAATTATTTCACCTACATACTAGGCAACGCCTGAAAAAAAATATTTCTGTGCAATTGCTACGGGTTCAAGGGCGGTTTTGATATAATTAAAGTAACGATCAAAAATTCATAATATGTAGGTACTATCGAGGTTTTCAAATATCATTACTTCTAGTATAAAAAACTTTTGGATGGAGAGGGGTGGGGGGGGGGCTTCAATTCCCTAAACTTATACTTTATTTACCAGTACGTCTTTGGTTAACAGTCTCTAAGGCGTAGAATTCGCGCGCAGATCTTGCTTCAAATATTTGTTAAAAAACAGGACGTGTTCTAGTTTTTCTGAATTTATTTATTTAATAATTTATTAACATATATTTTAAATACATATGAGGGCGGACAATTTATTTTTACCTATTCACAATTGTATTGTAATTGTACCCAATTTGTGTAATTCACAACATAATAAGTATCCATTTTAATACATACTATAAACTTTATTATTTTACCTAACACTGTTACAAATTTTCAAAACGAATTTCATTTCGCACCCACCTACTTAATGTGCAGTATTTTATATTTTTTTATGTACTTCTGTTAAATATAGTGCAATTCGACTCTTCGAAAAATAAACTGTCTGATTGACAAATGTCCACATACATATTCACTAGTAACGCCATTAAACGCTTGATTATATTTATATACCTGTCATTTTGAAGCCCTCTGTGAGTATAAAATAATTAATTTTAAAAAATATATTTTGACCCATGTAATATGGGCTTTATTTTAAAACCTAAGAATGCAAGATTTTTTACGGAATTTCTTGTAACCGTAAAAAATCTTGCATTCTTAGGTTTTAAAATAAAGCCCATATTATTAAAACCTACGCGTGTAATATTTATTTACATTTTTTTTTTTTTTACATTTTTTTGCACCACAACAGGCCAGGAGGCCTAATTACAGTAGTGAATTACATCACAGAGCACCCAGTCACATTTTAATTTTTGTGTTCTCACCGGGAATCGAACCCGGAACCTCCCGTGTGTGAATCATGCGTCTTGACCACTACACCACGGAGGCCACATATTCCAGTGTGTATCCATTAGTTTTATGTGATTACACACTCACCTGTATGGAGCTATCTTGCTATGCTATGTAACCTCAGGTGTCTTTTTGCGCCGAAATTTAACGCTAAGTAACTTCACTTAATCCTTCTTTGATGAATAATTATACCTCAGCCATGTTTCACTTAAACTTACTATCTTTCACTACCTTTTCTCTTATCTTTCAAGGACGCGGTTTCTTGGCTTTTACTTTCACAAAATTAAATTAGTCCTTCTGAATAACTCGTGAGATATCTTCAACCCACAGTTTTAAGAATATTGAAGAAGACAACGATGCTTGAACTTAATTACCTACGTAAATATGTTAACTTCAAATATTTATACCAAATCAACAACCACGTGTTTATATAATATATCTACAGGTTCTTACCAACTACGAAATTCGTTGAAGGGTAAATGTTTGGTTAGCTAAATACCTGGTTGCGCGAGTGGTTGGAAGGATTTAGTGGTTTGTGGCTGAATGGATCACCAGTTGATAAAGGTTCACCTATCATACATCCCACCCTGTGATTTGTCTACTTCCAATCCCCAAAAATTGATTTATTCTTCACGTCACAAACACCAACAATCTTGTTTTTCCTTTTGCATAATTGTCTGCCAACAACCGCAAGTTTTCAAAATTCTTCTGCCCGCATCCGCTCACCTTTTCATCTTCTGATTCATAGATATCTCGTATTTCATCCCCATCATAATTAAGTCAAAAGTATTGAGTTCTGTGATCGTCAATAACCCGAAGCACCACCCGCAAGAAAAGACTTGGAGAATTTAGCATCTGAATTCTCGTCTTGATCCCGTTTTCTGGATTTTTTATCTTAATTACAAAAAATAAAAAAAAATGTTTACTTCAGAAATGTAGGATTTTTGTTTGATGTAGTTCGTTTGGCTGCATATTGTTTTTATCCACATCTACCATCTTTTTGCACCGCATTTTTCGTACTCCTCAAAATACACAGATCAACAATTCAATCAATTTATCCCACGCAAAATCGCCACCCCAAGACTTTTCTGGCATTGTACACTGATAACAAGCAAGAATTGGAATTTTGTGGACTGTATAAAAACTGTTTACTCACATTTTTAATTTTTCCGTTTATTTCCTCCACAAAACTCGTCACTTTTTCTTTTGAACTGAGATACCGGTACCGTGTAGATGATGATGGCATGTTTACTTTTAACTGTTTATGTACCAATAGTTTCATTTGATTATTCTTTAAAATTGGTTCTCGAAATAACCTTTTATTAGCCTGAAAATATGGTTTAATACAAATACATTATTTTTAAGGTTCAAACTGGTGGTTCCCAACTTTCCGATAAAAATGCAGTGGGATAAAATAACGGATAACTATTATACGTCCTCATGTAGAGATGACTCAGATATTTTTTCTGAGCCTTCCCCAACTTCGGGGAATATCTCACTGCGTGTGGACTCAATATCATTGTATCACTCCCAAGACTTCTTTGGACCAACGAGTTGTACCAAAGACCAAAGGGCCAGTAAGAAACCAACATATTGACTGGTACTCTGGTTTTGACATAACCAAGTTCATGCGATTTAAAAAAAACTGATTACTGCTGAATCTGGACGCTAATAATGCAAGCTTTTTCGTGTTAAAAAATATGTAATTCTTCGGAAAACATTAAATTTATCCATCGACGAAATGAAATTATTAATTAATTCTTAAGTTTACATGCTATAAGAATACTTATATCTTGTGTTCTGAGTTATTATACAGTTCCGTTTTTTTTAAATATTTTTTTCTGTCTATTTGTTTAAACAAAGACAAATGACAAATCACTTTATAATAATAATAATGTTTGGATAATTTATATAGCGCCATTTTTGTGAAAATCACCTCAAGGGCGCTGACATAGAATTCACACTTAGAATTTCAATCCTAATAGGTCAGAGCATTCAAATAAAGTCTTTTCGTTTTCTTTTTACAAATAATCATTTTTTAATTTAAATTTTACGAGGGTAAAGGGATACTTTTTTTTCGTGTGAGTTTGGATAAATTTTCTATAGAGGTTTAAAATTTACAAAATATGAATTACTAAAAAATTAGACAAGTTCTGTGAGGCAAACGACCGTAGTACGCTACTGTAAATATATTTTTTACATTACTCTCGATTTTAAAAAATACCGTAATTGATAAACTGCAAGTACGTACAAAAATAAGTACGAAAAAATGACACTAAAATATGTTCAAAATTGTATACGACCCTTCGCCCAACTTTTTTTTATGGAAGCTTGTTTTGCTTTTCCTCTTTACCCATAGCTGTAATGCGACGCCGACGCCAACGTAGCAAAATACCATGGCTTTCAAAATGACAGTAATGTTATTACCCACTTTAATTTAGCCCAAATTTTCAGTTCGCTACATTTGAAATTATACAACTCAATTATTTCTTTCCTCGCAAATTCCGAATTAAAATCAAAAACAACCCTTTCAAAAACATCTTTAAGGAATGGTTTCTATTTTACAACCGCTACTAACTTTAACTTATATATTTCTATTTCCGTTTTATCTGTAATTTATTCAAATCGTATTATAAGCAATACCTTTTCTCCGATCCTGATTGTATGGTTTCGATTCAAAGAATTTCTCAGAGCCAACGTAATTGGAAATTCGATAATTAAATACAGTTGCCTTTGTGAAAGGCAATCTTTAAACTCAAGTTACAGTATATTGAGTAGCAATCAAAATCAAGTCTAAATAAAATCTTCCGTCTCAAAGGCCGCAATATTTAAATAAAATATTTTTAATTCGTGTAACACCGCAAAGCCCGCCGTTGCGCCTATTTTATATTTTTAAATTACTAGACATTGTTTTTACAAGAAACGAATGTTTGATCTTAATTTTAACGTAAACAGCAAACAAGCCATCACGCCAGTTTCCTGTGGAGGCAAGCAGAGAGGGTAGAACGCCACGTCATTCTATTTTTTTATACATACCTCGCTTCCTTTACAGTTATGTTATATATCTTCTCATGCGCGCACAAAAATTATTTCGACTTTTGACATGTCACTCTTTAAGTATTTGTTGGATTTGACCATGTCATGTCTTCCCCGATCTTTTCCGTTTTTTGCATACATTGAAATCACATTTATCACAAGATTTCGTTTGAATCACTATTAGAAATTACTACAAAAACACGTAAAATTTTGACGAAAACGCTACAATAAATTAAACTATAGGCTTTTAAATGTTAACATTTTTTGGGTACAGCTGGTCTTCAGTGATTAATAAAACTGGATTTTTTTACTTAAGAAAAAGTGAGGACCTACTGTTTGAATATAATGAGAGTATGTTTTTTAATGAATAGCAAGTACCTGACATGCGTTTTAATTATGTTTATCGAACTGCTTTTGGATAAACATTTTTTTTCCATCTAGTGCAAACACGAATAAATCAAAAGGTTTTTGGGTGAGAGTCCATGTGAAAAGCGTAGATTCTCCGATTTTTTTTTTTAGTTCGAAATCTTTGTGGGCATCCGCACGAAAACTCACTAAAGTTGTATCGCAATCGGAAGATCGCATGCTGGACAAACAAACAAAGAAACCTTTATATACTAGGTGGGCAACTAAGTTCCCGGGTTTCACACATAGATGGCACGTGTAGTGAACATACATGTCAGAAGTTTTGCTTGTTTTATAGGTTAAATGGCAGTCAACAATTATCAGTCGTAATGCAAACACATATCGCAAGGCAAAATATTTATTTTAACACTTTGTATACTGGAGCCATGTAAACATGTTCTTATATAATTATGCGTCGTGTCGCGGTCCCGTATTTTCACGTGGTTTACCAGCTGTCTAAAAAGGTGCATTTTATTGACATCTAATGACTTTTTAAGTACTTTTTCGCTGCTGATCAACCACGTGAAAACACGGGACCAGGATACAAAGCACAAAAAAAGGAGTGAGGCCCTGTTGGCGGCCTCCGTGGTGTAGTGGTCAAGACGCTTGACTCACGCACGGAAGGTTCCGGGTTCGATTCCCGGTGAGAACACAAAAATTAAAATGTGTTTTTTCTCAAGCCTGGGTGCTCTGTGATGTAATTCACCACTGTAATTAGGCCTCCTGGCCTGTTGTGGTGCAAAAGAAAATGTAAATGTATATGTGCGAACATTGCAATGCGCAATGTGCCTCTCCATCAAGGCTACTGTTGGCAAAACTATCATACAAAAGTGACTTATTTCATTAATTAAAATAAATATGAGATGTTTCAAATGATTTAATCAAGTATTTTCACAAAGCATAAAATTTCACAAAAATGGGCCGGGCACAGGTTAAATTCTATGTTTATTCGGCCGGTACTCAAAGTGTTAACAACAAAGATGTTGAGTTTGGTGCCAAATAAATAGCATTTTCTGGCTTTATTTTTCTGCTTTAACTCAAAAATAGTACAGATGAAGCCGCTATTGACGAATATGCGCGATTAAAATCTACCTATGAAAAGTGGTTTAAACGCTTCGGAAATCGCAATTTCGACACTGAGGACAAGGTGCGCTCCGGGAGACTGCGTTATTGGATGAAAATAATACGCAAACACAAGATCAACTTGCAAAGGCATTAAATTTGACTCACCAAGGTATTTTCCGAACGTTTGCATTATATTGAAAAAGTCAAATGGAAGGAAAATAGGTGCCGTTTGACGTTTGCGTTGACTGTGTTAAACACTGTTTATTAAGAAAAATGGCAAAGCAACTATGTTGAAATATAGCAATATCTTAACCTGTCATCATAAGAAACGTAGAACGGAAATAGACATCATACGCATTTTTAAAATACTTAATGCTATAATTGATGTCCCATCTTTGTTGCACTCAATTTTTTTTTTTATGTTGCCAACCGTGTCACCAGAAATCAAAATTGGCTATTTATTAAGTCTTCTTGAAGTATCTTTTGCTTTTATGCTCCAGTGTCAAGATCAGTCAATTGGTCGCACAACCTGGAATTCTTTGAGATAAATCTTCCCAATTTTCGCAAACCATTGTGGGATGAAGAAGGATTGGTATGGCTAATCTCGAAATATCTTGTTGATCACATTCTTAAATATATTGAGCACCATTATTTTATTGCCCTTTTTTGTCATTACTACATAGTTTTGTGTTATTTTTGTATAAATAAATCGAAAAAAGTGATATAAGGTAAGTGGGTAAAGTAAAATATTTGTTAGGATCACGAGTATTAAGCTCATATGTTCATGAAACTACTAGCTTTTTCCGCAGCGTCGCTTGCGCGGTATAAGGGAGGAATCATTACTTACGTGATTATTAAGTTTTGTCGTTTAGCAAAAAAAAAATACCTGTGAAATGATATACTATTTCGGGATAGAAAGTAGCTCTTATCGATTGCCGGTCCTCCAACTATGGCTGTATAAAAAATACGATCATCCGTCAGTCTATGATCATACGCATCGTTATTATATTCACAAATTCAAAATCCTACTACAAAACTAAAACGTCAAAAGTCAAACCAAACTGATAAAAGATAAAATAAGTCAATTGTATTTATTTAAAAAAAATATTTCAAATTAATTATTTTTGACGTCCCATACTACTAATTTTCAAATGTTTTTTAGGAAGATTTTTTTCGGAATAAAAATTAAGTAGCTTATTTTGCTTTATATTTTTCCGACCATCCCTGTTCAAGAAAACAAGTCGATTGGTCGCTCCGTTGAAGCGTGACCGACAAAATGAACAAAATAAAAAAAGTTACGTTTTATATGTTTTTACAAGCTTTAAGAGGTCGAGTTTTAAAAACAGGTTTATTTCACAATATTCATGTAATTTCGCTAGCATCAACAAAAGTTTTTTTCTTTTTAATTGATAGAAATATCAGTTTAAAATACAATATTTAAGTTTGGAGACAAAATAGTTATTATTAACTGTATCGTAATGAAATATGTTAGGCATCTTGTGTTGAAATCGGTTTTCGTATAATTTTGTTTTGTGTAAGAATGTTGATAAATAATTAATTAAATTAATATTAAGAAGCACTAACTTTGTAATTTTCCGTGTAAAATAATATAACTATTTACTCGTATTTTGTTTTTTTATTTATAAAATCGCTGTAAAAAACAACGTATGCGAGAAGTAAACAACGGTAACTCCAAATTTGATTATATTGAGTTATTACTATGTTAAAACCAATTTTGTTGTACTCTTTTACAACGTAAATAGCATTAACAACAATTTTTTTTTAAAATACAAATAATTTTTATTTTAATTTTGTAACTCCACACCACATCAGTAAAAAAAAACATAAAGTACTAAGAAGAGTGAGAAATAAAACATTTAATCATTTGTTTTACAGAAAATAACACTGTTTTACTTATGAATATCTACATACCTATTTTTTACAAAAAATCATAAAAAAATGTTTTTTATTTCGTGAAAATAATTACTTTGCTATTGGTATATCAAAAAACTCAACTTATTTTGTAAGACAATAAATTAATGAAAATTAAAACATTTCGTTGAAGTATAGGCACCCGTTCAACAATTCATAATTTAAAAAAATATATTTAACTATCGTATATTATTTTTACAAGAAATGTTTTTTTCTTCAATTAGGAACACTTATTTTTTACTTATTATAAAATAGTTCTTTTTTCTATCATGGATGAAAAATTATTTTTTTATTTTTGTGTTCCCATTTAACATCTGATATTGTTGTAATGATAATTCCATTGAGGGTTAAACAATTGTTTCCATTTTGAGCACTAAAAAAGACAAAATACTATGGAAAAATTGAGTAGTAAAAACATAAAAAAATCAATATACTTTAGGAAACAAATTTACTATAAAGCATTTCATTATAAAATACTAAATGTTCAAAGTAGAGATGCCAAGAATATTCAGTTACTAATTGGTATTATTCAAATATTTGTGTTTTATTGCCATTTTTTTAATGGACTGAGTCCGTTGATAAATAAATAATAAATACATAAAGAAATTATTTTTAAAAATACATTGCGTACTCGGTCGAATAATGAATACCACACTTTGAAAAAAAAACACACAAATTACTCAAAAATGTATTTTCTTTAATCGCAAATTATTAAATTAATACTTCAAATCGATCAGTGGTAATCTGTAATTAATTAAATTATTTTTTTATCATTTGTTAATGGCAAACGATTGCACTTCCCCTCATAAATAATACCTAGCGAGATCTTGTTGTTACACTCCAAACAAACAGCAAGTTTTTATTTATTTAATTTTATTTTTTAAAAGAAAACAACAGCCATTATAACAAATAAACCAAAATTATCGGCTAAATATAGTTTTCTATACATTATTAAATACAATGTCAAAAAAAGAAGATAAACAGCTCACCTTTAAAAAACTACTCCGCATCATTCCACACGTAAAAGATAAATAAAATATTACAATGTTAATAAAATGTTTACTCAGACTTAAAAATCCTTTCGCCGGCGGATATCCGGAGTAACCCCAAAAAAGCCCTCCCTCCCTTCATTATTTTAAACAAGAAAAAATAATTACAATATTAAAGTATTAAAAAAAAAAAAAAAAAAAATTTACACTTAAAAGTACACTGTGAAGTTTTATTATTTAAAGTACACTATAAAATTGAACACTATAAAGTTTTATTATGATGTTTTATTAAATAGTGCCGTGATGTTCATTGATCAAATATTTACTTATTGCTAATAATTATTACAAAAAATTACTACAAATAACACAATGTCAGGTAATAATGAACAAATAACGCATGTCGAGACATGATCTACTCGCAAATGAAGCGAATACGTCCGCCCCGTCACCCCCGCTTGCACCGCAATGAGTCACGCGCGTAATGCACAAATCTTTTGCTGAACATTCGGCCGCCGAATATTTTGCGCTTCGGCCGAGAGCGTGGCCGAATATTCGGTCTTCGGCCAAATCACGATTCACGGTATCTCTACTAGTTCAAAGTATATAAGACATAATTAATTTGTCTCTCCTGGAAAGTCGTGTTTGATCAATTATTATTTTTATTTATGGACTTACACAATGGCAAACACATTTTTCCATAATACATACAGGAGATACTGTAGTTTATTTATCGCATAAATAATTTGTCAATGTTAAGTCCAATTTGTAGATTTTAGATCAGCAAACTTTAATGACATAACGTTTAATATCATATCCACACAAATAACATCAATTCTGATTTTACTGCGAGCCAAAACCATGCGTCGTTCTCATTTTTTTTCATAATAACTGGACCGTCTATTTTTGTAAAACGTTTTTATGGACAGTTTAATTTACGAAGGAAATAAAAAAATATTTTCTATTTACATGTTTTTTGATTTTTTACATTTTTTATCTTGAAAACATCGTTACAGGTTAAATGATTTATTAATGCTATTTCAAGAAGACATTTTGAATTCCATGGGGATTATGTGAAAAACGATTCAAAGAGAATATTCATTATTATTAAGCCGAATAAATGTATTGCCAGGCAAATGAAAATTGAAGAATGATCATGTAAAAATAAATTTTGTTATTTTTTATTGGTAATTGGCTTGAAATTTTAACGAGTGGAATTTTCTTGAAAATATGTATTAATGTAATTAATATTATGCTTGGCTACTACCTACTGGTTTAGACGTATTTTTTTTCAATAACAATGATTTTATTTTGCTTCTTGTTCTGTCTTTGTTAATAAATATTTACACAATCGTCAAAAAAGATAATTGCGTTCTTACGATTTACTAAAATATCTACATTTTGGGTGCCATTTTAACAAGTTTAAAGGTAAAAAATGGATAAAACTAATTTGAATACCATAGAATTGAATAGTCCAGAAGGAGCGTAAAATCATTTTTTAATACATCAGACTGCGTCCAAAAATCCCCTTACTTTGCCCCATTTTCACGGCGCGCATGCGTGAAGTTGACACGTAATGTTTCCAGATCGTGAAAACCATAATCATAACACAAATGTTAGATTACATTATATTTTAAAAAAAAAGCTATTTCTCTAAAATTATTGTACACGCGGAAACATTGACTGACAGAACCGATAAGATAAGAAAAGGGTCATTTAATAAAAGTAATTTAATTAATGAACTGTAAACCAAAAATAATAAAACTAAATTTATTTTACATAAAATTGATATTTTTAGGTCATATTAAATAATATTTCATGTTAAAAAGATAATGTCAGTCAAATAGAAAATCCAAGAGGTCAAATTTTCATTAGTTATCTCATTGGATGAGTAAAGTAGCGTAAAAAATTCAACTACTAACAAAATGTCCATTTTATTTTCTTTGACAATCTGACAGATGGAAAAATAATTTATTTTTAAGTAATGCATTTGCCACTTACAAATGCATTCGCTACTTACAGATGGAATGTGATCCCATCCTGTTTTTTTTAGATCCCAGCAGTATTAATTTTAAAACCACACAACACGGCATAGTTGAATTTAAATCGGGAGTTGCTTACTGAGCGACGTCTACATAGAAACTGATCGGTCAAAACGTAAAAGTACTCCTTAAAGAGTAGTTAAGTCGCCTTTTGTTTTATGTGCGCGTGCGGTTTCTAGACTTTTCTTAATTTAATGTTAAATACATTCAAAATTCGACTATTCTGTAAAAAGTAATATCTATGAATGAGCCGGATAAATCCGAGTAACAAAACCTTGCGGTAAACAAGAATTTGAACTTTTAAATTTCCAACTTCGCTGTTGATCAAACACGGGCTGAGTTGTGTAATATCGCGAAATGCACCGCCTCTGCATACACTTGCTAAAGCAGCCTTTCCTTCGATATGCAAGACTCACACCGCAAATATTTTGATACGAATTCATTTCCTCAAGATACCTGTCGTATGCAAGGAACACATGCGCCACACTGTACTCTGCATCGCTTCGGAGACTGAATTCCAAGTTAAATTTGGTGGTTTATAAGTTCTATAAGGTGTTTCAAAATTCATGTTCAAATTTCAATACGAAAAATATTTTTTTTACGTCAATTGCAACTTGGCCCAAGATTGTGGGAGGAAAGAAGGTGTTTTATGCACCTAGAAAAAAACTATGACAGGAGTCGTCTAGTTTTAAGAATAACAAATGATGTATTGTCATTTAAGCCATAATCATAACTACATTATAATTGTATCGGTCATTTGAGAAACCCCATCAGTCAGTCGAAATACTGCTAGAATCTTTAAGAAACAAGATGGGATCACATTTTATGCGTAATTAGCAAATGAATGTGTAAGTGGCAAATACATTACCTTAAAATTGAATTATTTTTCCATCTGTCAGATTGTCGAAGAAATCAAAATGAACATTTCGTTAGTGTTGCCAGGATAGTATTTTTTTAACCCTACTTTGCTCATCTAATGAGAGAACTAATGAAAATTGGACCTCGGATTAAACACCACCGTGGAGGACATGTGACCGACATTATCTTTAAAACATCAAATATTATTTAACATGATATAAAAATATCCGTTTTATGTAAAGTATTTTTTTTTTTATATTTTAAGTTCTGCCAGGCTGCTCAGGTTCCCACTTTTTAAGGAAAAGCTGACAACTAAAACATATAAATAGCAATAAACATTCACGCGTAACCAACATTCGGTTTTTAACGGAATAAATTGCTTATTAAGTCGAAGTCAGTTTTACAAACGACCGATTCAATTTCCACTGGTCTTTCAATATGTTCTGTGGGAAAATACTACAGATATTTACCCTGTTTTTGTGCTGCAAAATTGGGTTGTTCTAGCAATTAAATATATAAAAGTTAAGCTTAGTTCAAAAATATTAACACATTGATGGTCACGTGTCAATATATTTACGAAAATCTAATATACGTACATAAACATATTGATGGCTTTAAGCGGAATATAGAATTTCATAGGTTTAACACAAGAAATAAAGACAAACCAGCTGTGTCCACCACTAGACTGCAAAAACTTAATAATTATTTTACCCTAAACTGCATACAATTTTACAACAAGGTACCTCTTGAAATTCAGGCTTTGACAACAAAATATTTTAAAGATTTTGACACGCACAGGTTGTTTGGAAAGAGCTTCTATAGAGACGAAAAATATTTTAAAAACAAGATAGCTTCGCAATAGATTTGTGTTTATTAAATTAACACATCGCTAATTGTGTTGATGATTTGGTTTTATAAGTTTGTTGATATTGATTTACTAATTGTTGAATCGGATTATAAAGTTGTAATTTATTGACGTTTATAAGTGATTCAATGAATCTTATGTAAGGAATATACTAAACTAAACTTAACCGAGTTTTGGGAAGGACTGTAATCAGAAAAGGGTTGTCAGCTGCCAGATTTCGCAAATCAGAGTTATAGTGCTTGACATCCCATGAGACCATGACACGATGTTTAGCATTGATCAAGATATAGAAAAAGTGTGCCAAGCACAAGTTTCAACTGAGTTTTCGTTCGAAATCAACATGTAGATCTCTTCGCGACTAAACAGTGTGGGATGAAGTTGGATTGGCATAGTATAGCTCGAAGTCTTAGGTCTTTCGTTTTTATGAATATATTGTATATAATTATTGTTTTGCCCTTGTTTGTCTTTGCTAAATAGTTTTATATTCTTTTTGTTCAGTTTTTTGCATTGATGTTTCTTCATGTAACTGTTGTAATTGGCTTAGGCCGTAAATATAATAAATAAATAAATGTATCAAACCAAAACGACTGCGAATATTAAAAAAATATATAATCTGCGGGAAATATTCCGTATCTGTTGTTGAAAAATGAAAGTACTTATTTTAGTTTTTTTTAAATTTAATTTTTAATTTTCTTTAGCGACCAGGTTTCATCATATTTTTTTTCCCATATTTATGCATGGTTATTCAGGGCCAGACCGCGAAACCTCAGAGGAACATTCATCATGTAAAGTTTTTAAAAAAATCAAAAAGTCGTTTAAAAAAAAATATGGTCTCAAAAATGTAGTAAGCCCTTAATTTCTCGGACAATCAGTCCCTCTACAAACCCCTACCCCTCTACTACCCAGCCGCTTCACTCGTTCACGTCCGGTGCGTATCACTTCGTTGGTCAAATACGTTTTTATCTCTTTTTTTGTTGAGGAGGGGTAGAGGTTTGCCAAAGGCATGCTTATCCGAGAATTTAAAAATTCACCCCATTTTAAGATTATAATTTATTTTTTTTAATTACTTTTTCGAAAAAAAAAATTATAATGTTAATTTGGAATGTTCCTCTGAAATTTCGTGGTCTGGCCCTGAAAACCGTGTAAAAAATCACGATTCACAACTTCTGCTTTCACGTATATTTTACAGGTTTTTTTTTAGTCTCCCACCAGTTGAACGTTGTCGGTTACGATAAAACTTGATGGTAAAAATTGGGACAAATGTGCAGCACAAAACTATTATTTTTTTATGGAAAAAAATATTAGTGTAAATCGCTAACTGAATTAAAAAGTACTGAACAAATCAAATAACGTAAAGCGATACAAATGAAATATATTGATTGACCTCTCTACCCTAGCTGCAACATTTATTTATTGATCATTTTATTAAAATAACACTGGTCTGCAATAAAAATATTTTTTCTAGTCTTGATACCATTTCCACTTATTATTATACATATGCAAAATGATTTCCTGAATCCAAACAACCCACGTTTTTTTTCCGATCACACGCCGGTTTCGGGGACTCCCTCTTATTTTTATCCCTTTTTAAAAGTAATTTTATGGTTGTGAATTTGATTTTAAGGGGTGAAAAGAGTTATTTTAGTTTTAAATTCAAAATTCATGTCTTAGAACTTTTCACCTCTCAAGTCCCTCAAAAGAAATATAAGGAGTAAAATGATACTTTTCATCCCTTCAAATTATCTAAAAGTGATAAAATAGCTGTGGAGTAATCTCCACTTAAGTCGGGTGTCATATTCGGATTCAGGAGATCATTTTACACAAGAATCAACTGGAAAGGCTGATTTTCAAGCCGACCGGTGTACATATAAAAAATTTTTTAGCGTTTCTTAAAACCTTTTTTTTTATTACAAATCAATCTAATTTTCTAAAAATTATAACAACTACATCCAATTTGTATTTATTTATGAAGTAAATAACAATAAAAACTATTTTGAGTAAACTCATAAATAAATAATTAATGTACGTTCACAAAATAACAATGAATTTGCAGATGATACCCTTATATATATAGCGGGAGAAAACTATGAAGACTCAATTAATAAATTGAATGAAGATCTACAGAATATATCGTCATGGCTAAAGATAAATAAATTGAAATTAAATGGTAGTAAAACAAAATATATGGAAATAGGTAATAAAGCACATGGCATAACAATGAATGTAAATATTGATGGTAAAATTATTGAAAGGGTTGATGAAATGAAATACTTAGAAATTATTCTTGACTCCAGATTAAATTTAACATCACACTTTGAATATATACATTAGAAAATTTCAAAAAAGATTTTCTTCCTAGGAAGAATTCGAAAAAAAATAAATAAAAAGAGTGCAGAACTTATATACAAAACAATAATTGCCCCTCATTGGGACTATTGCTTTACTATATTATAGTTAGCTAACGAGGGAGACATAAACAAGTTTGAAATACTACAAAATAGAGCAATGAGAATTATACTGAAAAAAAGCAAATATAATAGTGTTGAAAAAATGAGAAAACAATTGAACTGGATAGGAATAAAGAAAAGACTATTGTATAATGCATTTGTATTTATATATAAAGTGTTTAATAATCTCATGCCAAAGTATTTTATAAGTGAAATTATATTAAATAGAAATGTACATAAATATAGGACAAGAAATAGAAATAGGATAAGACTACCACTTAAGAAAAAAACAAAATCACAAAATAGCTTAATGTATAAAGGGTTAAAACTGTATGATGAGATGCCTGAAAGTATGAAGAATGAAAGAAAACTTACGGATTTAAAAAAAAATGATATGTTTATTGTAATAATGTAGTTATGTAAGAAATAGTTAATAAGTATTTGTTATAATTGTAAATATATTAGTTAATATACAATGTAATATTAACTAACTTAAGTAAATAATTTAAAAAAAAAAAAAAAAAGAAACTTATTTTTATATTTTTATATTTTTTATTCAATTATACAAATTTTTTTTGTACTTCCATGAGTTACAACAAACTCATTTTGAGACAGATTTTTTTTTGCATAAAGGTCTTGTTATAATATAATTATACAGTAACAAGTACATAAAACTGAAATAAGATAGCAAGCTAAGTATATAAGACAAAGAAATGAAAACAAATCATAATAAAAATAAATATTAAATATTTACATTTAATAAGAAAGAAATATCTGAGGAAAAATATGAACTCAAAACTAAATTTCACTTTCCACGTACCTCCTCAAGTAGTAATTTTTTTAATGAATATAGTATTTTTTTGACGTCCTATAGGACTTCGGTAGCCTGTTTTACTCACTTCAAGCAAGGTACTGCAGAGCCCTTAGACCATACCTTGTCGTGCGTGATCCAGGTACGTGAATATTTTGACTCTGTCGCGTAATAAACTGGTGGACGTCACGATTGAAAGTATAGCCAATAGAAAGAGTGTTTATTTACGCCTTGAAGCACCGTGTTTGCTATCCCATAATACGGTATGAGTAAAAATGGGAGAATGTCAGTCAGTTTGTAAGTGTCTTTCTTTTTTTTTGTTTTTTTTTTACAAAACACATAAGAGGTAAAAAAAAGTATTAAAAAATTAAAGAAAATGACATTGTTATAAAATACATATTAATAGTAAAAATAGTAAAGAAAAAACATCCCACAAAAGCATGGCCTGTTCGTGGGTATACAATGAAATGTTGATGAATTTTTGCTCCTACAATTATAATATTTTTTTATAACATAAAAAAGAGAAACTTAAATTTCTGTATAAGAATAAATGGTATTTTTATTTATAATTTTATATTACATAGTAATTAAAAAAGGAAATAAAAAATATAAGAAAACATAAAAATATTCCTTATTATTAAAGGGCAACAAAATATATCATAGAAAAAAAGAGTTCATATCTTTAGTTTGAATCCAGGATATTGCGTGTTTTTTAAAAAAATGAAAATTTTGAAAGCTTGGAATCAATGAAATATCTGTAAAAAAAAAAAATTTTTTTGGGCCTATGCATGTCTCTGTGCTAGCCTTGTTTTTCAATGTGGTATTTCTAACACACGATTCCTTCTTTGACTTGATCTATTTGAATTACTAGTGAATAAAATTTGGTTCTTAAATATATATTTAAAACATTAAAAACAATAGATTTGTCTTATGTCTAAAAGTTAAGCTTCTGAGAACAATTTGAAAGGGAGAAAAGTGCAATTTTTGCGAAGCATTATTTTTAATTTAATTTTTGAACAGTTTCTAATGGTTTAATATGGTTGTTGTAAGCTCCCCCCCATTCAATTATTCCATAGAAAAGCGATGACTGTATAAGTGCATAATATACCATTTTAATAGTATTTAGCTGGGCGTGAATACTTAGCGGTTCGAACTCATATATTAAATATCTTAGTTTATTAACAATTATTTCAAGATGATTTGACATGCGAAATTTAACTTAAAAATGAAAAATCACAATTAACAATTTTAATTCATGAAATACTCGTGTATATTCTATTTGTTTGATGAGGCCTTGGATTTGAAGAATATTTTGTTTGGTATACACAGCGCGACCATTTTTTATTGTTGACAAGATTTATTCTTCCCTATGAGAAATATCATTTTTATTTATCCGAAATAATTACAAGCCGGCGCGGCTGATAAACGAGAGTCAACAAAGGATGACAGTCGGCTGAGAGGGAGGGAAAAGCATCGTTAAAATGGCGCCCAAGACAAGAGATTGTAAAAATACGTCTTGAAATGTTCAGAGAAAGATCTATCCATAAGTTATCATAATCACTCATTAATCTCTTTCCGCATTTAATGCTACATAGGGCACTCGAATGGTAAACCGGTCTTTCCGTATCTAGATATTTTTGTTACATTGAGGAAAGAAGTAACTAACGTTTCAGGTTCCAATCGAAATTTGAAATATTAAAGAGTTAGAATGTTTTTAAAATTGTTTTAATGCTTAAAACATTAACTTTGTGGTCAAACATTTTAGCTAGTGTTAGTGTGTTTGTATATCATATGACCACTTACTGACTTTTTCAGTGTACCGGTTTCAAAATGTACCAGTCTTTTCGTCAGGACACTCACTACACCAACATGTAAATTCTTTAATACACCTCCACCTTCACCATTAACGAAGTATATAAATTATTTCCCAAAACACAAAAATGCTTGCACGCATGTTTAGACATGGTGGTGTTCGCATTTCTATAAATATGCATGTGACTTGTTCATTTTTGAAAATACTCTATATATACTACGGCGATGGTGAATGTGAAGGTGTATTTTAGTATTTGCATGTTGGTGTAGTGAGTGTCCTAACGAAGAGACGGGTACGTCTCGAAACCGGTAGAATAAAAAGTCGGTAAGTGATCTAACATTAGTTAAAATACATTTTCTAATCGATATTTCAGTTCAGTTCAGTGCCGAAATACGGCGTTTATTGGCAAAAATAATAATCAACGTACATTCTTGCGATACAAAATGAAACAAAATAAGTATTTCACATTTAAAAATTGCTAGAAAATATTCCTAGTAGCTTTACTTGATATAAAAATACCTGTTTTAAAGCCACATATAGTTTATATTTTTAAACACTTAAATAATATACTCAAATAATAATAATACTGTATTGTAGTAAAAATAAAGAGAAAATACTAAAATAGAATTCATAAAACATTTGTGAAAAAGTTAAAAAGTAAAAAACAAAAAATATTTTCAAAAACTATGGCACTTTTACTGAGCTCATATTTGCATTTTTTGGCAAGTAAATAAGCTGGCCTAACATCCCTAAAAATGAATATTTTGGATTATGGGACACCCGGTATAATAAACTAATAAATAACATTTTCGCATGGAAAATGAAGTGAAGTGAAAAAGTATTTTAGTATCACATTTTTATTTTTTTTAAAAAAGAGATAAACTCAAGTTCTTATAATCAACTAAAATATTTACATTTTTAGACCATTTCCTTAAAGTCATAAATAACTTCTGCTGGAAAAATGGATATCGAATTCTGGTAGAATAAGATTTGAACCTCGGGCCTTTGAGTCGTGAGTGCACGATACTATCACGGGACTACAACCCGGTTCGAATGTTGTTCGCATGTTGGTGTTGTGAGTGTCCTGACGAAGAGACGAGTACGTCTCAAAGCCGGTGCAAGTAGTTGAGTACTGATATTTATTAGCATAAATTCAAACGTTTGACCACAAAGTTAGTGCTTTGAACATAAATAAGACAAGGTTTAAGTTTTTTCTCCACTTGAAAAAATGCTTTCGGTTGTTCTCAACAATTCCTTTTAACATAATCTCTGTCCACACGATAGACATGATTATTTTACTTTTATATAACGTTTCCGTGATGTTTAAATAAAAAATAAAAAAACAAACAATCTATCAATGTACAGGGGAGTTTGGTCGTACTGGGTTTTGTGCAAATTTACGAGATGAAATTCGATGTGAAGCCTCAAAACGTTAAAGTACTTCCCCAACCACCAGGTTTTTCACCGATATAATATCCTTCTGTACTCTCATAGAACATTCTTTAACGTTCTACTCAGACATTTTAATTCCTTCCATAAATGTCGCAGAAAAGTTTTAGTGTTTTCAGCAAGCGCAACGACACTATGACACTTATCTTTTAGAGAAAAAAACTTATAAAAAATTCACGTTTGCGCCATCCTTAAACATAGAGCTTAAAGCGAAAAATGGCCAAATGTTTTTGTACAGTTTTGAAGTAGACTAAATAAAGTTATCTCGTAAGTTAATAACTATAATTCACTAAACAAAATTCAAAACCCTTTATGTTTTAGTATTTTCAAATCTTTGCAGACTAGTGCAGGAGTTTAACCATCTTTAGATTTCATACAAAACAGCCAATATCTCAACAGTAAATAAAATGATTTTAAAAGATATCTCACAGGTAATGTGGGAATTCGAGCATTTAAAGGACTTCATATGTCATTGGCTTGTTTGAACGATTACTTTACTCTCTATGTAACATTCGTCATTCTGCCTGATGTTTGTGATTTTAATTTCAACAAAATTTTGAAAAGTTGTATATTTGTCTATTCAAAGCTGACGTGCTTTCACATTATTTGAAACCTCTACATTAGCCACATTGTTTCAATCTTAGGTGAAACTTTGCAGAGCAATGTTTTTTATTTTATGCGATTGACTGTTAGTTTGAATTCAATGATCTTACGATAGGATATTTTACTTAACAACATATCTGTTGAGGTACTAAAAATACAAAAATTGAAAGCGCTATTTGAAATATATATTTTTTTGTTAATAATTAATTTAAATACTGATTTGAGTCCACTAATTTCGTCTTCTTCTCTTAGTGCCCTGTCAGGTATCCCCAACGTTGGCAATCACTCTGGCGAAAGTCTCTTTGTCCTGTGCTGCCCGAAAAATCTTCTTCACAGTCCTGAGCCAGTGCAGTATCGTATATTACGCAGCCAGGACATCTGTCTTCTTTCATCCCCTCGATGATCCTCAATATTGCTCTTTAAAATAAAATGAAGCTAGTGCTACTTTTTTTTCTGCATTAAATGCCCCAAATACGAAATTTGTCGAATTCTTAAAGCGGTTAAGAGTTCTCTGTTCATTTTAGCTCGACTTTAGACTTCTGAGTTCGTTATCAGGTCTGTCCAGAATATCTTAAGCATTCTGCGATTCAACTACATCTTAAAAACCTCCAGCCTGTTCATAGTGTTCACCTTCAGAGTTAAAGTCTCACAGCCATACAATAGTATAGACTAGAAAACACATTTTACCAATCTTTGCATGATATTCAAAATAAGATTATCATTGCAGAAGAGGGATTTCATTTTGGTGAATGCAGCTCTTGATGCCTCTATTTTGCATTTAATTTATATATTTGGGTTGAGGGTCTCTGTTAAAATGCTGCCGAGGTGCTGAAACTTGTCTACCTTTTCAATGTGAAAACCCTTTTGTTTGAGAGAAAATGCGGAGTATTTAAGTTGGCCAAATGTAATTCATTTTGTTTTAACAACATTAATTGTTAAACGCAGTTGTTCGCAAAATGCATTCACACTATTTAACAGCTCTACTAATATATAAAAAGATGCACAATAAATTTTTCCGGGTTATTATTCTGTGTATCGTTCGTACTATTTACTATTTCATGTTAATACATCTATCCTAATGATGGACGCTGTAATGCTATTCGAAACTTCGATAAATACTACGAACAAGAGACGGCATAATATCACAGAAAAACGTATTGTGAATTGAATAATTGTTTCGAATTTTTAGGGCATTTTCAAGCAAGTGTGAAGATTAAGGAGACTGATGGCCCTTGTACAGTTATACTCTAGATACTTTTTAAAAATATATACATATTTTTTAATATATATTTACGTTCTTATGATTAATCCAAATATTTAATTTCGAGGGCCATTTTCAACGAGTTGTAAATAACTCATCGTTAGAAAATGGAATCGAGTTGTGGTAGAGAGAGATTTGAACCACAAACTTTTGATCCGTGAGTCCGAAACACTAGCCACAGGACCACAACCCGATAAATACTAATTAAACTTATTATGTTCAGTGTATACAATAAATATAATTATAGCTGAAACCGATATTTTTTTTAAGTTGTATGCCATTAGATTCAATTACAAATGAAAAAAAAACTGTGATGTAATATTTTAAATCATAATTTTCTAAAATAATTCTTCGGGTTTTAAAAATAAATAATTTAATGATTAGTTTTTTTGCGTAAACAAGATCAAATAATATAACAGAAATATATCTTTCTTCTCTGGTCTCAATCCTGGGATTGTCTGGCAGCAATTACATTCATTCTTCTCTTCCATTACTCCCTGTCTTGTGCGGCTCTTTTAAAGTCAACATATGATGAGCAGCGCACGTCCTCTAATAGGTCCTCCAGGTACTCTCGGCGTGGGCATCCCCTAGAATTGTCCCCTCGGTCATCCCCTCCAATATGACATGCAGGAGTCCTTCTTGACGTATTACATGGCCGATCCATCTCGCTCGCCTTTCGGACTAGGTCCTGAGCAGGTGCCTTCCACCTTTGATTCTTTGGAGAACCTAGAAATTTCGAGGTAGTGTCGTGGATTGACGTATCAATGGTCCGAAGTTAGAACCTCAGAAAATCTTAGAAAAACACGAACCATTGTAATCATGAATTTTATAAAACACACAATATATTGAGTTTCAGTTTATTAATAACACAAAAAATAAAATGTTTGTTAATTGTTTATCTCGTTACGCGACACAAATTACTACCAATGTTTCAATCATCCAAGTCTATATGGGGCAGTTTCTCGGTGTTATATTGTTGTGACACATGAGTGCGTTTTTTACCCTGAAGTAACGTTGTAATTTGTTTTAATTTAAGTCGCGGCATGTAGAGAGGGGCAAATACAGTTTACAAAGAGTTTGGAAAATTATAAAAATCTGTTAAAAAAAATGGTTATACCAGGGATTATTACACATACACAAAATTAAGATATACCTATTTACACGCTTTAGAGTATATTTTTTAGAGTTTAAATAACTTATGTAAAACTTTGGGATAGGTAAAAGTTGTAAATTCGCCCCTCTTTTGTACCAAAATGTAAAAATTAAACTGCCGTTTTAGGGATTAAAGCTAATAAAACCGACAAAAATATATCATTTTTATTTAGAAAACCATCATATTTTATTCACTCTACATCAATAATTGCTGCGAAAGGGAGTTGACTGTAAAACTATTTTAGTAATGCTCCATACATCTATTAATCCTTTTATTAAATCCTTTATTGAAAATCCAGCCAGTATACAAAAATTAGTCTCCAAACATTTGGACTTACTCAAAACTTTCTTTAATAGAAATGATTTATCTCGGGGTTGCACGGTTATATTACAGTCTAAGTGCATCTCAACCAAATATTTGTATATTATGCAAGGAAACGTCATATCTTTGCAACTGCATTTAACTACAAGTATATGTTCGCTCCCATTTACTTGAACATCGAGTCAGAAGTTTCGCCAGAAGAGTGCCATAACCGTGGTAACAGATTTGTGTGATGCTTTCTTGAAGATGTTCCCGTGATAAATAAACTATTTCAAAAGTTAAAAGTACTGTCGGTAAATTTTGCAAGCATATCTTTGGAATGATATAATAGTAGAGATCTTAATTTTCTAAAATTTTACATTTAAACAAAAATCTTTACTTTGTATGAAACCTTGTATAAGTAAATGTAATTTTCTTATGTTTTTGCAGCTGACTTTGTTATTATACATCACTTGAAGCATTGGCATAACTCACCATCAAAATTTATGATTAAAAAACATTAAGTTTAGAAATGGATTTTTCTATTTATTGTAATCCCATTTCTTTTCTATTTCTACCATGGATTTTTGGATTTAGTGCATAAGACTTTCTTTTACTGTACATTAAAGCAAAGCAACCTGGAATATGCATCACAAATACTTATAATATATCCTTTGTATAATGTGCAAATACACGCATTAAAAATATACAAAAGAAATTTGTCAAATACATGTATTTCGGTTGAAACGTCACAAAATAGATGATAAAATTTGTCTATTAAAAATTGCCTCTTGTTTAATTGACTTCCCCAAACTACTATGCAAACTCTCTTAAATTCTTCAAAAATTATTAGGAACAACCTTCTTGTTCAAATTCCTTCTGTTTGATATAATTGAACGTAGTTATGCAGAAAGCAGCCAGTCCACAATTTTAGAAAAATAAAATATTGATGTTATCGGGTGCAATAAGGTCAATTCGATGTTCTGCTAAAAATAGCCAGACCGCTTTCATACAAAAACCATATTTATCGTCTTCGGAAAAAGGTGTCGATCACAAAAACGGCATTTCTCAATTTGCAGAAAACACCCACAGCCTTAGAAAAATCTTATAATCCTTAAAAAATCATAAAAACTGGTCAAATATATTCTTATTAAGATTCTTAATTGTCATCTATAAAAAAAACTTATTTATGCATTTTTTATCGTTTGTTAAAGTCAAAAACATTTCACTTGTGTAGATTTTATAATTTACTTTTTCTCACAAAATGGCTATTATCTCAGTTTCACTTTTCTATGGCTGGCTGATTTTTGTATAACTACGTTCAATTAAAGGCAAAATTCATAATTATGGTAACTTTCAATAATTCTAACCTAATAAAAAAATCAATAAATATAGATTTATTTGCGAATAATCATAATGACGTGCGGTGTTTGCTTTCGAAATAATTCGTGGTGTCTTTTCTTTTTTTTATTGGTTTTACATTAAATTGCTGTTCATCTTATATTTGATAATGTTTTTTTTACTTACTTTGATGCTACTTGTGAAAACCTGTAATTGGCTCATTCGTGATTTGTTTTGTTTTATATATAAGATAAATGTAGGTTATTCGAATCAATAACAAGAATAGACTTAAATTATATTGAATGTTTCTTATGGAAGCTGTTTTTTTGTTTAGTTTGAAATTTGTGCATAATTATTAACGCCTTTAGCAACCATAAAAAAAGGAATGTTATTATTTAGAAGCACATCTAAATTAAGTAATTTTGGTACTGTTTAAGCAAATCTTTTGTGATTTTTTTTCACGTTTAGTGTAGTTTTATCAGGTTATTTATAAAAACGATTAAATCATTAAAAATAATGAGCTTCTTTCAATTTCCAATGCAATATTTTTAACATATTAAGCAATTGGTGTGACAGACAAATTTAACAAAAAAACATTCGTGTACCGAGTCGCAATATGAGAAACTACAAAATTTCAGAAATACTCATCATTTGTTGCAAAATACATTTAATTTCATCTCAGATTATGACAATTTGATACAAAACAATGTTTTTTTAATTTCAATTAATTTTTGTTGGGTCAAGTTTTTGAATGTAAGTTTTTATTTTTAGCTATTTTTTTAAAACTAAATTTAAAAGCTTAAATTCAAATAAATCACTTCGTTTTTTACCAATTACTGTTTATTTAATTACCAAACCGATTTCTTAGTTACTACGTGTTCCCGTAGGTATAATGCATAATTAATATATTTTTTTTTTAATTATTACAAAGGATGCATTTAATACTATCCGAGTACTCATCGACGGTGGAAAGGAAAACGTTTATGTAGCAGCTTAAAAGATGAGCCGATTAAAGATTTTTTTGTTCTTCTTATAATTAACAAAAAAATTTCATGTGTGCCTGTTATTTTGGTATTATTCCCTTGGAATTAAAATAAAATACAAGATTTCTTATTTAACTCTTAAAAGACTGTGGTAAATAATCCTTTTACGCGCGGAACATCGTTTTACCACTAGTAAATAACGGAATATTCTCAAGTTCAAACATTTGAAAAAAAAACATGGAGACAAACTGTTTAATAGTTTTTTTTTCCATAATTTATGAAATTACACATATTACTTAGCCCTGTTAAAGCAAAATAAATAAAAATCACAAATACACCGATCATGTTACGCGCGTGCGTCCCACATTACTGTCTTCAACCGACTGAAGAGTGAATCTGATTTAGACAACACCCGCCACAGAACAGCGCCAGCGTCTTTGTCTTCCTTGTTATGAGTTCTATCTTCGTGCTCTACCTTTTATAAGGTATCTGTATATATGTGTTGCTGAATAAGCAGACATTCATTCATTGCGTAGAAAGGGTAAATATTTTTTTATTAACATTTAGCATAGTTATACAAATTTTACTTTCCAAATCAGATGTAAAAATATTGATTTGAAGATAACAAAAAATACGAGTTCATCATTTAAAAAAATAAGAGAGATATATAAAGTATTGTCCTATATCGACTAGTGTGACATCGCAGTCACACAATAGTTAAAATAAAAAAATTCATCAGCTTTTCTGTAAAGTTGCCTTCATGTTTCTCAGGAATTTTTTACCTTCCACCATCGATATGGAATCAATAAATCAAATCTACGTCAATTATTTTTATATTAACAGTATAAGAAGTTGAAACTGGTAGGTAATTAAATAAAAAATAATGATTGAAAAACTTTTTTTTTTTTTAATTTTAATTTTATAATAAAAAACTGCAAAGTCGGTGCGTTAAATATGAATTTTAAGAAATCCTTTGAACGTGAAAATGTGTTCGGAATTAAGGGAATCGCTTTTTTTCATCCACTTACTCCCACAATGCATCGAGAATTTCCATTGTGGGCTGATTCTGTGAGATCTTCTTCTAGTCTCTTGTTCCTGAAACGGGAATACTTCTTGTTTTATATATAATATGTCGAGTTGCACATCTCTCAAGGCTCCTTAGTCTCAGCTATTTTATTGTGATGACAATGCTGCACACAATAGACTCTAACTTTGGTTCTTACTGCTCGGAAGATGAGACATCTTTCGGAAGCTTGAAGCCTTATTGCGAGTATTCAACACAGGGGTCGCCAAGCAGAAAAATTAAATCCTTTGAACGTTTTTTTTTATATCTAAATATGTTGCAACAGATAAGGAAAGCATTTTTGAGAAAGGAATATGGTAGTCTAGGCATTTACAGGGCTTATGATCAGTCATTGGCTGGTTAAAGTGGCCACTTTCCACACTGTGTACCATTCACCATTCTGCCCATGTTTAAACATCCATATTTACTCAACCCTTCCATCTGTCGACTTTTGTGAAATGAAGGAGCTGAAACCTTTATCATGTGGGTGAGATTCATCTAGCTGAACCAAATCACCTACTAGGCAACGCCTGAAAATAATTTTCCTATTTATATACTTCTTCTTCTACCAGGTAGTTAATTCAACAATGTTCGAGATGTCCAAATGCTTATAGGCTGGCTAAATTTCTTCCCTAGGGAGTTATTTATATCTAAATATGTTGCAACAGAGAGCCAAAACATTTTCGAGAGGGGAATAAGGAAGTCTAGGCATTTACAAAGCTTATGAACTGTCATTGGCTGATTAAAGTAGCCACTTTACACACTGTCTAACATTCACCATTACGTCCATGTGTAAACATTTACATTAACTCAACTTTACAGTTGACATATGACAGGACATGTACCGCTTGACGTCGCCCTTTTTCGGCATTATTCATTTCTAGATGAGTTCAGCGGAGTTGAGATAGGAATAAAGAAGTCTTAGCATTTACAGGGTTTATGACCTATCATTGGCAGGTTTATGTGGTCACTTTACACACTGTGTAACATTCACCAGCTTTCCCATGTTTTAACATCCACATTTACTCAACTCTTCCATCTGTCGATTTGATTTTCGTGAAGTAAAGGAGCTAAAAACTTTTTCATGTGGGTGATACTCAACTGAAAACAATTATTATTTTTTTTAAATTTATATACTTGATACTTTTTCCAGGTGTTGTTTTTCAGTTCAATGATACATAGTTGTGTTAATTTTGAAAAATTGATTAAATCATAGTCATACAGAGATTCTAACAATCATCTGTAGTTTAATTATTGTATTCATTGGAGGGCTTTTTGTTGACATGTTGACACGTATTCATAAGGTCTATTTTTTGTAAGACTGTTTTTCGTGTTTGCTGTCATTTGCTAACACTGCTATTCAATCACTGATCCGGGATTTGAAATTTCAAGAGCCGTTTTGCTAAAAAATATGCATAATAGTGTTTGTTTTAGACAACTTAAAAGAGCTTGAATTTCTAAGTGTCCGAGATTTCGACTAACTGCTAGTTGTTATAGCATTAATATCAGTGAATTTAGTTAAGTCAAGTGAGTCAAATAGTTAAGCAATATATTTTTTATGAGAATTTTCTTTTACTTAGTGATCAATCAACTTAACTCTGTGAAATGATCATATGGTCATTATCTGAGTTTTAAAAACGTTTTGATTCTCATAAAATGTATTTAAATAAAACATTATTTTATTTTATTTTATTTGAGAAATCAACAGTTCATCATATTTTTAGTAAACAAACAGATATAGTGTATAAACTCAGAACTAATAACAGATTTCCACATAGTAAACAAAGTTAGTAAAGAAAATATATACATATCAAATAAATACATACAATTTGTACATATAAAAATGTTATTTTCATTTACTCAATAATCAAAGATTTTTTAAATATTTATTTTAAGAATATAAGGTTACTGTAAATTGGGCGGGATGAGGACAAAAATGCTTGAAGAGAGGATAGGGAGGGGAGGGAAGATGTACATATTTATTATTATAATGCCTACTAAGTTACATAATACATTTTTAGTGTAAATTTTAAATCTGACAGAGTGATGTTTGTGTAATCTATATTTTTAAATTTTGTATTGTACATTGAAAAAGTCCTACGAAAAAAAGCATTTTTAACATACGATGTTTTACTTATTGGTACATGAAACAGGTGGTACCGTCTACAAATCCTAGCTGGCACATGTATTGTTATTAAACCAAGCAGCTCTGTACAGTCAACCATTCCTGTCATAATTTTGTAAAGCAGTAGTTGGTCCGCACACACTCTGCGGTATTGTAGAGAAATGATTCCATGGAAGGTGGAGGCAGTGAGAGTAGATACATAAGAAATACCGGTTTTGTATTTAAGGTACTTTATAAATTTGATTTGAATATTTTCTATTCTACTTATTTATATGGCATACTAGGGATTCCATATCTGAGAGGCGTATTCCAAATGGCTTCTGACAAATGTATAATATAATGAAATAAGGGCCTTTGGATTATCAAAGTGTTTACTCATTCAAATTATAAAACCTAACATGCTCAATGCTTTGGAGGTAATTTTATTGATATGCGATTTTATTTATTTATTTATTTATTATTATCATTATATTACATACACAAAATTATAATTTATGTAAAGTTGCTTTGACTGTCTAACTAGGGTTATTTACCCCGTTCTAAAACAGTCAAAAAATATTAAAAAGACAGTAATCAATTTATAGAAACAGTTACAAAGATACAGGACAAAGTGAAAAACAAAGTAAAAAATGAAGTAAAAACATGGTAAAAAATGTAGCAAAAACATAGTAAAATTGTAGTCAAAACATAGTAAAATTTTAGTAAAAACGTAGTAAAAAATGTAGTAAAAAAAACGTAGCAAAAAAAATAAATTATAAAAACAAAGTAATAAATGCAGTGAAAACATAGTAAAAAAAAAAAAAAACATGAAAATATATAAATTTTTTATCTCTGAATATGTTCACAAAATACATTAAAACCTTTATACAACACTTTTGTACGCAGTAATTTGGAGTTTGCATCCGTCGTGTGGAGCCAACAATACATAATTAACATAGAACGGATTGAAAATGTTGAAAGAAAATTTTTTAAACAACTAGATTATAAAAACAATAAAAACGTTTAGTACTTCCAGCCAAGCTGCCAAACAAAATGGATTTTTATCCATGAAAATAGACGCACTGTATCTAAATTACGATATTTACATAAATTATTAAAAATAAAAGAAGATTCTTTTAACCTACTCTCCAAAATTAATCTCAATTTCGCGTGATAAGAAATAAGTATTTGTTCCATCTGCCAGTCTGTAGCACTGACTATGCACAACACTCTTTCTTCTATTGTTCTTGGTCCAACTATAATGCCCTTTTTCCATCCATAAATATATTTTACATGCCCCTTAATTTATTTTAAAATAAATTAAGACTCCTTATTTCTGGCTGCGATACGATCCCACTCACTATTTAATGATGTTCACACTTACACACACCTGAACACTTACTCCCACACTAATACTCATAAACACACATCTACGCTTACTCTCATACAAATACACATAAACACACCCTTTTGTTGTAACACAATTTAATAACATGTATGATTCGTATTTAGAAACTTTGTTGGTCTGTCTTTAAACTGTATTTTTTTTAATGTTACTATACCATTGTCAGCTGTTTGTTTTTTGAAAATAAATAATATTAATGAAACATGCTAGTACTACCATAAGCGACATGAGATCTTTTAAAATCTTTATATCTTGCATTAGATATATCTCTTATACAAACGACCCGATTACGAGTGTAAAAGTTCAAAATAAAACACGTTTTTTGTTAATTTTAAGAAATATATATAGACTTAGCGTTTCCAAAATATCAAAAACACTGCATTTACAACCATAACAAATAAAATAGGGGGAAAAATTCACAGTGAATATTTATTTTGGTATTTTATTTCAGAAAAATAAGTTACTTATTGGTGAGCTTAACTTAATATAAATAACCGTGTCCACTTCAAACTAACAAGACTGCCTGCTCTTTTCTTTATTTCTAACATTAAAACTAATAATCGGAATCATTCTATAATCCCTCATATAATGATTAATTAATTTTTTTAACGATTTTTTTTGGTCTGGATATATTTGACACTATATATTAGTTACAGACGAAAACTAACAAGCTTGATTCAGAATAACAGAGAATAAAGAATTGGTATTTTTTTCTTATTATTTCTCGTCAACTAATTAAATGCAATTTTGGACTCCAACAATTCATTCATCCTCCATCACCCCTCACGACGTTACTTTTTTTTCTTCCCACTATCTTCTCGTTTTGTACCCATTTCTTTTATTTTTTATATTGTTTAAACCATCTCTTTGTTTTATAAAAACAAGATTATTATTTTATGAAAATAAGAGGATATCAAGGCCAAACTTTCTTTTTTATTTTTATTAATTAGTCTCTAAACATTGGAACATAACGTACAAATATGTTGGTTTTTAAATAATTCAAATAAATTTACCAAAAAGTATCACTGTAATTTTTGTACGTATAACAAACAAAAGCAATGATCTTTGCCTTTTGAAAAGTAAATGATTGCCAAGTAGCTCGTTTAAGTTATTTGCCAAGTCTTTTTTGTTCTCCTAATTAAACTAATGTTTTTCTTCTTCTTAATCTCTTAAAAGATCCTAAAATCTATCTTACAGAAATCTAATTGCGCTTCTGAGATGATGAGGTCAAACTGTTTCTCCATCTCTTGGGCGGTCTTCCATGCGGACGTTGTCCAGATGGGATTTCATTGGCTGCAGTATACAAAAGTCTGTCGTTGCTCATTCTGATCACATGGTCCCTCCAGTATCTTCATCTGAATCTACTCCATCGCACGATATCCTCTTTTTCACACGTATCCCTAATTAAAGTATAACGGAATTGGTCTGTTTTTCAATTTTTATTTCAGTAGTTTTGTGTAGCCCTTTAGTATGAATAGTGTCAGCCTGCGCTTCCATAGCATACGTCATGATGGATCTTCCACATGTCGTATATATTTTGACTTTGCTATCGATACGCGTATTTTTATTTCTCCATATTACATTTCTCAGACATCCCGACACAGTTAATACTTAATGAAGACCTGTTCTCGAACTTCAGTTTCAAAATTGCTTGACTTGAGATTTTTACTTCGAGATATATTAAACTCATCATACGTTCCACTGGGTTGTTGTCAATAGTCAGTTTACACCTTATGGGTTGTCTGGATACTATCAGACCTATTGTTTTGCTAACTTTTTCTTAATTAAATTTTACAACCACTATTTTATTATATTTTTAATAAATTTTTGAGAATCATATATACCCAAAATGTATTCTGCCACGAAAAATCGGTTCCTTAAAACAGGCATTTGCCTAAAAAGGAACCGATTGCAAACATCAGGCTCAATAATATTTCTGGTTTGGCAAATTTTTCGTATTTTGGGCCTATTTTCAAAACAAACTAATTTTGTCGGAATGTTTTTGGTACCATTTGGTCAGTGCTGTTGAAAATACAAATTGTGAAGCAAATTGGTAAAAGTTTGTAAATGAAAATATTTTTTATCACATATTTTACAGGACTTTAATAATTTAAATGTTGAAATATATAAAATAAAAAAATGAAACCACTTTGTTTTTTACCACTTATTTTAATTTTTCACCGACCGGTTTCAAAGCAAACAAGATTCTTTGTCAAGGTTTACGTAACTTCAATATAAACTTTATGTTGATATATATGTTCATGTTCGTATTAATACTGACTGATTAATAACAAATCAAATGTGATTTTTCTCAAGCCTGGGTTTTCTGTGATGTAATTCACCACTGTAATGCCCAATGGCCTTACAGTGGTGCAAAAAAAAATTAAATTAAAAAATAATAGATAAACATGTATAACTTTTAGTATTAAAAATATAAATACGAGTATATCAAACTATATGAAAATTGAGTGAAGTATTAGATAAATTAATAAAAAATAATAATTTTTCGCTTAGTATTTTGAAATATCCTGATTATGTTTGTATAAAAAAAATCTGTGACGCTATAAAAACGCCAACGCATTATTCACAAAAAAAAAAAACCATGGAGCTATGTTTTTTTCTTATATTTGGTTCTCATGCCAAGAGTTTCCGACCCCTTTACTCGTAATACTTTACTCGACGGTTATCTTATGTTGACTTTCATATTAAGTTTACTGTAGAATGCATATTTTCTAAAATAGACGCACGGCAAAACTTTTAAACATATCCATAAGCTTACAGTAAGACAAAAAAAAAATGTTTAAAATTTTATTTATTTATGAGAAATACTGGGGAGCTTCTACATTTTTGATTATCACCACTATTTCCTGTGTGACATAGGAAAAAATATTATTACTCTAATTGCGGCGTTTTTTTTTATTATTTCATAGTTGAAGACAAGGTGATTACTCTATCACTTCACAACAGGTCCAGGGTAAAAATTACTCGTTTAACCACAAATTTCATGTCAACCCTGTTGCCGAAAATCAAACCCGGTACCTCAAGCATTTAAGAGAAAAGCTCTAACTAATTAAAAGGCGACCCAATTGATCTCTCTCGATATTGTTTTTTATACGATTTTTACGAAAGAGTAAAAAGTAAAAATATTTCGTTGAATTTTCATGTCAATTTTCAAACCTTCTTTCTTAATCGTGCCTGTTTATTTTTGCTCGTTCTGTATTGTATTGTTTTTTATTGTTTTCTTTAAAGCTTATTTTTTGCATTTTTCCAGGTACTTAAATAAAATCAAAATACGACGACAGAAAATAATGAGAAAATGTAAAATACGTTTATAGAACTTCGTTCTATCTGCTTATCCCAGAGGGCAAACCATGTGAGCGGTTAGTTAATGAATTATTTAATAAACCCACATCCAAACTCTTTATCGATACATAAAAAACCGTACCTAGGCTAATATAATTTTTTTAAACGTTCCACTCAAAAGTTCATGTGGTTACACATTCTGCCAAATAATTATTCTGCTAGACAGAGCTTTTCTCTTAAAATGGAGAGCCTAATTTCGACCATTTTAATAAAAGTGAAGATTAATCAATCAAACTGTGAGGTTTTCTAACGTTTAATCAAATTTTCGTTACTAAATATAACATTTTTTGATTAGTAAACACAAAATTAAGTCTTAATTAAAATCGACTCGACATTTTATATACATAAAAATGATATTTAGAATCAGTGCTATTTAAAATCAAATCATAAAGCAAATAGCTAAAAACCCGAATAGGAAAATGTGTTTTGTCACGTTTTTTTTATTACGATTTTAATTATTTAAATGTTAGTGATAAATTAATATGTATTTATTATTATTTTATTTTTTCATGCCGAGTATTTCAAAAAATTTTGTACACATTTATGTTACTTAAACTTGTTTGTCTAATTTTATAGATAAACACATTTTCGTGAAACTTACAAAGTCACTTCATTTTTACAATCCCCTTGTAAGTTCCCGTTACCCATTAATAACAAATCTACATAAAATATAGGTTTATACCTTTATAAATGTATACCATTTTAATTCTTAACTTTGATTCGAAATTTTCAAAATAATTACTTCATGGCGATAAAATAGAGAATAAAATATAATTAGATTAGGATTTATTTATTTATAACAAAATAAATCATTTTTAGCTTGTAAAGTTAAAAAATATTACATTACGATTAACAAATTGCAACAGGTATAGAAAATACCTCAAAAAGGGAATATGGAAGTCTAGGTATTTACTGGGCTTATGACCTGTCATTTGTTGGTTAAAGTGGCCATTTTACACACTGTGTAACAGTCACTATTCTGGCAATGTTTGAACATACATATTTCTTCAATTCTTCCATTTGTTGATTTTGAAGAAATGTATTAATGATAGTGCTAGTTATCTCGAAATAGGAAAGCCTGCTAAAAGGCATGATTTTTATTTCAAAATAAATGTTCCTTGAATGAGTATATCATACAGTAGGTAAAACACATTTTTGATAGCTCTATTCTTAATACCCTGCCTCTCCGAAATTTTGCGCTTAGTTGCAAAACCTCAAACACAGCATAGTCATGACGAATGTGAATGAACCATAGAAAAATCGATTGCTCGAAGCAGAGAAACTGGAAGCATTCTCTATATGTCCAGTTTTTCAGCTACCGGGACAATCTTTCCCTTCACGTGCTCAACATGTTCATTCTAAGTAAGTCGCGAATCCACTAACAGTCCCAAGTACTTAGTTCTTTTTTTTTTCCAGACAATCATCTTCAATACAATACAATACAATAAAGACTTATATAGATTCTTTGCTCTTCCTTCCAAATAAAATGTCTTTTTGCATTCAAGCTCAGTCTATTTAAACGCAGCCATTCCGCCATATTTCTACACAATGTTCCATCTTTTGTTTTTTTTATTTTAACGTTGTTTATTTACTCGTATTTTATATAAATCTTTTTTATGCTAAAAAATAAATTGACGTGGAAAATTCATAAAATAAAATAAAACAAAAAAAAATAAATTGATAAATATAGCTTGTATTTATATATTATTGCGTAAGGAGAATAAGTGAAGTAAATATATATTATTGAATAAATAAGTGTATCGACAGAGCGTTATTCTACGGGAAAAATAAATTTATATTATTTTGTTTATAAGGGATAAGATTTGCACCTCTATTGAGTTTATTACACACTTGAGATTATTTTGATATATCTTGTTATGGCACCCTATATACGAAGAAAAATCTAATCATTTCTCTCTCGTATGTACCCACGTATTTATTCGTTCAGACAACTCTTATTTGACGCTTCAATTCATAATATAATATAAAATAAAAAGGATGTGTTTATGTTATCACGATGTGCAAAAATAATAAATGCTAATGAAAAAAGAATCTTTATTAAAATATGAAGACTTTTCACTTTTTGTTTGAGATAGTCAAAATTTCAGTGGACAAATTTAAGATTAAACACCACTACTAAAATTTGGACAAAGTTTTTTTTTTTAAATTGCTACTTGATTTTATATATAAGAATTCAGGGTGGTGATGCACCACCTTCTCAAGTAAGCATAAATGCAGATATGAAGAATGGGAAAGCGCAAGGTTATGAAAACATTGCCACAGAGTTTATAAAAGTGGGTCAAGAAACAATTTTTGTATGCCTGCATAAGCTCTTTAACCTATGTTTAAAGGAGGAATACACTCCCCCTGATAGGAGGAGAGCTGTTGTTATGCCTCTATACAAGGGAAAAGGCTCTAGGGTGGACTGCGGAAACTATAGAGCTATCAGCCTTTTGAGCGCTGTTGGAAAGATTTATGGCAGAATACTGATTAAATGAGTAAGAAAAGTGACTAAAGATAGAGTTTGGGGTATACCATTAAAGTGGATTTATGAATGGAAGAGGATTTATGGATCAAATATTTGTTCTGCGAAATATGAGAGAAAAGTTTGTGGCTAAACACCAGAAACTTTTCTGCACATTTGTCGATCTGCAAAAGGCATTTGATAGAGTTGACAGAGAGAAATCGTGAAAAGTTTTATCGGATTCTGGAGTGAATAGTAACCTGACAAGGGCTATTGCGTCACTGTATAAGGACAGCACAGCATGTGTGAAGGTGAATGGGTCATTCACATAGTGGTTTAATATTCCAAAAGGAGTCAAACAGGGATGTGTAATGTAACCATGGTTGTTCAACATATACATCGATAACTGTACGAAAGAACTGAAAGATTTAAGGATGGAAGCAAAAATGAGTGGTATGACTGTTAACTGTCTTCTGTATGCGGATGATGCCGTACTTCTTGCTAGCAGCAAAGAAAACCTTCAATTCTTGGTAACAAAAGTCTACGATGTATTCAAGAAAAGCGATTTGCTTATAAATGTTGATAAATCGAAAGTGATGGTTTTTGAAAGGGATGAAAATATAACTAAATATGAGATCAGCGTGAACGGAGATATTCTGAATCACTTAGAATAATTTTTGTACCTGGGAAGTATGTATGTTTACTAGGAACGGAAAGGCCGAGAAAGATATTGAAAGGAGGGTGAGTGCCGGGAATAGGGTGAACGGTGCACTTAAATCTACTTTGGCAAACAAATGTTTATCGCAGGAGGCTAAACTAGCAGTTCACAACGGAGTTCTGTATGGAATTGGAAAAAATATTATGAAAGTAGGTTAGATTCTGTCGAAATTCGAATCCTCAGGCAAATGTGTGGTAAAACGATGTATGATAGGTGCACAAATGTCGAGATCCGTGAAGTGTGTAAGGCTGAGACGTGCTTTATTGACAGAATCAAGTAAGGGGTGCTGCGTTGGTATAAACATGTAGAGCGAATGGACAGCGAAAGAACTGCTAAAAAGATCTACGATGCAAATGTTGATGGATGCAGAAAACGAGGAAGACCGAGACAGACATGGCACGATCAAGTCCATCAAATACTTGAAGATGGACATGTCAAAAGTAGGAATAATCGGCGTGCGTGCATGAGAAGATGTATGAATGTTGAGGAAACGAGGTCTGTATGCCAAGATAGAGTGTTATGGCGTTCTATCCTCTCTGCCTATACAACGGGAAACGGCGTGATGGTTTGTTTGACTACAAAAAATATCAGAGCGTATTAAAACATGATATACTTTATTTGATTTTATGATCATTCATACCACTTCAAGCTAAAAAATCCGATTAGATTAGTGTATTACATTACAAACCACAAAGGCTTGAGAAAAGATAAATAAATTATTGAATATCACTTTAAGCGTCTGCTTCTTAGCACTATAATAATAGGAGTTGGCCTTTTCTTTAACTTCCCGGCTTAATCCCTCGGAATTTATTTGTAGGAAACATCTGCATCATCTTTTCTAATTACTGTATTTATTAGCTTTTCTTAGCTGGCTTTGAAATAAGGTTCAAATCTTCTTTAATGTGATCAGGGTACTTTTGATAGAATTGCTATGCATAGTTCTCGCCTTCTACATTTTCTTCATAAAATTATGCACACGGCTTTTGAGGTGCAAAATGTAATCAATTCAATTGAACGTGATCGTTATTACGCCTTTTTGATATGGTACGTGTAAAGCAAGTGTAGATATTCATAAATTTTTACATGTACACGGTTTTTCAGGGCCTGACCACGAAAATTTAGAGGAACATTCCTCATGGTAAGTTTAAAAAAAAATCCTGATATTTTTTTTCCAAAAAGTCATTTAAAAAAAAAAATTTGATCTCAAAATGTAGTAAATCATTTATTTTTCGGACAATCATCCCTTCTGCAAACCCCTACCCATCCTTAACAATTTTTTTTGCGATAAACTCGATTTTGATCTTCTTAATAATATTTTTAATTTTTCAAAGCATTAGACACAATATAATATTTGTTCATTATTTTATATGTATACAGTATTATGTATGTACTCTTTTATTTGATCTTAATTAAAACTTATGTCTGAGCACCCGATGACAAACTATTATTTAATAATTTGTCCGGAAAAAATATGTCTTAATACTTTGTTTTCTTTTTATTCTTATTCTTCACGTGTCATGTCGGGTCCCCTCGACGTTGACGATCACTTGGGAGAAAGCTTCTCTATTCTGAGCAGTGCAAAACAGCTCCTCCACAGTTCTTATCCTGGTCCATGCTCGGATGTTTCGAAGCCAGGAAAGCTGTTTTCTTCTGACCCCTCTACGTCCCTCGATTTTTCTTTTCATGACAACCTGAAGTATGGCATATTTATCACCTCTCAACACATGGTCAAAATATGAAATCTTACGGAGCTTAACAGTGATGAATAGTTCTCTATTAGTATTGGCTCTACGTAATACTTCATTGTTGGTTATCATATCGGTCCAAGATACTTTTAACATTCTACGATGAATCCACATTTCAAATGCTTCAAGGCGGTTTATTATATAAACTTACAGTCTACGCCTCTACACCGTACAGTAAGACAGACCATACATAACATTTAACCATTCGTTGTCTTAGCTTAAGGTTTATATTATCGTCACAAAGAAGATTTTTCATTTTGTTAAATCCTGTTCGGGCTGCTTCCATTCTGCATTTTATCTCAATGTCGGGGTCTAGATTTTCTGTAATGATACTGCCTAAGTACTTAAACTGTTTTACTCAGTCAATATTGTTACTTTTGAGTTGTAGATTTACATTAAGATGACTCTCTTGGCTAAAAACCATAAGTTTAGTTTAGTTTCCATTAATATTTAAACCAAAACGTTCACCGACGGAGTTAATCGTATCAAGCAGTTTTTGAAGGTCTTGTAAATTGTCTGCAATTAGAACGGAGTCATCTGCATATCTTATATTATTGATAGCTACACCGTTCACCTTCACACTAAGATTTGTACCAATCAGAGCTTCTTAAAAACGAAGTCAGAGTACAGGTTAAACAAAGTAAGCGAGAGAACACAACCCTGTCGGACCCCTCGCTGAATGGGAATACCTTATGAAGTATTTCCATTTTACAATTTAATAATGTTCTTTTTATAATGCATTTATATTATTTACATGTGTGTATTATATTATATAAAGACTATAAAAAATATTTAAAAATACAAAGACAATAATTACACAAATAAAAATTTTACCCGATCTGACCCTTAAGGCTAAACTTTACGAATAAATACACCAGTTTGACATTTAATACTTTACGAAAATTGAGGCGATAAAATGTTTACACCAAATTGCTCTGGAAAACGTGCAATACGATGACATAACACTAACCAAAAGTGCTCACTTACACAAATATAATAACTGACAACAACATTACTATAAAAAAAGTAAAGACAAACGCAGGACAGTCAAAAATACCATACAACGGAGTAGAATAACTTACCTTACTACTTGAAAAATTGCATAGGAGACAAATTTAAAATCAACCTTTAGATGCCCACGATGACTACATTTACCAGTCAAGACATAACATGACTAGACCTTATGATAATATATTACTTATATCCCTAAAGGAATTCGTTAAATTGTAAATAAATTAAAGGAATTAACGGGTACTCATAAAACTTGATCCAAGACCTAAAAAAATGGAGGCGTATCATACCTACATCTAACGCCTGATATCTAGATTTTAGACCACGACGTTAAACTTTCTAGATATTAGACCACGACGTTAAATTTTTATCAAAACGGCGAAGAAAAATAAGCAAATACTTTACAATAAGGAGATATCACTTTTTTATTTCTAAATTTTAAATTAATGAGTGTCTTTAATATAATAATCTGTCATACAATTTTTGTACTTATTAGTAGCATTTATATTTTTTAATTCCCGCGAAAACGTTCATTGCATTGGCCATGTCCCTAATACGTCGCAATCTGGTAAAATATTGAACTGTTTATGTGATTGTTTAAATTTAAATATAACACCGTCACGAATCATTTTACTGCTTTTTTTTCTTTTTCCTAAATATGTATTTTTATCCCTTTTTTCCTTTTCTTTAGTTCATTTTTCTCTCTACTTCCAAACACATTATCTGATCCCACATCATTCCTTATTATTTAACATGTATAACATAATGTTTTTTTTTATTTTTTATTTAAGTGAATATGTGTAAGTCTTATCTCTCAATTGGAAAACAGCTGTAATTTTTAATTAATAAGTTTTTTTTATTTCATGGATGTCAATCTCTTTTTTTTGACCAATCTGTTTTTTGGTTGGCTGGAAGACATTGTTTTCAGCAACAAGGCCGTCAAAGTACTTATTCTTTGCACTTGAAGTTTTACATAAATAAATAATCTTGACGTCACAACTGTCGAGGCCAAACATGTTTGCATTTTTGTAAAGACATATTTTTTAACAGTTTTTTTAGGTATATGAGAATATTTCTCCACAACATCTACATTGATTTATTTTTTAAAATTTTTATTTTTTTAATCCATTTAACATGTTTTTAACGGTATTCGTAGTATGTGATGTTTCCCTGTCGTGAAATTCATCCTTTGTTTTTTTTTTATATGGTTTATCCTGAATGTAAGCGGAGACACAAGGAAATCTGTTCCGAGTAAATTTGTAAGAGAGATAAATTTATTGAATTTCTAAGAAAAAAGACACTGACATTAATATGCTTGTCTCTCTTGAGGAAACGAACCATACATTTAAAGGAAGGTCTCAAACCGGATACTGGATACGGAAGAAGACATCAGCCATCTGTATCGTGGGCCTTCAACATCCGATAAATGGACTCCTTTCTTAGAATCTGAGATAATAAGTCCTGAAATGAGATATAAAGGCAGTATTGCCTCATTAACTGGGTGTTAAACAATGTCTTTATGTGAAAAAAATATGTTTGAGCATAATAGCTTTAAAGGCAAGAATAAATTGATGAAATTAAGAGCAATTAGTGAATTCCCACATTATTAATTATAAGATTGATGACGTGTACATTTTTTACGACACAGTAAACAATTCGGTTTGGTAATTTAATGGTTAGCGCGTTTGATCACAATACATGAGTTCTCAGCTTCGGCTTTACTTCTGACATGGTTGAGGTTAAAATAAAATTTAGTACTAACTCAGGTACTAACCTGAGCTCGTATCAGGAGACAGTTAGTATTATACCTAGGGCATACAATATACATTGCATCAATACCAACAAATCAATGATTTATGATCTTTGCTATTTCGAATATACCGCGTTATCTTTATTTATATTGTTAATGTTATTGTTTTTTACCTAAGTTTGTTAAGTATTAAAATCGCAAAGTTATTATATAGAATAATGTATAAAATAACTGTGTAATATGTATACATATATTGTAATTATATTATTTCATAATTTTGTAATAGAACACTGTTATGTTAAATGTATTTATGTTTACGTCTAATATGAATAAATAAAATATATTTTATAAATAAAATGAATAAAATGAACAAAATGAACAAAATGAACAAAATGAACAAAATGAACAAAATGAACAAAATGAACAAAATGAACAAAATAAACAAAATGAACAAAATGAACAAAATGAACAAAATAAACAAAATGAACAAAATGAACAAAATGAACAAAATAAACAAAATGAACAAAATGAACAAAATGAACAAAATGAACAAAATGAACAAAATGAACAAAATGAACAAAATGAACAAAATGAACAAAATGAACAAAATGAACAAAATGAACAAAATTAATAAAATGAATAAAATGAATAAAATGAATAAAATTAATAAAATTAATAAAATTAATAATATTAATAAAATAAAACAAATAAAACATCGTTGGCCTAACTTGTAAAACTCGTAGGTCCCAAAATTTCCTTTTGTTCACGGGAAGGTTAAATCAATGATTACTTCAGTAGCAAAGTGAAGCGATATTTTTTTTAAGCGAAATTATAAAAAATATATACCAATTTAAAGTAAAGTCACTAATTGGATGAATTCAATCATACGATGCCAGAGATGCATACCGTCTCGATATGTACCGATAAAGATAGCGATTACAAACGCTATCCTCATCCACCAGTGCATATCGAGACGGTGTAAACTAACATCGATACATATGTACATAAATCTATATATTTGTATGAAAATTTAAAATATCTTCACCGGTTACCTGTAACTGAACATGTTTAGAAAAAAATGTAAAATTGTAATATTTTTTTTACAGAAAATTTCATTTTCATTTGTAGATAAAATTGAAGAAAACATTTAACTTCCCATTAAAAAATGGACCTAGCCAATATTATACAGCTGTTTTGGACTATGACTTGAAAAGATTGAGTAATATTTGACTACACTGTGCCTACTTTTGTACAAAAAATATTTTAAAATAAACCTATAGGTACCTGTGATATGTTTTAAGTAAAGATTTATTTACTTATCAAAAGCATACAAAAATTAACATATAAATTATCAAGTCTTACAGAACTGTATAAAATGCAGTTCGTCAGCAGATGCTTATAGTCAAGTTCTAAAATATAAACATAATCTTATCTCTTAAATTCTATAAACATATAAAATTTCTTATATCTATGAAAATATATAAACATCTTCCCATGTACATCAAACATAAAAAAAATGGTCCAAATAAAAAAGAAAAACACAAAAAAAATCCAGTATGAAAACCACGTTCTAAAACCCAGATTTTCAGCAGACGTCTTTCTCTTGAACAATATTTTGAGTTTGTCCAAATGTTTGAAGACAAGGACTGGATTCAACTCCCTGGGGAGCTGTTTATATTAACATATTACAACAGAGATGAAGAACATTTAAGAGAAGGTAATATAGAAGTCCAGGCATCTACAGGGCTTATGACCTGTCAGTGGCTGGTTTAAGTGGCCACTTTACACACTGTGTAACATTCACCATTCTGCCTATATTTGAACATCTACATTCCTTCAATTCTTTCATCTGTTGATGTTTGTGAAGTTAAAGAGCTGAAACCTTTATTTATGCAGGTGAGATTCAACTAATTGAATTATTTCACCTACATTCTAGGCAACGCCTGAAAATATTATTTTTTCAATTTCTATACTTCTTCATGGACCAGGTCATTTTTCAACAATATTTTGAATTTGTCCAAATGTTTGTAGACAAGGACTGGATTCATAAACCAGCCATTGACAGGTCATAAGCCCTGTAGATGCCTGGACTTCTATATTACCTTCTCTTAAATGTTCTTCATCTCTGTTGTAATATGTTTAGTCTTTCTCTTGAGCAAGATAAGTTTTTTTTTTTTTTTTTTTATTTAATAGGGGCATTTTACACATTTTAGTATATCTCCAGTGTTTTTTCCCGTATTTATTATTGAATTGAGAGAGAGAGCTAGTCCACCTACACTAGTGAACTAAATATGAAATACATGCTCCAATTTATTTCTATATTCAGATAGAGACGCATGCTGAGAAATCAGCTTGGACCATAATAAAGCTCTAACAGATAAAATATTTATAGAGTTACACAATAAGGATATTGGAATATCGTGTCTCTGACAGTACAACTTTTTTTAAGTTAATAATTTGATCATTGAATTCCATAAGTTCTGAACATTGTTTATTTTTGTTTTACTAGAAAAAGCCCATGAAGTTAAGGCGTATCTTATAATTGATTTTAAAAGTGACAAATAAATAAAACAAATGATAGTTTATGAACCGCGCTTAATGTTAATAAACATATTAATGTAGGTGAAAAAACAAGATCCTTTTATTCCGAAAACCCATCCAATAATAGAATTTATTGTTCCTTCAAACTAGTAGTGGAGTTTTTTATTTTTAAAAACAAGAAAGAGAAGTTAAAGAATATATTATGCTTCAATGAAACGACAACAAAAACCTACCCCGAAAAAAAAACATTATGTGAGATGTTTAGAGTTGTCACAGTAAAAAATATATTAATATTAGTACAAAAATCGCACAGCATTACTTCTAGCAATAGAAAAGGATGAAAGACGAAAAATATTTATTAATCCTGGAGGGGCCATGTGGTCATGCGGAGCGGTGCGGTGAAAAGGAACTATGGAGACAGGTTTGGATCCCAGCAGAAAGTTATAAGAATCTCCTACCTTCTATCTTGTTGGTGACTGGAGGCTGGAGATGGCTCTGGGACAGTTCACTTCTCACTTAGTTTTTTGAGGTTTTGCGATGTGTAGTAGCGGGGCGGTTACGCGGTGCGGAGCGGTAAACGGCGGCGATGTAGTTGACTCGGTACTTAATTCTTAACTTAACTACTGGGCGGTGAGGGACATGGGTACGGGCGGGTGAGAATATTAATGTGATGTAGATAATTTAAATTTATATAAATTATAAATAAAAATAAACAAGTCCATAATTTAAATTAAATACTTTGAACTTGTTAAAACTAACTGAGAGAAGAAAAATAATAGATTTATTGAATTTATTTAAGATTGTCAACTTTACATGGGACTGCCCAAATCTATTAGCGCTCATTAACTTCAAGGTACCTGGACGAATGACTCGTCAAGTACCTCCGTTTAGTTGCAACAATTCACGTACCTTATACTCGTATAATGCTATTTTGATTCGACTCCATGTTCTCGGCAATAACTATTCCGACGTTGCTGATATTTATCACTTAAAATAGAGCTTATATAAATTAACGCTATTTAATCATTTCAAAGATGATGAACGGTAATTTACATTTTTTTAGATTATAGTGCTTTTTATGTTCACTTTTGTATGGGTACTATTGTGTACCATATGTATGTATATACTTATTTTTTAAATTACTTTAATTGTCATTATTTTTTTTAATTTTTTTTTTTATACAAAATAATTTTACTGTATTTAATATACTTATGTTTTGTACCCTTTAAAAAAAATATACAAAAAATATTTTCCTTTTAAAATTTTATTTGCACACTTTGTTCATTATTTTCATATCTAAATATGTTTTTTTTTATACAAAACTGCTGCGTTATATATTTAGTATTTATGTAAAATAATACTTTTATATTTAATTTTAAAGTTTTTCACATTATATTGAAATGTTTATATTGTTTTTAAAATGTATCTTTTTAAGATAAAAGGCACTGCGTGCCGTGTATGTTAATAAATCAATATTAGCGCAACCAAATTCGACATATAGAGGTTGGAAATATTTATTATATAGGCGGTACGGGGCGGACTATCCGCAACTTTTAGTTCATTCTTAGGGAATTTAGAGTACACACAGGTTGACTTTCATATTAAAAAATTATAATAAGCCAACAAATCAAAAACATTTGTTCAGATACCTTGTTGTATTTTAAACTCATTATTGTATCCTTCACCCGCGTGTAAAAAGTAAAAAAAAGATTGAGAATTAAAATTTATTTTTTAATTCCATAGAATACAAAGTATATTTACTCTCTTTAGTTTTCTAATAACGAAGAGCCAAGGCTTTTTATTATTTTTTTTGTTGAATAAACTCATAATGGTTTCATTACGAAAACAAACACATTTATTAACTCAGTCAGGTAACCCATTGAAACCTCACTAAAATTACAAATACGTATATATTTTTTTAAAATTTTATCTAAAATTCTTTTTGAACCCACGGTTACATAAACATACATCATATAATGCATATTTAGTGCCGACAAAATCGGCGTATTTTTTAGTTGAGAAAAGTTTATTCTTATAATAGGGAAAACGAATAATATAGTAAAAAAAGGTACATAATACAAATTGTTAGTATTTTGTTGCTAACTGCCTCACTAGGTATAACCTATTATGAGATAGCTAGTAATAATTCCTCAACTTAAAAAATATATATATGTATTAAACTGTTATGAATTAAATAAAAATTGTCATTAGATAAAGGTAAATCTTGTCATATTACATCAGAAAATCTTCGATCTGTTTTCGATCTTGTGCCATCAGCAATTGTATTTTTAAAAAAAAAAAGAATGAAAACGAGTGAACTAGATAATTTAAAAACAAACTCATTAAATACGCACGTTTTTTTTTTATTTATTGACGAAAAATTGAACGAAGTTATGAAGTAAGCAGCTAGCCATAGAAAAGTGAAACTAAGATAATAACACTTTTGTAAAAATAGTAATCAAATCTACACAACAGCTGGAATGTTTTTTATTTGGCAAATGATAAATAATGCATGCATTCGTTTTTTTTAGTATACAAATTAAAATAAACTTATGTACTTGACCAGATTGAATTATTTAAATGACAACCAGATCTCATATTGAATGAAACCTCATACAAACTCTGATTGCATGAGGTGACGTTCATTTGACAAAATCTGACATTACGAAATTTTTAGAAGGTGATTATTACATTACTTTGTATAAAAGCGGCCTGGCTGTTTTAAACAGAACATACAATTGACCTTCCTGAATTTGATAACTCCAATATCTTTTTTTTTCAAAATTGTGGACTACCTGTTTTCTAAATAATTATGTTAAATTATTTGTCATAACCGGAAACTGTACGTATTTTTATTTCAATTATTTTCAAATTCTCAATTTATTTACATTACCGCAATATCTCTGTAAAGTAAATAAAGCACTTTTTATTGATTGAATCGGCATCAACTAAATAATACTTTATAATTAACTATTATATTACAAAAAAATCCCTAATGTCACTGTTTTATTTATTTGGGAAAAAAATAACAGTATTGAAAATAAGATGGCGTAAAAAATAAAAGAATAAATAATAGTTAATATATATTTTTCGTAGTGATGTAAGTTATTGATTAAGTACATTATGGGTATCCTGTAATAATTACGAAATTATTGAAATAACATTTTTTTATTTTAAAATAATACAAAAGTAATACATATATATATATTAGGTGGCATTGCTGATGTGGTATTAGGGAAAAAAATAGTTAGGTTATTAATTAGTTTTGTCGTTTAGCCACAACAATTTTTCCTATGGAAATATTTTTTCGTAGCAGAAAATAGCTTGGTTCGATTGCCAGTCCTCCAACTATCGCTACATAAAAAAGCGCCCATCCATTAGTTTATGGCGACGTTGCATCGTTATAATGTACACAAATTCAATACAAAAAGCAAACCAGACTAACCGTAGATCAAGCAAGTAAATTATAGAAAAATAAAAAATAAATTTTAAAATGATAATTTTTGATATCCCACCTTACCTACAGCCTATTCATGTTCAAATAATGTTGCTCATTGTTCACATATTATTTTCTTTTTTAAAAAAAAATTTGGGATGAAAAAAAAGGATCGTATTTTACTTCTCACTTCTCCGGCTATCTATATGCAAAATATGTAAACCCATCAACACTGGAATACCCTAGACAGGGTAAACCATGCACACGAAACAAGTTCTGTGAGGAATAACTTAATGATGCCTAAAGCGCGTGTAGCGGTGTTTCAAAGATCTTTTATTTTTACGGGGCCAAATTTATATAACTTAGTGCCTTAAATCTGGAAAAACAAAAGTAGAACATGATCTGGGAAAAAAATTGGCAAATGGTTGATAGATATGGAAAGCAAAGAGTCAGTAAATTTGTTGACAATTATAACTTAATGTGTACCTGTATTTTATAAACATATTATGTACATATTTATTTTATCATATACATACTTATGTTATTATAAACATACTTAAATATTACATTCTTACTCATTGTATCCGTGTACACTTTTGCAAATACGACTCTAAATGATGATATTATTTTTGCCGCAACATATCGGTTCCTTAGAATAGGCATTGCCTATATAGGAACCGATAGATCCACTCAAGTATTCCGCCAAAGCGTACTCCTTTGCTTGTTTGATTTATTCTTAGTGTTTAAGTAAAATATTTGTTTGCAATTTGGCTTATGTGATTTTTCTAATATATAAATAAAATAAATAAATACATTTGCCGTAGGTATTGGCAAATTGAATGTGGTTTGGATTCTTGTCCCGTTAGGTACAAGATATTCTAAAGAACTTTTAAGTAAAAGGTAATCTATGACGTTGTTAACAAGTTTAAATGTAAAACTTTAATTACGATCGATTGAAGAAATTCTCTACTGAAACTAGTAGACTACGTACTATGAATGTGTATTATCTCTCTCTGGTTTCAATCCTATTTTTTAGACAAAAAAAAAATACTTCTGAATTCTAAATAAAATGTTGCTGTGGTCTTAGCGTGTAAAAGTTCAGAATACTTTTCAAAGAAACAAGTGCGGAAACTCAATTATACGAAAAACCCGCAGATAAAACAACATTCTCGCTACAGTGCGCCCGGGGAAACCTGTTTTATTAACAAATCGAAAAATCCACGCGCTCCGAAATAAACCCAGCATTAACATCTTGTAGACTTTTTGTTTCGCCGTTGATTCATTGTGACAGTTTTTGCTTCACATTCTCACTGCAGAAACGGGGTGGGCGGTCGATGGGAATGCGGGAGTGCTTTGGGTGGCAACACAGGTGTAAACCCGGGGCGAGGAGAGATTTTGATTCTTGAATCGAGACAAGACAGATGCCACAAGATCTAGAAAAAGAGGGTCGTCTTGACAACCTTGTTAATATCGGATCATTCCCGTTTTTACATGAAGTGATTTGATTTTTTTTCGTAAAAAAATATAATCGCAATTTGTATCATCAGCAAACCGTTCATTATCCACACCGCATTATGAAACTAAATGCAGCGTATCTCAATCTTATGTAACAATTAAGTAAGCTGATCTATTCCACGTTTCAGATGCTAATCCAGGGAATATTTCAGTGAAAGCACTCCCTTCACATACCCGAAAATTGGGCTTAAGACCAAGAGTCTTCCTATTGGTTTGTCTATTTTTTTTTTATTTGGGAAAAAACAACAGTTTTTAAATTTTTTGCATACAAAAAATAAAAATATATTTAAACAAAAATTGTGAAAACTGTCAATATAAATCTTCCACAGTGATGTAAGCTATCGATTAAGTACATTATCGGCCACAAGCTGCTCGTTAAAAGAATTAATTTTATAAATCCCCGTTTAAAATTACATTTAATTCTACCACTTTCACTAAAAAAATCATATGGAGGCTTTATGTCGGATAATAATCTGTTTTATACTTCTAACTGAATTTGTTATAATTTAATCTGTGTTTGTAATGATACAAAAATGTATAAATTTAGTTGAAAAAAAAATTTTTCAGTATGGTATTATTCATCATCATTCCCTTCCAAACCTAATGGTGCATAGGGCACTGCATTGGTACACTAATCGCAGCATCTTGATAATTTTTGTAACATAAAGTTAAGATCATCAGTCTTGCGCCTCAGGTACCAGTTCAGGGATTATGAAATATTCTAGTGTGAAAACATCCTCTTAAATAAATATTTCATATCAACCATGTCTGGAATGGAATCCAAGACCTCTTGCATGGTAGGCAAACGCGCTGACATTTACACCACGAGGCTGACTTGTATTATTATTAAATTCAAAGTACCGATTTAGATTATTACTACCATACTTTTAAAAAAATACGTATCTCCGAGACCCTTCATAAAATTCACCTATAGAGTTATTTCATAATTATTTAACTAAGACCGCTTATTTCAAGATTAAAAACTACTTCAATCTTGTTAGCTGCGAGAGGAAGGATTGTCTTGAATTTTTCTTCAAATTTATTTATAAGTTTTATTATAAAAATACATTGTTTTGTTAATAACTAACAACTTAACAAGCTAACAAGGGTTCGTACCCCGTTCCAAACTAGGCAATTATATTTCAAGCTAGGCAATCATATTTCAAGTCAATTAATTTTAGAGAAAGAACAGACAAATAAAATATTAACTTACTAGTTGACACATATTCATATATGTATACATACACATACATAACCTATGTGCATACACATACATACATATATAAAAGCGGCATGCATCAACCTCTCTGGCTCCCTAATACCTATGTCATGAAATTACGCGATCAACACTTTCTTCAACTTGACAACACTCTCACTACTACTAGTACTACTTTTGACAATTATAACACTGAGGGTTAGAAAAGCAACACCATCCCTTTGGTGAAAAAGGACAGCACAAAACATTTGTTCGGTTAATATCAAGACACTTCTTTGGCAAAGTATAAAATTACGAACAAATCCGCAAATTTTCTAAAATACAATAATTCCAACAATATCGGTCGCTATATTATGGAGCACCCCCATAATCTCCCTTTTTACACTCAACAGCTAACAAACTGAGTGATTAATATAACATTTCTAATGTCTGGCAACATCTATTAGATCGTCTAGCTAAAATTTCGTGTATTACGTTTTCGCATCATAGGTATTTTTAGCTTTAAAAAAACGTTAGTAACGCATTCGACAGGCATGACTTATGACGTAAAAGCGCCCTATCGCCAACATCGAACCGTTTTGTACGAAATCGTTTTTAAACCCAATAATTATAACAATTTTTTTTTTTATACATCGATAGTTAAATAATTAGAATTGTAAAAATCTGATCAAATTATTTGTTTATTTTCAATGTTATTCCTGATTTGTGAAAATACTACTTTAGTCATCAAATACTAAATACTTGACAAATAAATAATATCTCCCTCCTTAATAAAGTCGGTCGTAGAATCAGATAAGCTAATTAAGATGGCGCTTTACATCACAGGGCGCTTTTAATTATTAATATTTATGTCTAGTTGCTTGATTGTTTTATCGTTTATCATATGAGTTGAATTGATATTAATATACTATTTATTAGAATTATGGGCTTTGTGATCATGGCGGCCTGCTTTGACAATTTATCTTGTAAATTGAATACAATCGTCTTGTTGATTCGACAAATTAGAAAAGGAATTTCGTGATTAAATGTTTTTTATGTGATACATAAAAAAATTAAATACACAACATTTTTCTTAATCGAGCGCAGTTTATAAAATTTGTGAAAATTTTATATAGTCAGTGATACTGCAATACTGCGTAACCTATTTTTTAACGACAATATTTTACTGCAATGAAATCGATAAAGGGACTGAGAATCGTTAGTTTCAAATTATTTGTATTTTAAGAGCCTAGGGCCTCGATTAAAATTTAAAAAATCCTTTGCGCGCGGTGATGTAACATTGTTACAGGAAACAAAAGATGAAATATTCTTAAGTTCAGACATTTAAAAAGATAAATATGAAATCTTACTGTTGAATAATTATTTTTTCATAACTTTTAAAAATAAACATTCCAATTTGTCCTGTTATGGCAAAATAAATTTAAAATCATTAATACGCCGCTCATTTAACATGCGTTCGTCCTCCATTACTAACAATAATTGGCTGAATCTGTTACACGCAAACACTGGCCACAAAACAGCGTCTCTGTCTTTCTTGTTATAAGTTATATCTTTGTGCTCTTTCTTATACAGACTTATTACTGTGTTGGCCGATATTCGTTCTTCGCGTAGCAAGGGTAAATATTTTTTGTATTCAAATCCAGCATAGTCATAGAAATTTTACTTTCTAAATCCGGTGAGAAAATATCAATTAGAAGATAACAAAAATATAACTTCATCATTTAAAAAAACAAGAGTTATTATTATGTATTGTATTATATGGAGAGTAGTGTGACATAGTAGCCACACAAGTCTTAAATTTTCATTAAAAGATACACATTTTTGCACACGAATATCTGAAGTTAAATATAATTTGTTTTAGTCTGTTTCAAAGCCTCAACAAAGAAAAAGTAGTATTCTCAAACCAGTCGGCATATTAAATTTATTTAGTGATGTTACACAAAATTAATACGTATTAAAATTAATTTCAAATATAATAAAGAGATGAGTAATGTAATAAAAATAAATATGAACAAAACATACCTTTATATTACTATAAGCTCAGGTTAAAAATAAAACAAAAAAGCTACATATAAAAAATTCGTTAAATGGTTTGTGCGGTTATTGCTGCCTTTGATTTTTTCATTAGGCGTAAATTCAATAAAAGAGACCATATATTGGGTCAAATATCTTTGAAGGGTTCAGTCATAAAGGAACTCTCGTCGTATTTAATATCTATTTGTATAAGAATCGATATTAAAAATATTCAAATTGATCCAGGAAGGCCCTGTTGACTGGACGATTACACCCGCAACATGCTGTGAAATGGCTTCAAATTTCCTATAGGGGTAAAGACTCCTTTCCAAGAATGGTAAAATAACTCAAACAAACGGACCTGTTCGTAGTCAGTGCAATAAATAATACAAGATAAGATTTACAAAAAAAAATCTATTTTTTTTACAGGACCTCGACTCACATGTTTTATACGTGTATGATTCATATCATTAAATGTAGTGCTTTCACACTTATAAAAGATTACGCAGACAGGGTAAAGTCTAAGCTTATAACCGAGTTACACAGTTTAAGCCCGCGCTGTGCTAGCGGGTACCCTGCAAGACATCGGATCCTCTGATCTTATTTCAATTACTTGAACCGTCAAAAAAAATATTTATTTTTATTTGCGTTCATTGACATATTAATACACATAAATATGCCATGAGTCCTAAAAAAATATGACATTCAACTCATACCCAAACGCTCAGTCATGCCCAACGAGTATTAAGTCGTTTTTTGACCGCCAGCGCCAACCAGGCATGACGTTGACAATCAAAACTAAAATACCTGCATGTGACATGAAAACGTATAAAAACCTTTTGGATAAATATTGTAAAAAATATTGTGTATCTTTTGATGGTAAATATTTGTTCATGAATGAATAACAAAGCTTAAAACAATCAATATTTTTAAAAAAGCGGCCTCCGTGGTATAGTGGTTAAAACGCTTGACTCACAAACGGAAGGTTCCGGGTTCGGTTCCCGGTGAGAACACATAATTAAAAATTTAATTTTTCTCAAGTCTGGGTATACCGTGATGTAATTCACAACTGCAATCGGGCCTCTTGGCCTGTTGTGGTGCAAAAAAATAGATTCACATTACAGCACCGATCACCCTGGCTTAAAAAACTTAACATATTTTATTGTGTTCTCGCGGGAATTGAACCCGGAACTTTTCATTTGTGAGTCAAGCGTCTTGATCGCTTTACCACGGAGGTCGCTTTTATAAAAGGAAATCTGAAGGTCTCGGCATTTCCAGGGCTTACGACCTGGCATAACTTCGTTTAATGGGCCACTTTTAACACTGTAGAACATAACAAATTCTGCGTTCACCCGTAATTAAAAAATTCTTCAACTTTTAATTTTTATTGAGAGAATGTGCAGAATGGTTGGTAAATTAATTTTTACATATTTTCCATTTCCAGGTGAGCCTAATGTCTCTTGGTATGAACTAAACTAATATTTTGTGTCGTTCTTTCCCACCACAGGGAAGTGGTGTTGCTAACCCTTGGTGTTGAAATTGTCTAACGTAGTACGAACCTACTAACAATCCTTTTACTTTGACTTGATTTTATTAACGTAGTTAACACTTTGTTTCCCGGAGCCGAGTAGACACGTGATTATATAACCACACGTTGTGTCCCGGTCCCGTGTTTTCACGTGGTTTACCAGCTGTTCAAAAAAATGCATTTTATTGACATCTAGTGACTTTTATTAGTACTTTTTCGGTTTTGGTAAACTACTTTGAGATGATTTTCACAAAAATGGCGCTATATTAATTATCCAACCATAATAATACGTGAAAGCACGGGCCTGGGACACAACGCCTGGTTATTATAATCACGTTTACACGGCTCCGGGATACAAATCACAAACAAAGTAGTGAAACCCTGTATATGTACAAACATTGCAATGTGGCTCTCCATAAAGGCCAATGTTGGCAAAACTATCATTCAAAAATACCTTATTGATTTGTTTTGAATAAATACGAGAAGTTTCAATTGATTTAACCTAGTATTTTCATAATTATAATACTTTTAACAAACCCTTGACAAAGCATAAAATTTAACAAAAATGGGCCGGGCACAGAGTTAATTCCATGTGTATTCGGTCGGCCCCTAAAGGGTTAATAACATTTTAATAAATAGTGCTACATGCATAATTATGGGATTTATATTTTGGTAACCTACGAGTATATGAAAGGCGTTAGAGTTAGGAAATTTGAAAATAATTATGATAATAATCCAATCAATTAAGTTGATTAAATTACTAAAATAGATCTTGGCTATTGTATATGCAATAAGGTCATGAGGATCAATGACAATATCCGACAAAGATATATATTTCAATTGATATCATATCAATTATAACGGACTCAGTATTGATGTAGACATTTTTAACTGGACGTTGCATTTGTACAGAAAATTTCTTCATGTGGTCGATTATTTGGGATAGTTGCTGAATTTGCATCTTGAGTGGTTTATGCTATGTATATGTGCCGCATGTAATGTATATGTTTGTGTATGTTTTATATGTGCTTTCATGTGTGTGCGTGGATGACTCGGAGTGAACATTCGGTATTTTTATTTATTTTTATTTATTACCTCCATGGAAAACGCGAATGTCAACAATTATTCTTTTCTCACTTAAAATTCTTATTTATTTTGTTGTCACATTTAATGTTTATATCTTTTTAATTTGTGAAAACTTAATTGGTCTTTTTATGTTAAAAAAAACGTTGTTTTTAATACTTATTTGTATGACTGTATGTTTTCTGAATAAAATAAAATAAATTAAAGGTTCTCCATATAATTTGCCAAGTACACATTGAAAGGGACAGTGCAAGTAGTTCAACTAAAATTGCCGTATTTGAATTTTAAAATTTGAAAAGCGTAACTCGTTTATTGACAAAAAAATATTGCTGTTTTTGTATGAGAGAAACCGTTAGGAATACCCAAGGTCTTTAAAACGATTTCGATTATGTGGAGGAATGTACTTTTACCGTTGATTTTTGTAAAGTTAAAGGACTTAAGTCAATCTTGATAGCTCCCTGAGGGTGAAATCTAGTTCTTCTGCACAAAAATTTGAACGAATCAAGAATGTGTTTGATTAAATATGATGATTCAAACTTTATCCACAATGTTCAATTACTCACATACACCTGTTTTTTTATCCCGCCCCAGACGGAATCTAACCCTTGAGCCCAATAAGATGGAAAATCTTACTAGGCTAAAGGGTTAAAAATTAGTCTAAGTATCAAATAAGCATCACAAATGATTGAGTGTCCTTGAAATCCTGTCGTAAAAATTGAAAAAATATTTTTATGTTCTGTTGAATTTATTGTTCTATCTTGAGGCAAAAGGAACCCCAAAAATGGAATGAAAGGCACCGGAACCGTTTAATTGTTCCGGTTTCAAAAGTCATGGTAACTGTCATAATCCTTTTGTGATCAAACCCTTAAATTTTTCGTTTTTCGAACGCTTGTCAAGAAAAGATTTTGCTATGTAATTATTACTCGGGCGGTAATTAAAATTTTTTGATACCTTGTGTTTTTATTTCAGTTGTTGAAAATCTAATTTTTGTTATTTAAATTTGACTCTTTTTTCATTTGATAGGACTAATTACAAAAAATGTTATTAATATTTTAATTTAATTAAACACTGATAATTATAAGTAATTAGCAAAAAGCCACATTGCCATTATAAGACTCAGATATTAGACACAACACTTTACATCATTCCAGCAGAAACAATATTACTGACGATTTTACGGTGTATTATATACGGAGAGTAAGGGGAATATTTAAGGCTTAAATATAAAATTGATTGAAATATCATAATAAATTGTTTAATATCCATGAGAAATAAATGCAGTAATACGTTCCTGCGTAAGCACATAACCCGCGAAAAATGTCTTTTCCATCATGTTCCGCACGTTTGATACTGAAATTTAATTTAAATCAATTCGTTATTCCATTTTAAATAAGTTAAATAATACAATTATTAACATATTACAACAGAGATGAAGAACATCTAAGAGAAGGTAATATAGCAGTCAAGGCATCTACAGGGAGGGCTTATGACCTGACAATGGCTGGTTTAAGTGGCCACTTAACACACTGTATAACATTCACCATTCTGCCCATATTCAAACATCTATATTCCTCCAATTCTTTCATCTGTTGATATTTGTGAAGTTTGTGAAGATGTTTAAATATGGGCAGAATGGTGAATGTTACACAGTGTGTAAAGTGGCCCCTTAAACAAGCCATTGACAGGTCATAAGCCCTGTAGATGCCTAGACTGCTATATTACCTTTACTTAAATGTTCTTCATCTCTGTTGTAATATGTCAATATAAACAGCTCCCCAGGGAGTTGAATCCAGTCTTTGTTAACAAAAATTTGGACCAACTCAAAATATTGTTAATACAATTATTGAAACATTCAAGTTTGTAGGTAAAAATTCTTGATGGAAGTTCGTTGTACTTTATTATAGAAATAAAAAAAGAGCGAAGAGCGAACTTTAATCCACACATTTGGAGAAACTGGCGACCGGTTTCATCGCTTTTGCGACATTTTCGAAACTGGTATTTTTTTATAAAATGCAATGTATTTATACAAATCAGTTAGGTAAGAGAATTCAAAATTATGAATGAAAATTGTAGATTGAAGTATTAGACGCTGCGGCGAAATAATTCAGAAACATGTTAATTTATTAATCAGTTCATAGAAATACTTCGAACTGGACAAACGTGGGTTCGATTGTATTTTTTTTTTATATAAGGCTTGATGTGAGAGGACAAATACATTAAATATCTATCTTCACGTCCGCGGCCGGCTAGTTTGTGTCTTGGGCCTTAAATCGACTGATTTATTTATTTATACTTTGACAATGTTTGTATTATTTTTTTATACAGAACAATGTTTCCTAACTGGGGTGTGCCGAGGGAAACATATTGCAATAAGTACAACATGCCTTAAATTAGTTATTTAACAAAGTTAACATACGAGGGTAAGGTGAAAAGTTCTCGGCCTGACCCAGAGATAGCGTTGCAATCAGCAAAAAACTATGTTTCCTGCCTGGGGCACGTGTCATTAGATTGTAGGACAAGTTTCAACTTGTTCTCTCAAGTAGTTTGCTTACACATTTTTTTTGCAGTGGACGTCTTGCGTGTTTTTCTTTAAAATGGATAAACTTGAATATGGTGCGGTCATAAAATTCCTCGTTTTGGATGGACTAACCCCTAAAGAAATTCATCCGGAGTTGACAAAAGTTTACAGAGACTCTGATCTTTCCATGTCAACCGTTTAAAAATTGGCAGCTGAATTTAAACGTGGTCGCATGTCCATCGAAAAAGTGCATGATATCGTGTTGGACGATAGGCGAATCAAGATGAGTGAGATAGCTGAGACTATAGGAATATCGGAAGAAAGGGTACGAAACATCTTGCACAAAGAATTAATGATGCGAAAGCTCTGCGCGAGATGGGTGCCGCATTTGCTGAATGTCGATCAAAAGCAAATGCGAAAACGACTTTCGCCGCAATGTTTGGACCAATTCAATAAGGATCCAACCAATTTCGTGTGGCGGTTTGTCACCATGGATGAGACATGGATCCAATGATGAAATAAAAACATAATTAATCTAATTTACCTAATTATCATTAACAAAATAAGCAATGTAAACTAAAATTATATTTTGTTAATTATTATATTTTTGTACCTTTTACATTATATTTATAAAACTTCTTTCTTTTCTTATTATTTAAATTTATCTTGTTTCTATTTACTTAATTTTTACAACTGTATATAAGTATATTTATTTTTATTTTATTTGCAACTTCTAAGAGCCTAACAATTTTTAATTGCTTTTATTTTGATACCGATAATGTACTTAATCAATATCTTACACCACTGTGGAAAATGTTTATTGACTGTTTTCGCAATTTTCGTTCACATGTATTCTTATTTTCTGTATACAATATTTGTAAAAACAGTTGTTTTTTTTCCAAATAAAAAAAAAAAAAAAATTATATTTATACCTGTAGACCTGAAGACCAAATTTCATAAACAGTACATAATTTTTTACATATTTGGTTTGTTCCACTCATCGATCCACGTGCAACCTACTGGAAGCAACCAATGATAATGGAAGTAGATTGTACACTTTAACCGAGTAGGCCAATCCTCTTTGACCGAAAGTTGTATTAATTTTTAAATGTTTTTGCAGCATCAGGGTGGAGTATCTTGTAATTATTGTATACGTGGATTGTACAACATTACAAAATACTTTGAATACAGGCATATCTGGTATAGATTAACTTATGAAACACTATCCCAGCTCCAAGAGTATCTAAGAAATAAATCTTATTCAATATCATTTTAAAGTGTTTTTTAGTACAGCTACCCATCTCGATAAACTGTATGTTCTAAGTTACATAATTTTAAATGTTACTAAATACAGCGCCATGTTTTGTTAGCTAGTTGTGAGGTTCAGTACTACTGAAAATTGAATGCAAAAAATATTTTTTTACGCAAATAAAAACTAAGTTGTAAAAAACCTGGTGTTTTTATTTTTATTTTTATTAGAAATAAATCCGTTTGAATATTGAATAATGTGTATAAATCTGATTGTTAAAAGAACTTTTTTATATAAAAATAAATACTAGCGCTCTTGTTATCCCAAATATTTTATTTTATGGGCCATTTTTTTTCAATTGTAAACACCACTCATTATTAGAAAACAGAAATCCGGTTGGGGTAGACTGGGTTTCGAACCTCAGACCTCAGTTTCGTGAATCCACGGCCACGAGACCACGGCTCAATTCCAATTTGATCAGTTGAATTAATGTTTTTTGTGCTCCAAATACACTGACACTGTGCTCAATTAATCAATTAACCGTTGTTAGCTCAACTTTACGAAACTATTGTATCTACATAAACTGATAAATCATTAACAGGCAACCCAAACTTTCTAAAATAGGTTAAATAATTATATTACGACTAAAAACTTTATCGATCCCATATAGCGTATTAATTAATTACTTTTGTATGTATGGATTATACATACCGCCCGTAGAGAAAACCACCTAGCCCTTTAATCTGAAATTTAAATTGAATTCGATAAATTTGTTAAACTGTAAGGTTGTTACATTTCTCCTACGCTTTTCGAATATTTATCGTTAAATTTACAAATACTTCTTCTTAATTCTAACATTAATTCTAACGAATCCAATTTAAATATTACGATAGGCCTGATTGAGCCAGTTTTGTGACAAATAATGGTTCTTTATTGTAATTAGAATAAAATAATTGATAAGCAGGAAACGTAATACTTTGCGCAATCGGAGGAAAGATAAATAATATTTAAGGTTTACTTATTTCACTCTGATATAATTTATTTATAAACAAATATTATAAAAAAATGGTTCAGCACGCAACCGTTAACACTTCACTAATTATCACCACTGCAAAGTTTAAATAAAGATTATAAAGGTTGTCTCAAAAACTACGTGAATTTAATTTTTTTTATTGACACATATACCAGTTGAATTTTGAGGGTTATTTATTTTCAATGTAAAATATGGACACGGAGGTAACGTGTGGAACACAACATCCGAGAAACACCTGCCTTGGCTTTGTTGGCAAACGTTTGCCCTTTCTTCAAAAAAAATAAATTAATTTTTACATAATTGTGGATGAATTTCTTCTATAACTCGTCGAATTTCCATTTAAGCTCCAAAATTGTCTGTTTATTAATTGCATTACCTTTTTTTCTTCAAATACCCAGAAAAAAGTCCAGATTTTTTAGATCACACGATCTTGGTGGCCAGTTTACTTCTCCCTGCCGCGAGGTCACTCATCCTGGAAATTTCGTCGGCAATAACTGCATTGTTGCTGCCGCAGTGTGGCAGGTTGCACCGTTTTGTTGAAACCAAATGTCATCAACATCCTTTTCATTCAATGCAGGTCATAAAGTATACTTAACATTTCGCGATGACGAAGACCATCGACGGAATCTGCAATGCCGGTTGCATTCTAAAAAAAATACTGGTTAATGATTCCGCCAGTCCAAAATTCATACCACACGGTCACACGCGGTGGGTGCACGAGCTTCTGATGGATCGCTAGTGGATTTTCGGTCCTCCGAATTGTACAGTTCTGTTTATTGACCTACCTACCTATTAAGTTAGAAGTGCGCCTCATGGCTAGATTTTTTTTTTTTTTCGAAATCACCATTGACTTTTTTTTGCTGTTTTTATTATCCAACTGACAAATTTTCAGAGCTGCGCATGGTCTGTTGGCTTTAGGTGTTGTTTTTATTAAGTTTTTTACACGTGTTTGAGCAGATTTTTAGTCAAAACTCGTCAAACAGACTTATGGAGATATTGAATTGTTGACAACTATGACAAATGGAGGTAGATGGGAGAATGTTTTCAAGCGATCGACCCGTACGAGGACGGCCACCTGCTTTAACATTCTGAACAGAGTCGACCGTTTCAAATTTAATTATCAAAAATTTCACAGCGGCTCAAGATGGTGCATAGTGATGACTGAAAAATAAGCGGCATTTTCAAACCATCTCTGTAAAGTTGTCACCATTTCGGTAGTGAATTTTCTTAATTTTTAACTCACTTAACGTGACTTTCGTAACTTAAATTCAAACTTTGCTTATGGCAACTGCAAAATATTCGCGTTCCACGTTTGACACAACGAAAATTATTTGAAATTCCAAATTCAAGTAGGTTTTGAGACACCCAACAAAAGTTGAAATCTTTGCATCGATTGCCTGATACAAAAAACGTAGACAGTAATCGTGTGTTTTGTTGGCAACACTTAATCAGAAAAGAAATAATTACCAAAACATTTCAAGCAGAAATGAGGCTGCCACATTTTTAAAGCAGTTTGATTCTCAGCAGCGTAATGAAGATATTCCGAGCATAATTTTACTATTAGCAACAAGTCCATCAGACATCGATATTATGCATACACTAGATGCAACACTAAGCACCCGTCTTATGTTCTATTCAACTTAAGTTCCGTAACTTTACTTGTAGTCAGGATATGTGAAGCAGCGTAAAAAGGTCAGACATTCAGTTTTAAATTCACAGTAAACTGGATTCACAGTAATGCAGAAACGAGTTTGTCCAAATTTTTGTGGACAATGACTTAATTCAATTCCCTGGGGAGCTGTTTATATTAACATATAACAACAGATATGAAGAAAATTTAAGAGAAGGTAATATAGAAGCAGTGTGTAAAGTGGCCACTTAAACCAGCCAATGACAGGTCATCAGCCCTGTAGATGCCTAGACTTCTATATTACCTTCGCTAAAATGCTCTTCACATCTGTTGTAATATGTGAATAGTTTTTTTACTCTACAACGCATCTTGCACGGCAATATTTCAGCAATAATGCTCATTTTTCGGAACATAATTTCCAACTATCATTATATAATCCATCATTTCTATTTAATTATACCTCAGTAACTAAAGTGCATATATTTTTCAAGTTAGCCGACTTATCTCTATATTTTAAATATGTTTGTGTTTAATGGCATCGTTTGTTTATAAATTTTACAACAAAAAAAAACGTTTTAGTAGGAAAACGCTTATTTGTCAAATGCATATTTTCAATTCGTTTTTATGTAGAGGGTAATATCACACCTTAAGAATAAAAACGATTTAACTAAAAAATGCTTGAAATGAGTTAAGATCGTAAAACGACTTCAATGAACATTATTTATCTTTCTGCATTAAAAAAAACGCAACATTCAGGTGGGAATAGGACAAAACCGTTACATCGGTATCTTTACTACTCACAGAATTTTTATTCCGTGTCAGTACAGAAAAGACGCAATTAGTGTTGTGTGAAATATGCAAGGCAGGCAAGCATATAGAAACCCAAAGGCCAGTTGAGTCGATTTTATTCCGATACATGTGGCATGTTTACTTTATTTTTTTTAATGTTAAAACGTCCAATTTAGCTTTATGATAGTTTCGTTTCGACTTACTGTTAATCTTAGTGACTTGTTTACGTTAATGTCATTTCGTGAATAAATAAAAACATGTTTTTGGTGACCTGAACTGACCTTATAAAAAATATGCCGTCATCATCATCTTAGTTTTCAAAATCTTTTTTTATTATAATTTATCTAAAAATGACTCGTTTAAAAAATGTCTTGTTTAAACTTATTACAATTTATTTTTTCAAAGCTTTTTTTTTATCGATTTATAGCTGAAAGTTTTCAGTGGAATTCAAAATTTGCTGTTTGCTACGAATAATACGAAACATTAGACGAAAAAATACGAAGGTGTCACAAATTACATTCTTCTTTTGCAATTTCCCAAAAAGTTGATTTTTTGAGTTGGGTCGTTTTCGTCCTAAAGGTGCGATATTTCGATTTATAAAATTTACTCTGCCTTATAAAAACACATGGGAGTTAGCCGTGGACAGAAAAGCTTGGAGACATTTCGCAGATACACCATATGCTCCACTTAGGACGCGGACATTATTAAATAAATAAGTACGTTTGTGCATATTTAAAAAAAGAATCTGTGTAGTCGTATATTTCACGTAGGTACCGCTGTATTTCGAACACAAGTATAGCGTGGCATAGCGCGTTTTTAAGTACTTAGTTTACGTTATAGCGTGTTGTATATGCGTTCGGAATACCAGCCCTGGTTGGTACCTCTACCGCGTTTTTGTGGTAATTTTATCAAAAGTAGCGCTATGTAAATTGTCATTTTTATGATCAAATCATTATAATTATTTTTAACACTTTGTATCCCGGAGCCGTGTAAACACGTGATTATAAAATTACGCGTTGTGTCTCGGTCCCGTGTTTTCACGTGATTTACCAGTTGTCTAAAAAAAAATTTTTCATTGACATCTAGTAACTTTTTTTAGTACTTTTTCGCTGCCAAAACACGGGACCGGGACACAATGCATGGTTATTATAATCACGTGTTAACTGTGGCTCCGGGATACAAAGCACAAAAAAAGGAGTGAAACTGTGTTGTATATATGCTAACATTGCAATTTGGCTCTCCATAAAGGCCTACTTTAGCAAAACTATCATACAAAAATGACTTATTAATTTTTTTCAATTACATATGAGAAGTTTCAATTGATTTAACTCAGTATTTTCATAATTATAACACTTTAAGAAACTCTTCAGAGAGCGTGAAATTTCACAAAAATGGGCCGGGCACAGAGTAAATTCTCTGTGTATTCGGCCGGTGCTCAAAGTGTTAATGAGGTTCCTATTGTACCAGAAATATAATTATTTAAATAACAATGATTTGAGTATTTAGTCGGCCTTGTGGCGTGATGGTCAGCGCATTTGCCTACCATGCAAGAGGTCTCGGGTTTGATTCCCGCCATGGATAATATAAAATATTATTTAAAAGGCTGTTTTTACGCTGGAATATGTCATAGTCCCTAGACTGGTTCCTGAAGCATAAAACTGATCACCTTACCTTCACGTAACAAAAATTATGATGATACGCTGCGATGGGCGCACCAATGCAGTACCCTATGCACCATTAGATGCGGAAAGGGAATGATGATGTATTTTCAGTACGTGTTGTAGACACGGCTGGATTCTACCCTCCAGGGAATTATTTGTTTTTTCAAATATTTGACATCATTTTACAAAAATGAGTTATTTATTAATTTATTTACATACATTAGTTTATTGCACATTATTTGATACATGTGTCTCAGCTTCATGAGACTATTAGTCCTGTGTTGAAATGGGACGAACAAATAGTTGACACATACACATGAGATCACCACAAATGTCTGTCCCTAATTTAAATCATTTATTTAAAGTTCTTGTCTCCTTAACATTGAAAAAAACAGCACATATTTTAGTTAAAAATATTGTCAACATTTACCAGTCATGTAAATGATCACCTAGGCAAAAGCGTTACTCGATAATTTTTTTATTCTATATGATCCATATTTTATGAATACTTTTTACAAAATTAAATTGAAAACTTTTTTTATACGCTAAAAAAGTTACAGAATTCAGCAATTAGGCACTTAAATATTTAGAGATAAAACGGATCTAGAGTACTAGCCCAATATCCGGCGGATACCTAATATTCATTAAACAACGTAAATTTCATGAAATCAACGCCACTATCTCGATTTATTTATCGATCATGTTTGGTAAAAAGGAAGTTAAACTCATTATTTGAAAAATTGACCTTTTAACATAAAAACTGACAGTGTTTAGTTAAAACAATAGAAAAACAATGTAACCCGCAAATGAAAAAGGGTTTACCAAAAATAATTTTTTTATTAAAAATTAAGTTTTGTGAAAAAAATAAACCACGATGGGGAAAACTAACCAAGAGCGTTAGAATTATTTTATTGCTGAATTTATTAACCAAATAAAGATTAAAGATGAATGATCAATAAAAATACCATATAGTTGCCATATAGCAGACAGTCGTTTGAATTTAGTGATTTGGCTGGTTCGCGGATTTTGTTGTTGCATCTGAATTATTTTTATTTACTTTCCCACTGAACCCCAATACAAGTTAATGCAAAAACCTACATTGTAATGGGATTCTTCCAATCTTATCTCGCGACAGGCTCTATCAGATGTCATGTCGGCACTTGTAGGTTTCTTGATTATTGATTCTTGCTATAACACGACACAGTGGTTTGGGATAACTTATTTATACCTAAAATGAGTAGGCAATTGCGCTGAAAATATCGAAATCACATGCACATTCGATGGCAGTTCTTTTGTTATTGGGCCGAAGTGAAAAAGCTAATACTTATAGTAACATAATTGCAACATTGAAACTAAGGCTCAGTCGGTAGCGACAACTTTAACGCAGCAACCTTGTAAATGTGCAATACACAATTTTTATAGAAAACGTGGCACATCCAATTATAATATTTTAACTCCTTTTGTGAGAAATTATTCATCATTCTTCAAACTACGAGAGAAATTAGAGTACCAGTGTGTTTTTACAGTATTTTGGTCATTCTGAAAAATTTTACTTTTAATTGTTACCGCTTTTTACCTGAACACGGTCTTTATATAAAAGAAGACACAAATAAAAACTTTGTAGATAATCTTAGAAAACCTGTTTATTATTGAAGAATATTCGGCTATCCGGTTTAGGGGCTCGCCGATCATCTGGTATCCGGTATCCGGCCAGACCGCTATCCGTCTCATCATGGTCTTCACCAAAAAAAGAATTCGATAATTTTACCATATATCTTGAGGTGGATGGAGCGACACACAAAAGATTTATTGACAATAAAAAAGTAAACATCGGGTGAGAAAGGTGTCGAGTATACGATGCTTTTGATGTAAGAAGGTGTTTTAAATGCTACAGATTTAATCATAAGGAAAGTGAATGCAGTAATGAGCATCCGACTTGCCCGAAATGTATGGGTGACCACAAAAGTAAAGAGTGTAAAGAACCCACAAGAAATGAAAAATGCATCAATTGCAATGCGGCAAAAAATGTACTAAAACTTAATATAGACACAAACCATGCAGCATGGAGTTACGACTGCGCAGTTTATAAAGAAAAAGATTAAAAAGGAAAAAAATATTTTTTTATAAAAAAATACCAAAGTGAAATAATACTAAAAATGAACATAAAAAGTCTTTTTTCGCACCACGAAGAAGTACAAATATTAATGGAAAAATCTAAACCGCTGATGTTAATGTTAAGTGAAACCCATGTTACGGAAGACATACAAGATTTTGAAATAAATTATAAAGGGACTACAGTAAGGTGTGACTCAAATAGCAGACATACAGGAGGGTTAATAATAATTATCAAACAAGGAATCGTATTTGATGAAGTGACTTATGAATCGTATGAAAGAGAGTACTGGATATTAGGAATAAAGATTAGAAAAGGACCAAGAAAAGGATTTTACTGAGTAATATACAGATCACCAAATTCAAGTGCTAAAAAAATCCTAGAATATTTTAATGAATGGTGCCAAAATGTGCTGATAGAAAAAAATATTCATGTGATTGCAGGTGACTTCAACATAAATCTAAATCAAAGTAATGATACCTATTCCAAAAAGGTACTGAAAATAATACGCCAAAACGGTATGAAACAACTAGTAACAAATGATACAAGAGTTACAGAGACATCCTTAACTTAAATTGACTATGTTATAAATAATGATTTTAATATTTATGTAAAAATAGTTGACGATTATAAAATCACGGACCACAATACAATTGAAATAGGATTGGAAGGCTTTTAACAAGATAATATTCATGGATGTAAATACATAAAAAACTTCAAATGTTATGATAAAGTATCTTTTCTGAAAAAATTAGAAGAAAACCAATCGTCAAACTTGAGCAAACTTTCATTCGAAGAAAAAGTAAATAAAATTATACAGTTCATTAAAAAAACTGTCGATACAGTTATACCAGTAATGAAAATAATAAACAAACCGTATACCAAATGGAACTCTAAAGACCTAAAAATAATGCGAATGGAAAGAGATAAGTACTATAAATTATCAAAGCCCACGGGAAGCCACTTAGACTGGGAAAACTATAAAAAAAAGAAGAAACAAATATGTCAAAGTACCAAAAGAAAACAAAAATAATTGTAAAATCAAAATAAACAAAAATAACTTAAAAGGATTGTGGAAAAATATTAAAGAAATGATCAAAAGTGAACCAATTACCAATATTGATGAAAATATAGAATTTAAAAAAGACTTGCGAGATGACAGAAGCTTGGCTAATCGTTTTAACACCTACTATGTAAAAAGCATAATTGAAATAAATGAGAGTATTCCGGTGGAAGAAGCAGAACAAAATAATAATGTGCATTTATATAATGACTTTGCTTTTGAAGAAATATGTGAACAAAAATTACTCGTTATTTTAAAATCTATGACATCTAAGGCAAATCCTGATGGAATAACCATAAATCTGATGTGTGATGCTTTTGCTGTAATTGGAAAAACTTTTGTAGAAATAATTAATGAATCACTTAAAACAGGAGTTTTTCCGGAGAAGTGGAAGATATCTACAGTAGTTCCTATACCAAAAATAAAACAACCAAAAAAAGGTGACGATTTTAGATCTATAAATACTCTACCAAAATATGAACAAGTTCTGGAAAAAGTAGTAAAGATGCAGCTTACAAATTTTTTAGATGTAAATAATATTCTATGTGATCAACAATCGGGATTTAGGTGTAAAAATTCATGTGAAATGGCCCTTAATATAACTAAAGATGACTGGAAAGAGAACATCGATGAAAATAAATATGTAATTGCAGTGTTTTTAGACTTTAAAAGAGCGTTCGAAACCATTGACAGAAATATAATCATAAAAAAATAAAAAAATATTGGTATTTAAAACACGGAAATCAAATGCTTTGAAAATTACCTCAACCATCGCATGCAAATGACAAAGGTTAATATTGAAACGTCGGATCAACAAAAAAATGATTTGGGAGTTCCAGAAGGATCTGTTCTGGGACTACTATTGTTTATTTTGAACATAAATGATATGATTTTAACATTGTCTGATTGCCAAGTTCGACTTTTTGCGGATGATACTTTAATTTATGTAGCTGATAACAAAAATGATTCAGCAATAAGGAAAATAAATGCAGAATTAAAAACAGTCTCCAAATGGCTTAAAGCAAATAAGCTAAAACTAAATGTAGGAAAAACAAAACGTATGGTAATGGGTAATAAATGCTGTTTTAACAGTGATCACAGTGTTGAATTAGATGAAGAGGTTCTTGAGAATGTTAAAGGAATAAAATACCTAGGAGTTTGGATTGACTCTAAATTTTTTTTTTTTTTTAAATGCAGACCATACGAGTAAGAAAATCGCAAAGAAGGTATTACTGTTAGGAAGGATAAGGAATAAATGAGACATTAAAACCTCTGCTGATATTGAAAAGTATTATCGTTCACCACATTGATTATTGCTTCAGTATTTTATATTTAAGTAATGAAAGAGATCTAAAGAGACTCTAATAATACAAAACAAAGCAATGAGGATAATATTAAGATGTGGGGGACGAAAAAAAGTTAAGAAAATGATTCAACTTCTAGATATCATGACAATTGATCAAATAATTAAATTTAATGTTGCTAATGAAATTAACAAAATTATTAAAGGAATAGTTCCGATATATTTTCAAAATAAACTAAAAAATAATGAGTTCTTTCATAACTATGCAACAAGAAGATCTAAAAATATAAGACTAGAAAAGAAATCAAAAGCCATGTCCCAGAACTGCCTTATGTACAAGGGAATACAATCATTTGAGGAAATGCCAGAAAGCATAAAAAAATAAATAAATGTAAATAGATTTAAAATTAAATGTAAAAAGTATACATGTAAAAAATATTAGGTAAAATATAGTGTAAATAGTGAAAATAGTTAATGAAAATGTACATATGAAACAGTGAATATTATAAATTAGGATATTAAGTGTATAATAGTGTATAATAGTGATAAATAATGTTAAAATAAGTATCGATGTAAATATTGTGTTGTAAATACATATTAGACTATGTAAATTATAGAACTAAATAAAATAAATAAAATAAAAAAATATTGCATTTATTTTTGTCCATTTCACTCACGATAAATATAATTTTTAGTTGACATAATATAGAAAGTAGAAATTTTATTATACTTTCCACTAAAGTAAATCATTTTTATGATATCATAAGTACGTAATGAAATAAAATAAATCTTTTTCATGGCTGAATTTCACAGTTTTATGTTTGTATCAAATATAAAGTTTGACGGTATCAACACTTGTGTTTGTTTATTGTGAATTTTCATATCCCGCGTCTAATTTTCCTAAACAATAGTTGAGACAGCATATTGCATACAAACATGTAGGTTTTTAAAACTCTAATTAATTCAAAATAAATCATTAAATGGTTTGCATGTTGGTTAAATTGGTGTCCTGACAGAGAAACGGGTTCGTCTCGAAACAGGTGAAAAAAGGAAAATCGGTATGTGGTTATATTCAAATATTTAATAACAATAATTAAAATGTTTGACCACAAAGTTAATGTTTTAAATAGTAATGACATTAAATTATTTTCGGAAACAAATTGATGATTATATGCAAGACGTACTTTAAGTATATGAATAGTAGGATACCTGACAACTTCTGATGGTGTATGAGGCACTGTATTGAAAAACTAAATGGAGGGAACATTGATCATACATATATTACAGAAAGGTAAGGTGATCAGTGTTGCCTACTATTTCAGTGAAATAATTAAGTTAGGTGAATTTCCTGTACATCAAAAAAGGTTTTAGCTTTTTAACCTAACCGGACTAAAGATAGGAATTCGAATACCTAATAGACTGATTTTGATTCGATAACTCAAGTATTATTAAAGCTATTTGCCCTTTATTTTTTTCTATCGTAAAGATAATAGAAAGAAGCATTTTTCTGTTTTGTTTAAAAATTTTCAAGTAGTGTTTTTTGTTAAATAAAAACAAAAAAAAAACCGTAAATTATACAAAAGTCAATTTCACGTTATGTACGTTAGTATTCGGCAAACTAAAAAAAAATGAATGAAATACACGAATGAGTAAAATAAATATACGTAAAAACATGAATAAATCATTGTACGATCGTAAAAACTTTCAACGTTTTATCCTCTTGATGCCATATACAAGTAGGCGCTGGGGTCGTTTGGTCCCCCCGTTCAGATCATGCGTAATTTTTGTAAAAATTATTTAAAAAAATAAATTTATCCGTCGGATAGTCAAAAAAAACAAAATAGACATTTTGTTAGTGTTGCCAGGGTAGTCAAATTGTTTACGCTACTTTACCTATCTAATGAGAAAACTTACCAAAATTGGACCTCTTGAATTAAACAACGCCGTGGTGGACATTAGATCGACATTATCTTTAAAACATCAAATAACATGACATAAAAATATCCGTTTTATGTCAAACATTTTTTTGAAGCTTGAATTCATTAATTAAATAACTGTTATTAAATGAGTGGCAAAGAGTCAAACCAGCCTATACAACAAAATTTAAAAAAATGAGTTAGTGCTAAAATTTGAGTCAAATTGTGTTACTTTATAAGCCAGAAGTGCCTACACTTCAACATTCTAAACAATATTACTACCACTATCTATCGTTTTTTTGGGGTAGCTAAATAGCATGAAATAAATGAAATGAAAATTCCTTAAAAAAATCTATTCCACATGTGCCTATCAAACAATAAAATGGCATCCGCTGAAATATCAGATGAATCGCTCCTCTCGGATTTTGATGATGGCAGTGTTGAAAACAAGGATTATGTGCCAGATGCAGTTGATTTTGAATCAGAAGGTAAGTGTTTATTGATCACAATAACTATTTTCTCAAAAAAATTTTTTTTTTGTCGAAAAAAATCGATTTTATTTGAATGTTGCTTAGGCATATTTGGCTTTAACGGTTTTAGTATGAATCTCAATGTATTTTTACTTGTTTAGATATTGAAAACTTGCATAATTCTACTGTGAATGCGGCAGCCATGACAAATTCTTTCCACGAACAATCTGAAGAGGTAACAGAAAACCCCTGAGGAAGGAATAAATAACCCAATATGAAGATATGGAAAAAAGAAATTTGTAAGTAAAAAAATTTACGAGGACTGTCACATTTTTCTAAAGGAGGGAACACAATGAGAGCAAAGAAATGTTTTGCAACAGTTGCCTGCAATAGCGATTGCAAATTAAAGTGCAGTACTACAATCTCAATCGAGCAACAAAGAAAAATATTTGTTAAGTATTACTCCTTGGATTGGTCATTAAAAAAAATGTTTATAGTGGGTAAAGTTAGTACAAAACCGTCAAAAAGAAAATATCCCAAGCAAGCTTTATCTCGCAAGAACAAAACTAGAGTCTACCGCCTCCTTGATGAAAACGGAGATGATGATATCGTTTGGAAAACATTTTTCAAAAACACTATTGACATCAGCGATGGTAAAATAACACTCACTATAAAACGCAATATTTAAGAAAATGTAGATTTACCGGATAAAAGAGGCAGACACGAACCTCACAATAAAACTAGTTCCACAGATGAATAATTTGTAATGAACTTTATTAGGAAAATTCCAGCATACGAATCACACTACTCTAGATCGCATTCTTCAAAAAAGTATTTATCTCCATGCCTAAATATAAAGATTCTTCATGATCTGCTGCTGAAGAAAGAAATCAGTAAAAGGTGACAAGGTGGATCGGCTAAAAATAACTTTTATAAACATAACTATTCAGAGGATTCAGTTTTCGAAAAAGTTGATTCAAATAAAAAAGTACGAGTGCGTCCCTCTAGTTCTTTCGTCAACCAAGACCTACTTTATCCAGATGGAAAAAAAATAACTGTTGAAAAGAAAAAAGATTTGATATCATTATTTGAATTCATCCCTCCAAGTTGTCATGCCTTCTACACAGGTTTAAAAACCAATAATGATGTTATTGACGATGGACTTGACATTTATGATCAAGATATCGAAGATTTACTAGTTTGATTTAAAATTTAGTAACAATTGTTATTAAAAAATGTTTTATTTTATTTTCATGACTGGATTTCTACTTCGGAGCAAGCCAAATGTGCCTATACTTGTGCCTATGCCACAAATATTGGATTTTTTGTCATTTCTTTAAAGCCAAACATGCCTATGAGTTTTATCATGCATAATTTTAATTGTATTTGTTTAAGTATGTATCTGTTCAATTAATCAAAATATTAAAAACCTAAAAAACATAACATTTAATTTACGATTAGCCATAAGCTGTTAGTCCCATTATCAACATATTTGTTGTATATGCTCCTTTGGCTCTTTGCCACTCAAATGACCCTTTACTTATCTACTCTGTTATGTCAATCAATGTTTCCGCCAGTACAATACAAGTCTAGAAAAATTAACAAATCGCTTTTTGTTCAAATATAATTTTCTTATATTTGTGTAATGATTATATTTTTCGCGATCTGGCAACATAACGTAGCGGTTTTACCCATGTGCGCGACGAGATTGAACAGTTTTTTTGTACACAGTCCGATGTATTCAAATATGATTGTACGCTCCTTCTGGACTATTCTTAATTCTATGGCTTCAGATAAACAGATAAAATCAAGATGGCGACATTACGTCAGATTTTTACAGGGCCAAAGTAGATAAAGAATATATCTTGTTGGAATAAATCATCAAAGGAAATTAGAAACATATTAAATTAATAAACTTAAACATCGTTTCATTGTTTTTTACAGGTAGGAGTGTTGATAAAAATTGTGTTTGTCTTGTACAGAACAACATATGTATTTCATTACTCAATCAATATAAAGGAAAATAATATTTTAAATACGTACATTCTTCTTCCTTGTTATTTCCGTGTTTTATACTAATTTATATTTTTAAACAACCAAACTCGTCATACTTTTTTATTTTATACTGTAAAAAGCATTTGTGCCATACAACAATAAATAAATAAAAAAGTGGTGGCTTACCTAATGTGTAAAGTGGATACTTAAACCAGCCAATAAAAGAACATAATCATTGTAAATGCTTAAATGTTAACATATCTCCTCTTAAATTTATTCTATATCTATATCTATGTAAATATTAAATTTATATGTATTAAAATTAAAGGGTTTCTCTATTAATTAATACTGATTTAGAAAATTGCTAAAATATACGTCAAAAAAACAATGAATCTACCTGTTTTATAAAGAAACATCTTAACTGTCTTGTTAAGTTTGTCTTAAGTAATTTATTTATTTATTATTTACTTTACAACAGGGTATTCCGTAATGAATTTCAGTAAATCTGGAGATAATTTCAGGATTATTTCAGCTGAGCTGAAAGCCACCTTCATTCCGCCCGTGGGCGGTAGTAAGAGAGGAAGGCTAGTTGCTTGTAGGGCGGCCCGTCCGCCCAGCTCGGTCAAGCGTTCAATTAGCAGTGGGCTGGGGCGGTTCGGACCGGAGGCGGGGTACGGATAATGTATATATGGGTGTCGTTTAATCGCACCAAGAGAGCAAGTAGTACAATGAATATGCAACGGTCTTGTTGGTGGCTTACGTGCAATTGAAAAAATTGACTTCCAATAATCAGATTCGAAATTGATTTGAAATTCAATTACTTGAAACTAAAAAAAAATTAGCTGAATATTTAAGCAGTTTCAGCTAAAATACATAAAGCAAAATATACGTTTTACTTTTGATTTATTTCCTCGAAAACAAAAGATGGAAACACTTCTGTTAACTTTTTTGTTTCATTCATAAAATAAATGGTTGTGTTTAATATTTTTTTAAATATTTTTTTCTTATTCTTAATTATTTTTTATTCGGACTACTAACAACTACATTTAACTTGTATATAAAACAAGACAAAGTACAAATAATCCAATTACAGGTTTTCACAAAAAGCATTATAGTAAATTAAAAAATATTCTTAAACATAAAATGAACAGTTATATATTATAAATCTAAAAGAAAAGAAAAATACACTTTTATTTATTTCGAAAACAAACTCTGCACGTCATTATAATTATTCGTAAATAAATTAATGTTTATTGATCTTGTTTTTAGATTAAAAATATTCAAAGTTCGCCTTAAACATGAATTTTGCGTATAATTAGATGAAACAAGCGAAATATGAAGAAGGTTTTTCCTAAAAACTTTTAGGGGGAACATTAATAAAGAGTTTGCATAGTAGTTCGGGACAGTCAATTGAACCAAAGGCATTTTTAATGGATAAATTATATCAGCTATTTCGTTACGTTTTGGCAGAGGTAAAAAATATAAAATTTTCGATTTCTTAACTGTATTATATATTTTTTTAAATTAAAGTTTATTGACATCAACTTTTGAAAGCTGGTAAATCTGTTTTTAATATGGTATTTCATAAAAAATACTTTGAAAGTTATTTATTTTTTATTTAAAGTATCTAAAAAAAATGACATTTTTTATGGACGTTTGTTTATTTCGTGGTTTTTAATTATATTTCTGCATATAAAGTACAAACATCTTTGTTATTATTTTTAATAATTAATTGAAACACAAAAATATGAAGGGAAAAAGCGATGGTATTAAAATTACAGCACACCGCATTTGAGGACATAAGTCTCTTTGGCAGTACTCGCATTCGCAAAAAGTATTGCTGGCGTCCGTCTACTCCCAACTGAAGAAATATCTCAATCGAATATGAAAACAATGCTTGGCAATCGCGATGGGAATCTTCCGCTTCAGGAAGCGATAAAATTCGTTTTTTTCCTTCTATTCGTCAGCACTGAAAATCTTTTTGGGTTATCCCCGATCACTGGACTACGCAGTTTTTATCAGGACACAGTAAATTTAATTAAATATTTTTTTTTTTCAATATTGTTGATTCTCCTTCGTGCCGCTGCGGATATCCTAATCAGTCTTTTAAACACATCCTTTGGTCTTGTTCCTTTCCCTTATCTATGATTACCGAATGGAGCTTCTCGCTATTATCCGTGGCCCTGTTATAGGTCCTGTCGGATGAACAGATCTGGTGGATTCCAAAACGATTTTCAAGGCTTTTAAAAAGTTTTGTAATAATTTCGGCAAATTGATCATGTCCAATCAATTTTATCCCAGTCAGTGAAGAATTCACTTACCTCCTTTTCAATCCAATAAAGTTCATATTATTTAGTTCTGGATTACGTTCTTTCAGCACAAAAATGCTAAAGCTACCAGATAACTGAGAGTCTGAGAACTGCTTTGGGCAGCTTATCCCGTTTGGCAACGTGCAAATTTTCCGTGTATGTGGGCATCGCCAAGCAGACTTATGTCTTCAAATGCGGTGAGCGGAATGTGGTGGGCAAGCTGTGCATAGATATTGGTATTGTCATACAATAATTAGTCAAAACAGACAGCATCATAAATCGTTAAACAATAATCATAAATAAAAAAATACTTTTCAAAGAATTTTTTTTTTTTACCACATATTTTTATTCGCAGTTCAAGTTAGGTTTAACGGAAAGTTGTTTTTTCATTGACACAATAATCTCCAAAAGTTTTTCACGTTCATTAAATGGACATTTTAAACAGTGCGAGGATAACGATCGAAGGATTAAATTAAACCCTTTTTATTACAGGATTATCGATCATTGGAAATAAAACTTTAAATAGCTTTTATCGGTTTTTCATTATGTATGCGGTAATTAAAATAATGCTATGAAAATTTACATAAACCAGTTATAAGTCATATTTCTTAATTAATGTGTTTAAAAAAACATACCTTACATGGGTATACTTTCACTTTTTTCCAAGCGAATGAAGAAAACAGTTTTGTGTGAAAAATGGAGCCAGAACCCTGAACCAGTGTTTTTTAATCAATATCTGCTCCGAGGTAAAAATCCTGAAAAAGAAAATCAAGTAGAGATAAGTCCACCTTATGTATTTAAGTTTGCCTACCGTTCTAGGTTCAATTTCTGACAAAAAATACGTGAAATATTATTACTGGACTTGCAACTAAAGTGTAATACTGATGAAGCATATGATCAATCGCAAATGCAACGTTGCATTTGGTTAACAAATGCAGTGCTCTATACGCCGCTTGGTGCTGGAAGTGGGATGATGTTATCTTATAAACAATAATTATGTAAAGTAGTACACTGAGGAAAGAATACTGGGTTGTAATTTGTACAAAAAATGATTTTTTTTGTTATGTTCACAAACAATTTTTATTCTTGTCTGTTTGTCGACAGCTAACTCTTATATGTACTTCCAAGTTATGTTCACAACTAGTAGATAATTCTATTAGTATTGGTTTTAATTTTCAGACGCTAAGGTCTATTTTTGCTCTGGAATTTGACGTCGATAAGATCACCGTCATCATCATTCCCTTTCCGCATCTAATAGTGCATAGGGCACTGCATTGGTACACCAATCGCAACGTATCCTTATCATTTTTGTAACAAAAGGTTAAGACTATCAGTCCTACGCTACAGGATCAGCCGAAGGACTATGAAATATTTATTTACTTAAATTTTTAAGTACAATTAATAAGAAGTTTTGCGGACTTATTGCTAAAAGCAATATTTTCCAGCCAACCGAAAAACAGACTGGTCAAAAAAAGGAAAAGATCAAAACTTTGTACTTAAAAACCATAAATATATATCAAAAGATACATTTATTAAAATAAAATATAAAAAAACCCAATTAATTACAAATAACAGCTGTTTTTTTAATCGGGAGACATGGCTTGCACATATAAACATTTTTTTTCATGTACATTATGTTATACTTATTAAAATATGAGGAAAATGTGGGATCAATTATAGTTTGAAATCACCTTTTTAAATAAATATTACATATGAACCATGTCAAGAATCGAACCCGAGACCTCTTGCATAGCAGGCAAACTCTCTGACCACTACATCTCGAGGCTGACAAAAAGATCAGGTAGGTATAATAATATGAAATTATGAAAACGAAAAGTTTTGTCAAAACGTTTTGTCGTTTTTTACTGATTAGTCATTTTATTATGTTTCGACTTCGACTTTCGAATTCGACTTTTTAACTTTCGCGACCCTGAAAAAAATATTAAATTTTTCGTATTAATATTTTTTGTTGGTATTAGGTATGTAGTATATATGTCAAAGCCAAATCGCTAAACAAGACTCTAAGAGTTTATTAAATGCCGACATTTAATAAAATGGCTAGGATTGAATGATTTAAAAATTGCTCAACGTTTGTGTTAGTTGGTTGAAAGCTGGCTCTTTGGATACGGCTGAACCGAAAAACGTCAGGTTAGGTTAGAATAGGTTGGATTAAGTTGAGTAAAAAAATAATTTAATTTATTATATATATATATTTTACATGACAAAATTAATTTAAGAATGAAACAATTATTTAGGTCGTCCTTAAATTAAAGAGGATAAGCAACGTTCAGCTCTTTTGTAAAACGGTGCTTTTAATATTTTGCCTAAGTGTCCATTAGTGAATTTATCTCATAATTTTAAAATGTACAGGAGTTTTTTGTTTCAAGTTCCAACTAGCTAGGAAACTCATGTGTGTAGGCAGAATATTCTTTTTTACGTGTGTTATTTTTTCATCAAAAGATGCTTTAAAATTTCAAATAATATCAAAAAATGAAAAATAAATATAAGTTGGAAAACATACCGATAATAATGATAAAAAGTAGAAGCATAAATACAAATTATAAAATACACCATTAATAATTTT